>NW_004567103.1:48123862-48128615 GCF_000260355.1 Condylura cristata
CTCATGTTATCTTAAAAATATGTGGGAGTGGCCCTCCCTGGTGGCGCAGCAGGTTAAAGCACAGCACTGAGAAGCTTAAGCCACTTCCTCATGAGTTCGATCCCCGCCTGCCCTGGAGGAGATCCACATGGCGTGGCAAACCTCTCCTGACCCGCCCCCTGCTCCCCTCAGCAGTGTACTTCGTCGATCTGCCTGTTCTGCTCCCCAGTTTGTCTCTGGTGAATCCTCTCACCCTCCACATCTCTGGCCTGTACCCCAGTTTTGTATGAATAAATAAATAAATCTTTAAAAAAAAATACTTTAGCCTACAGCCCTCTCTTTTTAGATATGAGGGAGAAATAAGATCATATAGAAATGCAACATATGTCAATCTCTTCATTCAGACAAGTTCTTCCCAGGACTCTTTGGTTCTTTCCCTTTCTTTGCACAGAAGTTAGTTCTTTAATGCCCCCCCCACCCCTGCCAAGCCAGCATTGAAAACTGTAACCTTCAACCTACCTACCCAGCATTCACGATGGTCCCTATTCTACAACTATTTTCTTCCAAAACACTTATCTTCTACCAGTATAAAAATGTACTTATCATGCCTAGTCCATAGTCTCATTCAGTCCCAAGATTAGAGATTTTTGTTTGTTTGTTTACTGATGTAAATGCCCAAAACAGTAATGAAAACATTCTAAGTAAAGCTTATACTTGTTGATGAATAAAGGAATGAATTAAGGGGAAATATGAGGAAAGTTGTGAAACAACAACTGAGAAGCTAACATGTATTTTATTGTGAGGCTTTTTATTTCCTTTTTCTACTCAGCCTGGAATTTCATAAATTATGGATTTATTTGACTTCAGAAATTTTATATTTTAAAAATGCACAAACTATGATAGTGGAGCTAGGAACTGTCAAACTACTTTCACATTATTGAGAGTTGATTTGAGGTCTTCACTATCGCCCGCTTCCTGATGAGAACAAGAATGGCAGAGGAAGCTAGGACATTTTGGAACATGGATGACTTTAGGCAGTGAGGAAATCCTGCTGGGGAGCCAGTGTGGGGTGGCTGAAAGCAGCAAAACAGAGCTCAGTCTGAAGAGATAGGAACTGTAATGCGGTAATGCCACATTTACATATTAATGTTTAGCTTCTGTGATGCTTGCTGTTTTCAAAATCCCTCCAAGAACTCTTGTTTAGACCATGACCTCCTCCATTAACTCGTTCAACATCTGTTGACCAAGTGTATCCTACATCCCAGAATGTGCTCAGCAGGCACTTGTTTAGAGTAGTAAATGGGAATGTGACTGGGCATTTGGTTTCCTGGCTCTCTCAACGTGTCTCTAGCCAGGACACTGAAAATGCTATCAGATTTGCTTCATCTAGAAAGATTGGCTCTATGCTTCCCTTGTAGCCCTCTATAGACTGGTCCAGCTGATTACCTATCCAGATTTTATTGCCTAACATTGTGGCAATTCCATCATTTATTTGGGCACCATGAATAATGCCAATATTATATTCTACACAAACACTACTTTATGGCTATTTTATGATTGTTAGATTGTTGATGGTCAAACTGTTTTGAGAATCAACACATCATCCCACAGTACCCAGAGATTTCAGACCAAATCAAAGACCTGAAACAAACAACTTTGGGATAATGGTGAGGGGCTGTGGGGGGGGGGGCATAAACAACAGTACATTGAGGAATTCAGGCTTAAAAAGATTCTGGCTATTTAAATTATTCATGCTTTATAGGACTGTAGAAGATCCATAATTTTCCTCTCAGCTTTCTCAAAACCCCAAAGGCAGTATAGCATGACTTGAGACTAACCTTTTCATGTTTTTTTTTTTTTTATTATGGTAACTGGTTTACAACATTATATATGGTTTAGAAATATAAGAGCCTCACTCCAACTGAAATTGGGGTATGCTTCTCTACCATACAACAGCCAAAGCGCCCACAGTTCTCCACAGTGCCTTCCCTTCCTTTCTCCCCTTCCCCTCCCTTCTGGGAGCATCAGGGTCAGGGTCAGATTTCTAGGGATATTTTTTGGCTGACCTTTTGTTTTGTTTCTTCATATTCCACATATAAGTGAAAACTTCCAGTACTTAATTTTTTCCTTCTGACATATTTTGTTTAGCAATATCCCCTCCAGTTCCATCCACATTTTCACAAATGTCGAGGTTTTTGTTTTTTTTTATTGAGTAACATTCCATTCCATTATGTTATTATTCTATCATGTCAAATATATCACATTTTCTCAATCAATTCATCTCCCCTTGGGCACTTAGGTTGTTTCCATAATTTAACTAATGTAAATGCTGTGGCAACTAATGCAGGAGTACACATTTCCCTTTTAATTGATATTCTTGAATTCTTTAGATAAATACACGGGAGAGTATTCTTCAGATAAATTCATTGGATCCATACTGTAGATTTTCTTTGTAATATTTTGATAAACTTCCAGACTGTTTTCCAATGATTTGACTTTCTTAAAGCAAACAAGGAAAAAAGATCATCATGAGAAACCTACAGAATCTTAAGGCATTGTTTTGCTGTGAGTTACATGAAGGAATGTCTTTACAGAAAAATGGAACATTCCTCTATACAACTTTCTGGACTGAGGGTGGTGCAACAGGTTAAAGCACAGCACTACAAAGCTGGCAGCAGCTGCTTCAGCACCAGTTCCATCCCTGGCCAGGGAGGTGACCCACATGGCTCAGCAGACCTCTCCTGTCTCACCTGCTGCTCCCCTCAGCAGTGTATTTCAGTAGATCTGCCTGTTCTGCTCCCCACTCTTTCTCTGGTGAATCCTCTCACTACCCCTGCAACTCTGGCCTGTGCCCAAGTTCTGTATGCATTAAAAAAATTTAAAAAATAAAAAAAAATGCCTGGATTGAAATTCCTCTATAATAGATAATACTACTACCATTTATTGAATGCTCCTTGCCAAGCATTGTATGTACAATTCTGTGTTTGAGCCTCGTAACAGCTTGTGGAGATGGGTATACCTTATTCCATCTATTAATAAACTAAGGTCAGTTACCGATATATTCCCACATTTTCAAAGTGAGAAAGTGGCAGAATTAGGGTCCAAACTGCTAGCTAACAGTCTTGCCCTTCTTCATTTTAATTACCCAGTCTCCATAAAGGAACCATTAGGGAGTATTTAGGTCTCGACTCTGGAGAGAGTGTCCTGAGAGATTTTATACCAGCAATTTCCCCCATTAGAGTTTGATGTCAGCTTTTAGGATGAGGATGAGAATTCCCTTCATTCTTGTTTTGTTTTTACCTCAGGCCCAAGCAGGGGCAAAAGGGTCATGTTAAAAAACAAACAAACCTGAACTCACTAGATATAGATTCCACTACCAAGGGGAGAGTAAAGGTGCATCTTTAAAATAAAGTGTGATAACATGAAGCGTTCTGCAGCCCCTGCAGAGGGAGTGCAAACCCCAGCCAGAGGGGTGATCCACACGGTGTGGCAGGCCTCTCCTGTTCCACCCATCTGTCCCACCTGCTGCTCATCTCAGCAGTGTATTTCAATCAACCTGCCTCTTCTATTCCCCACTCTGTCTCTGGTACATATGCTCAGTGTTCCCCCCCCCAACAACACTTCTAGGCTGTACCCCAGTTCTTGTATGCATAAATAAATAAAATCTTTAAAAAAAATAGAGTGCTTATATACCTGTTGCCCATCTGCATTTCTTTTTTGGAGAAGTGTCTGCCCATTTTTTGAATGGATTGTTTATTTTGTTTTTTATTGAGTCTTGTGAGCTCTTTGTAGATCTTTGTGATTAGTCCCTTATCAGTTGTATTGTGTGCAAAAATTTTCTCCTGATCGGTAGGATGTCTCTTTGTTCTGGCTAATGTCTCTTTTGCTGTACATAAGTTTTAGTTTGATGTAATCCCAGCTGTTTATCTTTTCTTTTACTTTCTTTGCTTTGGGGAATGAATCTTTAGAGATGCTACTGAGATGTATGTCATGTAGTATTTTGTCTATATTTTCTTCTATATAATCAGGGAAATTCAAATCAAAACCACAGTGAAATACCACCTTACACCAGTGAAAATGGCACATATTTAAAAATAAACAGCAACAACAGATGTTGGTAAGGATGTGGGGGTGGAAAATACTTTCCCAGTCTGCTGATGGGAATGCAAACTGGTCCAACCACTCTAACTTACTACCTCAAACTACTAAAAATGGAGCTACCATATGACCCAACAACTCCACTTCTAGAAATCTACCCAAAGAACATAAAAACATTAATTCAAAAGGATACTTATGTCTCTATGTTTATCACAGCATTATTTACAGTAGGCAAGATATGGGAACAACACAAATGCCCAAGAATAGATGAAAGGATCAAGAAGATGTGGTACACATACACCATGAAATACTAATCAGCAATCAAAGATAAATTCATGCCACTTGCCACAATATGGATGATGCTGGAAGGGGTTACATTCAGTGAAATAAGTCAGAAGGAAAAAGAAATTTCAGATGGCTTCACTTATTGGAGGAATGTTAAGGGGACCAAATGAAGGATCAGGAAGAAAATTATAATAATGAACAAAATTAACAGGCAACTATATATCACAGGCATTCTGCAGGGGGTGGGGGAGAGGGTTCAAAACAAGGGAAGGAAGAGTACCAGGGACTATGGTGATGGTTCATTTGTGACTTGGTGGTGGGCATTTTACAGGAACTGCACCTGAGAGAAAATAAATATTGTACAAAAATGAACAATTATGTTAAAATATAT
>NW_004567103.1:48128940-48371468 GCF_000260355.1 Condylura cristata
TGGTCCTGTTCATGATCAGGAAGATTTGTCTGGCTTCCTCATCAGGAAATGAAATTATTTTGAGCATTCCTACAGTTGCCTTTCTAGTTTCATTTAGCAAAGCACCCTCACCATTGGTTTCAGCAAGCTTCAGTGATTAGAAGGCAAAGCAGATGAAATAAAGTCTCGGTTTGTTTCCTTCCCAAAATGAACCAAATGTTTTTGCTTTTGAAGCAAGAACTTACAGAGTTGTCATTAGTTGGCAGCACTGATATGGGGATTAGGAGACTTCACGTTGTCTCAGTAAGTGTTTTTAAAATGGGCTAATGTGAATGAACATTACATTTCTGTGTTGCCAAGTGCCTTTGGGGATGTGAAAATGAATAATTTGGGTAAAAACTGGGAAAATACATAAGATAAATGCTTTTCATTGATTGAACAGGGACAGGATGTAAAAGCCCTAATGCACTGTAATTTGGAAGGGCTTCTGGAGAAGAGCCATGTCTTTAAAAATTAAATATATGTTCAGCTTTTACAGTAAACTTTGTCAGTACTTATACCATTGTCTGTATCACAGAAGGGAAATTGAATTAGGAAGTCTAAAAAACAATACACAAGGAAAAAATAAGAGTAAGGGGTTTCTTAATATTTTTCTTGATCCATAAAGTGCCCTAGATCCATTTTGACTGTCTCTTGAAAAAATTCTTTACACTCTATATGCTTCTCTTGGTACTATTTACAAAGTATAGCTTCCAAAGGCTGCTTTTTTACTATAGAAAATAAGTATATAACAAAAAATGCAATAGACCATAATTCAGAAATCAAGCTACATTTTCCCATGTAGATTAATTTTTCTGAGAGTTCAATACATAAATAGCACATTTCTAAAAACCATGAAATGGTCAAACTCCCCAAATGCTACTAAAATATGGTCTTCTACCAATGGTATTATATTCTTTGAGAAAAATCCTAAATGGGACAATTCTTCCACTTCTTTCTTAATCCTGTAATCCCAGTTTGGAATAAGAATTTTTCCTTATATTACAAAGTGTGTAGCCAATCATTTTGACATCAGCACCCAAATGAATGTCAGGGCTCCTTGATGTTTAAAAAGAAACTGATGTGTACACATACACACACAGGAAATACAGAATGCTTAGCCGATCACAGTCTATGAAACTGAAAGGAACATGAAAGGGTCTGCGTTTTCAGTTTTGACTGAAGAGTGGGGAAGAATGAACTCTGTAGTGGACACGCTACATCATAAACTTACTTGTTTGTTCAAGGCATCTCACTGGAATGCTCCATCAATGGAACTGAAGCTAGATGTCTTATTTCTGATGCTAGACATCTAGAACCTCAATTACCAACACAAATTTTAGAGGGGATATAGATTCTTGACATATTCAGTAATAAAGTTTTATCAAATTATGGGATAAACTAAATAGACACCCAATAAATATTTTTGAATAAAAGGAATAGACAGAATAGCAAAACAAAACAAAACAACAACAAAAAAAACAAGCTCATTTAAGCTAGTTAAAAAATGAGTGTGTCCCATGTCTTGACTCTAAAAAACAATGTACACATCACAATAACTGAGAGCTTAGACTCAGGGAAACATTCTAACAAAAGTCATGAAATTTGGGAAATTATTCCTTCTGGTCATGACTGTTCAAATATGAAGAAAGCTTGACCCAGAGTAATGGAAGTTTATAGCCTCCCACCACACACATGGTTGTGACAGAGCCAAGATCAGGACTCAAATAATGAGTCACACTTGTCCACTGCCATGTTTGCCTCTTTTACTGTCACCAGCACAGAAGGCAGCCTTAACTACACAATCCCACATATATTACTCCCCTGACAGTCTGACTTTGCATAAATGCTAAACCACCTGGGATCCCGATAAAAGGGATACCTCAAATTGGTCTCAACTCTTCCAGATTCGTGAATGTTAGCAAGGTCACTGAATTGGAGTCTAGGGATAGACACTGGAATCAGATCAGAACACATCTTCCCTGCTTTTTGTATCTGACATTTTTCTTCTTCTCCAGCTTTACTGAAATATAACTAATAAAAATTACATATATTTAAAGTGAAAAACTTGATATTTTGATAGTAAATTTGATAAACATTTTTATGGTGGTCTATAATCACAAAAGGTTCAGCCTCAAATACCTTGTTAAGGAGTATTATTGATTCCAAAATGACAGTGCTAAAGTAGCAAAAGAAAAACATTCTAGCAGGCACATTTTAATAAGGAGAAAGAGTTGATTTTTTTTTCCTTTGTAGCTCTGTTATGCTTCTTTAGCATAGCATGTTTATAGTGAGACAGCAGTTAATATATTACCATGTGTCAGCCATTATTACATTCCGACAGGGAACTGAGCACAGATAAATGGGCCCTTAAGGAGACTGTTAATTCCTGTATTTATACTAATCTGAGAACCAGAGAAAAGGCAAAGCAATGCACATAAAAGTACAAAAATGCATGACTACAGCGGGGGATGTCATTTTGGGAGTAACAAAGCTGGATGAACACAGACATTACACACAACTTTCTTTAATACAGGAGGTATCTTTTCCCTACAATATAATCTGCCAAACATGGTCTTTGCATTAGTGGGTGGGCAGATAAGCTGTTGTACCTTCTGTATTAGGCTGCTGAGGCTGCCATAAAGTACCATAAACTGGGTAGCTTAAATAACAGAAATACTTTTTCTTACAATTTCGGAGGCGAGGCGTCATAGGCCAAGGACTAGGGAGTGCGCCAAAAACTCAGGGGTGCTTCCTTCTGAGTGCTGTGAGAAAAAATCTGCTCCCTGATTCTTTCCTCATTTCTGGTGGTCTTATGGCAGTCTCTGCTATTCCTTGTGCTGCTCCAGCACACAGATCATCCTTCAAACAGAGGCAGATATTCTGACCATTAAATTGTGAGCAGACAACGAGGATAAGTGTTGGACTACATCCTCTTTTTGTTTTTGTTGTTTGTTGATGCGCAATCTAACCTCTGGACACAGGGATGAGAGCACTTACTAGAGAGTGAGGAGCAGAAGAGGCAGAGAAAGTGAAACACACTACTGAGAGGAGCAGAGGGCAAGACAGGAGAGGTCTGCTGCACCATGTGGGTCACCTCCCGGGCTAGGGATGGAACTTGTGCTGCAATGGCTGCAGACAACTTCATTTAATCCTTAATACCACAAGGGAGGCCCTGGACTACAGCATTAATGAAAGCTACTTGCAATGGCTGCAGACAACTTCATAGTGCTGAGATTAGGGCAGCGATTTCCAAATTTTATGCTTTCTGGATTCCTTTACACTCAAAAAGTTGACTTCAAAGAGCATTTATTTATACTGGCTTGATCCATTGGTATTTATTATATTTGAAATTAAAAGTCTGAACATTTGAAGATATTTTAAAATAATGAATATACTACATGTTAAATAAATTTTAGTGAAAATTGTCTAAAAGAATTAAGAAACACATCATTACTTTACATTTTTTTACAGGGCCCTTTAACGTCTGACAATAGAAAGCTGGATTCTCATGTCTGCTATTACACTTGTTATTTTAAAGTAAATAGAAGAATGATGAACACTTTACTATACACCTATGAGAAAAATTACAAGAAAAAGAGAGAAACGCCTTTGCATTCTTATAAAAATAATTTTATCTTGTGTCTTGGAAGGGTCTCAGAGACAGTCTAGGAGTGTCTGGACTAGACCTTGAGAATCAATGCTGAGAATAAGATTCTCTGTTATTAAACAGAACCCTCTAACCCCCAATAACCTGGAGCATCTGCACATAGAAGTTCACGTAAATGATAAATATTCTTCCTAAGGTGAGCCACTCTACTTTGATCTCTAAGCAAGTCAAATAAACATCCCAAGGCAGTCATTTGATTGGCAGTGTCGGTTTGCATCATAGTTAAGAGTGAGTGATACATATTGACTCGAAATGATAAACACCTAAAACAAATGATGTTAAAATGAATTGCTCCTTCAATTAGGGAGAAAAAAGAGTGAAGTAAAACTTCTGGTGCCAATCTGAATGGAAGATGGAAAACACTGTACATTTTGAAAGTGTATTTTCAAGGTAAATGTGAGGCAGTTCATCTCCTTAAGGGAGTTATGAAGTTTACAAGCTTTCAGGTTCAAAGGATGTCTGTTTTACCCCAACCTTCCCCATGAACATAGATGCAAAAATCCTCAAAATTTTAGCAAATCAAATTTACCAATGCATTAAAAAGATCATATACCATAATCAAGTGGGGTTTATAGTAGGGACACAGGACAGTTCAACATCCCAAAATCAATATAATTCACCACATCAATAAAAGGAGAGACAAATCCCTATCAAGGGATCATATCAAGGGATACCAAGGGATATCAAGTGGGGTTTATAGTAGGGACACAGGACAGTTCAACATCCCAAAATCAATATAATTCAACACATCAATAAAAGGAGAGACAAATCCATATCAAGGGATCATATCAAGGGATACCAAGAAAGCATAACATTTTACACCCATTTATGATGAAAATCATTGAAAAATTGGGGATTATCATCAACATTATAAAAGTTGTATACAACAAACACATAGCTAACATCATTCTTAATAGTGCTAAATTTAAAACTTTTCCACTAAGATTTGGTAAAAGACAAGGGTTTTCATTTTCACCATCACCACTACTATTCAACATAGTATGGAAATTAGAGCAATTAGACAAATATAAAAGGAACCCAACTAGTGAAAGAAGTAAAGCTATAACTATTTGAAGACAACATGAAAATATTCATAGAGACTACTCAAGACTCCTCTAAAAAACTAATTAAATAATAAATCAGTTCGGCAAAGTGACAGCCTATTAATATCAACACACAAAAAAAATCAGTTTCCTTCCTATATGCAAACAATTAATTAGAAGAATATGAAATTAAGAAAGCAATCCCATTTAAAATAAGACTTTAAAAAAATCTTTAAAAAGATTTATGTACCTAGGAAGAAATTTAAAGGAGGTGAGAGACCTAAACGAAGAAAACTATAAAACATTGTTAAAGGAAACAGAAGATACAAAGAAATGGAACAATATCCCATGATCATAGACTAGAAGAATAACGTTGTCAAGAGATGACCACCCTACCTGCAGCAATAAACAGATGCAATGCATCCCTATCAAAATTAAGTTTTTTTTCCCAAAAAATATAACAACTATTACTGAAATTGACATGGAGCCATAAAAGACTTTCAAATACTCTTAAAAATTTTTTATCAATTCTGATAAAAAGAGGAAAAATGGTGGAATCACAGCAAAAGAAACTTAACAAGACAAAAAGACAACCAACAGAATGTGAGCAAATATTTACTCACCATGCATATACTACAAACTAAGCTAAAAAGTCATAATAACAAAATTATACTGGAACAAAAACAGACACACAGATCAATGGAATAAAAGTAAGACTCCAGAAATAAGCCCCACACCTAGAAAAAGGAGCTAAGAATAAACACTGTATCAAGGAAACTTTAGCCAATAAATGGTGTTAGCACAACTGGACAGCTATGTGCAAAAGAATGAAACTAGACCTTTACCTTACATCGTACACAAGAATCAATGCAAAATTGATAAAGAGTTGGATGAAAGACCTGAAACCATAAAATACATAGATGAGACCAAATGCAGGACATGAGAGATTTCACAGAGGTCTTCATGGATCCATCTCCAGAAGCAGAGAAAACAAAGAATATTAGCTGCTGGAATACATTAAACCAAAAAACTTCTGCACAGCAAAAGAAACTGTTAACAAAGCAAAAAGATAACCAACTGAATATGAGCAAATATTTTCTCACCATACATGTGACAAGGGGCTGAATCTAAGATTTACAAAGAGCTCATATAGCTCAATAAAAATACACAAAAAACAATTCAATAAAAATAAAAATGGAAATTTGCGCTCAACAGACTTCTTCAAAGAAGACACACAATTAACAGCCATATGAAATAATGCTTATTACCACTATTTCCAGGTAAGACAAGTCAAAAATCACAGTGAGATGCCATTTCACACATATGACATTGGCCTATGTCAAAAAGTCCAGAAACGACAAAGGTTGGTGGATAAAAAGAAACACTGTTACACCATTGGCAGGAATGTAGACTGGTCTAGCCCTTGTGGAAAACAGTATCGAAGTTTCTCAAAAGATTAGAGGTGAATAGACACACCCATACATACATACACACACACACACACACACACACACAGATGATGGAATACTACTCAACTGTTAAAAAAAGAAACTCTTGCCATTTGCACCAATATGGATGGAATTAAAGGGCATTATGCTAAGGAAAATAAGTGAAAAGGATAAAGACAAATACTAGATAGTGTCATTCATATGTGGAATACAGAAATGACAGCTATAGAGGCAAATAACCCAAGCTAATAACAAGCTCTAGAAAGTTGATTAATGACAGTGGAACCCACCAGAGAGGGAATAAGGCAGGAGGGAACAAAAAGGACTCTGGGGGATGGACTGTGGCTACTTTAGTGGTAGGTGTAGAACAGTAACACCTGAAGGGGAAACTCCTATATCTCTAAAAACACAATAGATGTAAACTCAATACGAAGTAAGTGTTTCTATTCTTTGCTTTTTTTTAAAAGATGTATTTATTTATGCTTACAGAACTGGGGTACAGGCCAGAGGTGTGATGGGTGTGAGGATACCAGCTACAGAGTGGGAAGCAGAACAGACAGATGTACTGAAATACACTGCTGAGGAGAGCAGTGGGCAGTCAGGAGAGGTCTGCTGTGCCATGTGGGTCAGCTTCCTGGCGGGGGGAATTGAACTTGTGCTGCAGTTGCTTCGGAGAGCTTCATAATGTAAAGCTTTTACCCACTGCGCCACCAGGAGATCCTTCCTAGTTTTTGCTCTTTTATGATATGTGCTGGCCCAGAAGGCACACGAGACAATGGAGAGCCAAAGTAGGTTACTCAGCAGAGAAATGAAGGATAAGATACTTTAGGGAGAACAATCTGACAGCCCTAAGAAAACTGGAGTGGAAAAGGAGGCTAGCGATGGAAAAATCTAGCAGGCGGCTATCATAAGATTTTAGAGGAATTAATGAGGAGTCTGGATTAGTTCATGGACGAAGGGTAGAAGCAGTAAACACCATATAAAATATAAATGCCTAAGTCTAGTTACCTACATTGTAAGTTATGAAACTATGGCATGGAGCACAGCCCAACTTTTCATCAGACTATTCATTGCCACGGTTTGTTTTCAGGACTCTGCCTATTGGGCTGGATCATGCAGGAACCTCAGGGATACCTCTAAGTCTTTTCCAAAACTGCTGAAACTAGACCTCACATTTCTTTCCCCAGGGCTTAGCCACATACTCACTCACACGCTGAGGAGATTTGAAGAGAGGGTTCACTTGACCAAACTCATGAAGTGTTAGTAGAGGAAAAGGGGGTTGCCTCCTTCCAAGATGTTTGCCTTATAATTCCTCCAATAGGTCCTGCCTCCTGCTTATATGAGCAAACAGTAGTGTCAATGGTCAGTGTGGTGGCCTTCTTTCTGTGCCATACATATTCTTGGTGGTTCTTAGAACTTATCATAGCTCCTCCCTCCTGAAAGCTGGCATGAAATATAAGCAAGTATGTGCTAATAACAGCTAACATGTAAGAAAGTTATACCTAGCACATTATAAACTAAGTATTTTATATATATTAAGCTGTTTAATTCCTCATAACAATCATGTAAGGCAGGTACTAATATTACCTCTGTGTTATAGATGAGGGAATTTAGGCACTGGAGAAGCTTGGAGTTAAAACCAGGTCACAGCCTTAACCACGGTATTCTACCCACACATATGGCACTAAGGGTTGGAATCTGCATTTTTAAGGACAAAGATTTCCAAAAATATAAGCAAAAGAGAAGGCAGGAAAGGCTTGATAATGTGTACCTATTCCCACCACCTAAAGTCTATACCAACAGAACTGGAGAAAAATAAATTAGTGTCATTCTGTGCCTTTATACCACATGTTCAAATTCATCAGGGTCTCTTGTGCCAGAGATAGACTGGAATTGAACAGAAGTCTAAAGTGATGAATCTGGAACACTGTGGGACTACTGGTTTTGAATCAGTCAGGAGCTTGCATGGTTCTAGGTTGTTCCTGTGTTAGACACCAAAGAATGACCCTGTTACCAGGGCTGACAACTTGCTGTCTTTACCTGTGTATTCTGAGAAAGTCAACAAGAACTTCCACTCTTTGTTGGGGAGCTTCCAGATAGCCCTAAAATCTCCAGGTCTTATCAATAGATGGTGGGGGATTACAATTGGTCAAAAGCCATCCATGTGTTTTTCTTCCAGGATGATGATTTCTTATGTATTGAATACATGGTTATATACTTTGCAACTGGCCAGTTTTCTACTTATTTTTACTTAAATATGCAACATTTATATTTCTCTTTTGCCTTTTTAAACAATTTTTAAAATTCTAACACTGAATTAAGACATTACATAAATTTAGGTGTGCATCATTTGAGTCTACTGACTCAGCCTTATCAATGTTGTGGCACCATTTTTTACTATAATAGAAACCCTTTCCTGGGGTTGTCACAGCACCGTGACCATAGCTTTACTTTAGCACTTATTAAATGACAGTGTAACTGATAAAATTAACTCATTATATACACAACTTATTCTTTCATCACTTTATGAGCCTCTGAGCTAAAAACAAGGACCATGCCTTATCCATCTGACCATGCCTTAGCTATTTTTGGGCTTCTGAATTAAGTTCATTGGCCTGAAACATAGTAGTTCCCAAGGTTGGTGAAGAAAAAGAAAAGGTAGAAAGTGACAGTGAGCAGTAAATAATGGCACTAACCCTCTTTTTAATATATGATATGTCCTAAGAATGACCCTCTGTTTCCAAAAATCTCATTCTTGGCCTGCTTTTTTGTATGTGACATTCTACATTAAGATAATGTAAAAAATGCAAAATAAGTGGAAAATTAATTATTCACAGTCCTCAACTATTAGTATAAGATGAAATGATATTTAAAATAGTGAGTTTCAGAGAGGAAAGACTGATAAAGGTTGGATATGATGGTGCCCACAATGGTCATCCCAGGTAGAAGGGAAAAGCTACTGAGTGTAGTGGCAAGGAGGGAAGGTTAAAGTAGACACGGAATTTTAAACAAATTCCCCTACATCACAATTATCTCTAAAACTAGCCCAGAAGGGAAAAATACATTATTCATAGCCCATTGATGCACTTTGGGAAACATGGTGCTTTTTTTGGTATCAAGTTTATGTGTAGATATCAGAGTTTGTACCAACTAGTCTAATTCTCCCGCCAATGTGGGATAAATGAACAAAATTGTTGAAGTGTATAATTCAGTGCTTTCAAGGCCAAAGCAAATGCTGCATATTTAGCCTAATCTTTTCTGAATAAAATGACTAATCAATCCACTAGAGGCACTCACATTTTCTTCTCACATCCATCCAAATCCCACCTAACATGATGATCTCTAGCTTCTGATAATAGCTTTCTCTAGAATTGGTGGTATTATATGACTTGGTGGGGTATTAGGATGTGTGGGTCCTTTCTTTGGGAATCCAGGAATCCCCCCTCCCCCCAACCCCTCCACCCACCTCACTTCCACTGTCATTTGCTTTGCCTCCCCATAGCCACCCCCAGCTGCCTAGCTGCTGGGTCATTTGGTCTTCCAAAGCCACCTGCTCCTTCTCGCCTTTGCGTTCCCAGGTGCCAGCTCTCTAAGATCTGACCTCCTGTGCTGCCAACTCCTAACTGGGATAGCTTTCCCCATCTGTAGCAAATTCAAAAAAGGAGGGAGAGAACTGAGCATCTCATATTTCCTTTGCTGGATATGTCTGTGGCTGCAAAAACCAATTACTGAAGCTCAGCTGCAAGAAATGAAATGTATTTAGTCACAGGTAAAGTTCATGAACACGGTATTAGCTGTAAAATGTATGTGTGGCATATTTTACAAATGAATGCATAGCCTAGATCCTGTTCCTTTTACAAATAAGTCATCTCCAGAGTGATATTGATGACAAAAACAGAAACAAGTCTAATGACCTGGCAGCCTCAAAGCTGCCCAAAATAACGAGATATGGCACATAGCATTTTATCTTCATCAGAATTGTCCCTCTGCTTGTTTAAAGCATCTGCAATGTCCATATTCCCTTGGGGCCAAGCAGCATATAGCCCTGCAGGACAAACACTGCCCTCCATACTTTCTGGGTTAACATTTGAAGTGGTTGCACCCAGAAAAATTGCTGCATAGAGAGAATTCAGAAGCCAGAGAAGGAGCATGTGGATCATTTTGGCTCCAACCACACCATCACTGAGAATGACTGTATCCTCCCTTCCAACTGGCCAAAAACCATTTGGAAAATAAAGACCCAAATTACCAGATTTAGTTGCTTATTCACACAGATACGAAATTGGCGAAAATAACTTTTTTTTTAATTGAGAAGGCAACCTGATTTTGATGACTCATGGTTCCACAGAGACGTAAAACCTGAAAGACCACCCAGTAACAAATGTTCTAGGTGAATGCGAACACTTTCTAAAACCACAGACCTAAACAGACCTTAAAGAGTCCTTGAGGAGCTAAACTTTATGGCTGGTAGGCTTATTATTCAAACTTTTAAATCAAAAGGATCTGTATGGGTCACTTACTTACACCTTTGACTAAGTGAGGGCCCCTGCTGCAGGTTCTCCTTGGTTTGCCTCCTTGTGGAGACAGGCTGACTGACCAGTGGTGTTATTTTTCACTGCCAGTCCCCTTATTGAAACTGTGAGTGGCACCAGGTTAATACTGTTGGGCTGATGGAAAAGTCATGACACATTTTTGCTTGAAAAACAAAAATACATCTTGACTTTTCCAACAACCCAATATTTTTTAATTGTTTTTAATTCTCCTTTGTTCTTTACCTTCTGTTTGGAACCACTATGGAGTGTCAAAACAAAACAAAACAAAACAAAAAAGCCCACATACAACAGGACATTTAAACTAACTTGATGAAAACAAAATGTTATGAATGTTAGCAAATGCTTGCAGAGACCTCCATCCCACACAACACTTTGTTTTTAGCCAAGTTTCCTTCACTGTAAGGAAAACAAGTCTACAGGTGTGTCTTTTCTTGCCCTCTCTCTGTTCTCTTCCAAATTCCATCTCCATATGAAATTTCTTCTTAGCCAATCTAAAGGTATTCTATGCCCAATTTCCTCTCAGTGACTTTCCACTTTATATTTTCCTTTCTTCTGGCACCTTCAGTTTCTACTTCTGCCTGGGCTTTCCTTCCCAACAGTGTGCAGACATGCATACACCTGGGCCTGGAAGGCTTCCCCAAGCTTCCTACTAATTCTGCTCTTCCCTACCAAAACCGCTGGCCAAATGCCACCCCACATCCGCTTCCAGTAACAGAAATGCCAATATCAAGAAATGATAACTAACATTCGAGCTTCTACTCTTTGTTCAAACTGTGTCAAACAAGTTACATGCACTGTCGTTTAACTTCACAAACATACTATGAAGTAGATACTATTACTACCATTATTTTTCCCCTTTAAAGATGGGGTAATGTAGTACATATAAGCAGCTTGTAAAAGATCATACAGAGAGTCTGTAGCAAAGAGAGACTTGAAATTCACTTAGCTACAGGTTACATACCTATTTTGTTTTGCTCATCATTTTCATTCTGCAATCAGTTCTTTCAAGCATTTTGAATCGATACCTAGTAAGTGCACTGGCCTCATAAGGGCCAACCCCACTGATGTTATGAATTTGTTTTTAATTACCCATTCTGCAGTGTTTGCTAAGGATGATCTGTCACCACCTTCCTTTTAACTTCCCTTCTTTGCCTCCCATAGCATAATACTACTGTACTTTTTAACCACTTCTCTGTCTACCTTCTCCTAATATTCCTCCTGCCTTCAACCATGTCATTTTCCATTCTATAAGTGCCAGTGCCAGGCTTGGATTTGCAAATGCATGTTGGATTTTTGCATTAGGTTTTCTCCTTCACTTCAATTTAATAGGGGTTAATACATATGAATAATATTTCTCCCTTACTGGTAGACATTGTTTTCTTGCCATCTAGGCTTTTATTCAACAGTACTCTTACTCAACCAGTTCCCCAGGCTTAAACAAATATGTCATTTCTGAAGACTCCTTCACGGTCACCGTTCATCACATCTATTCAGTTAAGTGTCTTCAATTCTTTCTCTCATGATGCTTTCAGCTGTCTCCCCTGTTCAATTTTCTTTCTACTGTTAGCACCCTGTAGGTGTCCTTATTAGCTAATGCTTGGTCTACAGCTGAAACCAGTTTCTGACCTTGCCTTTCTTACTGACCCAATCTATATGGCTGATGACCAAAATGTCATCCATCTAAAATACTACTTCCATCATGCTATTTCCCTGCTTATAAATCTAAAGAAGCTTCCTATGTGCAAAACCCAAGCTCATTAGCCTGATATTTACTACCCTCTGTAATCTGACCACAAATTCTCTTTCCAACTCTCTGACCTCTACTCTTGGTGGGCTCCAGCCTGCCTCCAAACACTTTCAGCTCACTCGTGTCCACACCATTGCTCTCTCCCTGGCGTGACATACCTGCTATTTCCCACAGATGATTTACCTTGCAGAATCTACCTTTAGTTTGCATTTCTTCAATCAATCTTATGACCACATTTCCCCCAGAAATCATTTTCTTCTCGGAATTCTACAGTAATGATCATCTGTGTTATCAATTTAGCATTGAGCATTTCCTGCCTATTATTTTCATACGATATGGATTTCCTTCCCAGTTTTCTTTCTTTTTTAAACACACAGAGCAGTTGTTGAGTCTGCATACTACCATGTTTTAAAGTCATATTTTGGGAAAGCAGTTCAGAATGCCAACTTAAGAAGAGCCCAGGCTCTCATCCTTCCAAGGGCATACCAAACATACAGTTATATTTAGAACAACTTTTTCCTGAAAATTATCCAGAGTAAGCTAAATGGCTCCTCTTCACCAAGAGCAAAATGGGATCACACCAAAACGGATGGAAGAGGAAGAGACCCAGTTTTGCCAACCACCCTCACCCCTGAAGTAGTGACCCACAGAAGAGTGAGGCGTTTGGGCTCCTTATTAGGCAACACAACTTTTCAGACCTGCATGGAAAGACAGACTTCCCGAAACATTTAGCTGTGAAAAGCAGTGGGGCTTGTGACAAACAGACAGTGGAGAAGCCAGAGTCCTCTCTCACTGGGCAGGGCCACAGACAACTCAGGAGCCAGCACAGAAGTAACAACTTGAAAAGTACCTAAGTCATACTTGCAAGAAACTCATTAGTTAATCTTAAAATGTCAGCTCAGGGGTGGGGGTGGGGGGGCAAGGTTCTGTCGGAGCCGCGCAGAGAGGGCTTTCAGCTTACCTTACTGCAGTCGGTGGGCCCTATTGCAGCTCTCCTCAGAATTTGCTAGAACCAGCGCACTTGCGGAGATCTAGTCCACCAGCCTTGGAGGCATGGGCTGACAAGCCACAGCGAGCACCCGAGCACACATGCACAACTTTAAACTGGCCTCACGCACCACTGACAGTCACGGCTGCAAGGCCCAATATGGCACCGCTGGGCACCACGCCACGCCTCACGCAGCACCAGAAATCACAGCAGCACAAACGGAGGCAGCTGAGCTCAGCAGGCATCCCTCGGCCCTCCCAATGAGGGCCACCTGTGCAGGGCGGCAGCTGGACTTGTGCTCACAAGTAACCAGGGAGTTCGACTTTGCACTCATCCCGAGGCGTTACTGCTCCCAGGAACTTCCAGGAGAGATACACTCTTTCAGAACCCTGATTCTTGTAGCTTTCTCAAGGAGACACTTCCATGTTGGAAGTGTTTATGATTGCTGCCCAACAGGAACATATCTATTGGCCCAATTTAAAAGCCAGTACCTAAGAGTCTGGCTTCCAGTCAGCCTGAAACTAAGTACTAAAAGCAATTTCCCCTCAGAACACTGGCAGGTCTTGGGACAGCCTTAACAATGTGGTGTAAGATATAAAACATGAATGTTTGAAAACAACCAAAAAGCAAAGCAGAGTTCAGTAATAAGGGTCAGCACCCGACAAGGTCACTTAAGACAGGGAGAGACAGAGGTTTTGTCTAATACATGGAAAATGAGTTAAGCAAAATGAAGAAAATGTGGAATATGTTGCAAATAAAAAAAAGAGAAAACCTCATCAACACCAAAGACCTTAATGAAATGGAGATACATCACCTACCAGATAATGAATTTACAGTAATGTTCATGAAAGATGCTCACTGACCTTGGAAGAAAATGGATGAATAAAGGTGTGAGCTTCAACTATAAGGAAGTATCAAACAGAAGTCACAGAACTGAACCATAAAAGACCAACCAAAAATAAAATAAAGGGGTTCAATTAATTAGGTGGAATTAATTCAAGTGGAATTAATGAAAAATATGAATAGTTAAATGCACTTGAACAGGCCAGTGGAGCTCACTCAAACAGAGCAACAACAAAAAGGATGAAAAATAAATAAAAGCTTAAGGGACCTACGGAACACCACCCAGTGGAAAACATTCTCAACTTAGGAGCCCCACAGGAAGAAAGCGAACGGGGTAGAACATTTGTTTGGCAAATAATGGCTGAAACTTTGCCACTCAGGGAAGGAAATAGGCACTCAGGTGCAGGAAAAAAGACATAAGATAGTCACAAAATGCACCCCTCCCCCCAGAAAATCAAATAAAATCACCATATTTTAATAATCTTGAGAAATAGGTATTTTATATGTATTTTACAGGTAAGGAAATTGAATGTGTAAGAAGCTAAGTACATTGGCTAAGGAGGCCTCTAATACATGAATCTAAGCAAGAATTTTACCCAGAGAATGTGACTCTGGGGCCCATTCTCTTTTTGTTGTAGCATATCATGTCCTTGCAACTTCCTAGAGGGTAATGACCCAGTTTTATATCTCCCTGTATACTCTGTGATACCCAACACAGTTCCT
This sequence comes from Condylura cristata, assembly GCF_000260355.1. Lineage (NCBI taxonomy): Eukaryota > Metazoa > Chordata > Mammalia > Eulipotyphla > Talpidae > Condylura > Condylura cristata. Next base: position 48,143,974 of record NW_004567103.1, read on the forward strand.
GAATATATTTAGTGCTCCAAAATGTTGCTGCTTGAAAGATGTACTGACAAAAAATAAAAATTTCCTAACATAAAAGACCATGAATAAAAATAGAAGGCATAAATAAAATGAGAAGTCAAGTTCTAAAATAAAACTTTATCATCATAGTCAAAAGAATGAGCGTTAACATCAGTAATATCTATATTACTGATTAACATCAGTAATATTTATAGTACTGATATTTAATATGTAATAAAATTTAATAAAAAATTACAAATTTTAAATTTTAAATTCAGTTAGCTAGTGCATTTTTATAAATTTGCTATTTCTGGCCCTCCCTGGTGGTGTAGCGGGTTAAAGCACAGCACTGAGAAGCTAAAGCCGCTTCCGCATGAGTTCGATTCCCGCCTGCCCTGGAGGTGACCACATGGTGTGGCAGACCTCTCCTGACCCACCCGCTGCTCCCCTCAGCAGTGTACTTCGTTGATCTGCCTGTTCTGTTCCCCACTCTGTCTCTGGTGAAGCCTCTCACCGCCCCTGAGCCTCTGGCCTGTCCCCAGTTCTGTATGCACAAATAAATAAATCATAAAAAAAAATTGCTATTTCTCCCCTACCCACTCCAAAAAAAAAAAAAAAAAAGGATCAAAATTAATTCAAAGAGTTCAAAAGAGCATTGTCTCAGGTTGAGTTCTGTGGAGAAACAGACTAAGGTGGAAACTTCCATGGAGGATACTTACTAGAGAGAGCCCTGGGAATCATATTACTGGGGGTGTGAAGGAAACTGGTGGGCAAAGGGAAAAGCTGAAGTTGCAATTAAAAGTAAAGGCCTCAGCTGATGACACAGACCCATGACTCATGAGTAGCTGCGTGTCTCCTCCTCCATAAGTCTGTAAAGGGGCCAACTTTCCCCATTAAATTCTCCAAGGTAGGTGGCTGCCGTCAGCTGAAGGCAATTCCGAGGAATTCAACTGAGAGTAACATGCCGCTGAAAGCTGGGGAGATGAGTGCCTCTGGTCTGCAGTGGAATCTGGGGGTACATGACCATCCTCTACAGATTTATAACCAATAGCCCCCTTCTGCCCATGTACCCCAAGCCCCAGGTGACTTCCTTCAGAGGTACCCAAGCTTTATACATTTTGTCTTTTTCAGCACTTATTCTCTTGATATATAAGCTCACATAGATACAATTTTCCTCCATTTTACATGAATGGTAGTATTTACATCCTGTTCTGCTCTTGCTCTTTTTTACTTAAAATACATTGATTTTTATTCATTTTACTTTTTGTAAGAGAGCTTCATTTTTGCAGGACAATGTTTTTAGATTATGCGTAAGGATTTATTTAACCCATTCCCTACTGGTAAATATTTAGGTTGTTTCTGATCACTTGCAGTTATAAACACTGTTGTACCATCTAAATTTGTAATAGTCTCATTTCATTCACATGTGAGTAAGGCTATATTAAATAATAAAGCAAGACCCAAATTTAATACCATACACAGAAACTCACACAAAATGGATTAGAGACTTGGATATAAGAACCTAAAACATAAAGTACTTGAAAAAAAATACAGAGAGGACACACTACATGGGAATACAATGCCAGCAGTATGGGAAACAAAAACAAAAATAAACAAGTGGAATTATATCAGACTGAATAATAGCCTTTGTACTTCAAAAGAAACTGTCACAAAAAGAAAATGGGAACCTACTGAAGGGGAAAGATATTTGCATCCATATATCTGAAAAAAAGTTTAATGTCCAAAAATTTACAAGTAGTTACACAATCCAACAACAAAGAAACAAATGACCCAATTAAAAATGGCCAAAGGGCCTCAATAGACACTTTTCTAAGAAATTACAACCACAGTGATATACCACCTTAGTCCTGTGAGAATGGCCCATATTAAAAAAACAAAACAAACAAACAAACAAACAAAAAACCAACAAAAAAACAGAATTAACAAATGTTGAGAAGATCATGGTGAAAAAGAAACTCTCATCCACTATTGGTGGGAATGGAAGTTGGTGTGATTCCTATAGAAAATGGTCTGAAGATGTCTCAAAAAAAATAAAAATGAAAATCTCATTTGATCCAGGAACATTGCTATTATTATCTATACAAATAACATGAAAAGAGTGATCTACAGCTTTGTACATAGCAGCACTGAATTCAATTGTCAAATGGTAAAACCAACTCTTCAGCAGATGATTAGACAGAGAAACTATGGAGCATATACTCAATGGAATATTACACAGCTGTGAAGATGAAGTAGCAGCATCTGTCACAAAATGGATATACCTTAAGGTGATTATGTTGAGAGAAATCAGTCAAACAGTGCAAAAAAGGAAAAATAATTACTTGCAAGCAATAGAAGAAATAAAAATTAGAATGTGGCTAAAAGAAAATAATGGTTACCAGAGAGAAAGAGATCAAGGCAGAGGGGAAGGGGAGGCTGTTAGATGGGATATGAGCGCAGGTGATGAGGTAGAGGCTGAAAATAAAGGACTTTGCTTTAAAATATGTCCCACCCCATAACCAACGAGATATTGGAAGATATTCTTCTCCTTCAATGCTACAGAATTATTTGTTCTTTGAAGAGTTGAAAATAACAACAACAACAACAACAACCTTTAGATCTTTACGTATGGAGGATAATAGAATATTAATACAGCTTTGAAAAAGTTATTACTTCCATTTAATATATTTATGTATTGTATCTACACTTGAATCTGTTTTCTTTTTTTTTTTTTAAGATTTATTTATTTATCATACAGAACTGGGGTACAGGCCAGAGTTGCAGAGGTGGTGAGAGTACTCACCAGAGGCAGAATGGGGAACAGAACAGGTTGACTGACGAAGTACACTGCTGAGGGGAGCAGTGGGCGGGTCAGGAGAGGTCTGTCACACCATGAGGGTCAGCTCCCGGGCAGGCGGGGATCGACCTCATGCTAAAGTGGCTTTACCTTCTTAGCGCTGTGCTTTAACCTGCTGCACCACCAGGGAGGGCCCCTGAATCTGTTTTTATAAGTTATATTTACCTAGAAAATTGTTTTATCTGAATTTCTAAATTTTGTTCACTAAAATTGATTTGTTATGCTTTATTCTTTTTTCTGTAAATATAATTTCCCACTTATTACTTCTTACATTTTATATTTATCCTTCGTCCTATTTTCTTGATTACACTTGTTACTGATTTACTTAATTTAGTTTTCCAAATAACTGTTTGTATATTTATTTATTAGTTCTATTATTTTTCATAATTTGTTACTTTTTGCATGCATTTTTATTGATTGTTTTATTTTGATTGCTTTTGTTGTACATTTATTGAATATTTTTCTTCTTTTTTAAAATTAATTTTATTGAAATCTCTGCTGCCTGTACCCAATTACATAGATTCTGACATGTATCATCATCATCATTATTGAGATATTCTAAAATATGTTCTAAAGTTTCTAATATAGGCTAAGAGAAAGTATTTAAATTTCCATGTAGTTTCTCATTTTGTAATTATTTCTATACTGATCATACAATTTCTTCCCTTTAGACTTAGTTTTCCTTTGTGACTTAATCAGTTTTTATGCTCATTTAAGATTATTGATATTGTTTATCAGATATAGTTTCATATCCAGTATTTATTGTGTTGTTTGCTTACTCATTGTCTGAGAAAAATGAATTAAAGTTTCCTTGTTAATGTATTTCTTGCTTTATTTTTTGTTAACTCCTTAAGTTTATGTTATGAATGTTGTTATCAAGTAACTTGCTTCAAAGATACTCATCCTATTACAATGTTACCAGGGACCTTAATACTATTAAATCATTCATTATCTGTGTCCTGCTAACTGCATTTGGTCTGAATTCTACCTTTCCTAATATCAAGAATATGACCCCTTTTCTTTGTGTTTACATTTCTCTGGTGTCCCCCGCTCTTCTTTTAATTTCAGTTTGTCTAAATTACCTACCGTTAATCAAAGAAATATTTATTAAATTATAAGTGTAGAGTTTGATTTATTAATTCCAACTTGAAAGATTTAGCCAATAAAAATATCATTGGTATAGGCCCTCCCTGGTGGCACAGCGGGTTAAAGCACAGCACTAAGAAGCTAAAGCCACTTCCGCATGAGTTCAATTCCCGCCTGCCCCGGAGGTGACCACATGGCGTGGCAGACCTCTCCTGACCGGCCCGCTGCTCCCCTCAGCAGTGTACTTCGTCGATCTGCCTGTTCTGCTCCCCACTCTGTCCCTGGTGAATCCTCTCACTCTCCACATCTCTGGCCTGTACCCCAGTTCTGTATGAATAAATAAATAAATATTAAAAAAAGAAAATCATAGGTGTCTACAAAGACTCACGCAAGAATAATCATCAAAATTGGGGGTTGATTAAAGATATTATTCTATACTAAAAACATGTAATACCATATAAACATTAAAATCAGATCAATAAAAATGTTAATGAATTAACAACACAATTAAAATGGAAAGATATTTTGAATGCTATATAACATACTGAGATAAAGTGAGTTACAAAATAGATTATGTAGTTTGATTCAGCATGAATATCCTTTCACATATCTTTCACATACCCATATGGCTACACAAAGACTGGAAGACATGCAGAAATATTAAAAATGGTTATATTTAAAGGAAGTATTATAGATGTTTGAAATTTTTGTGTTTTTCTGTTTTTGAAGTTTTAAAATTTACATATATTATTTTTGCATGTGATTTTTTTCAAAAAATAAAAAATAATCTGATTAATTATTTAACACTAAAATCCTGACATCAACTAAGCACAGAACTTCTCACACAGGACTTTTAGGGTACAGAAAATACCCTCTGTGATATTATGATAATGGATACATGTCATTATATATTTGTCCAAAAACTATAGAATGCACAACACCACAAGTGAATTCTTACATACTCTCAGGACTTTGGATTATCATGCTGTGCCAATACAGGTTCATCCTTGAGCATACTCCAAATATACTCCTCTGGTGAATAATCCTGATAATTGGGAAGATATGTGGGTATGTGGGAAATCTCTGATCTCAGTTGTGTTGTGAACTGAAAACTGCTCTAAAAAAAGGTGTTTGTTTTTTATTTTTTAAGTGGGGAAAATATAGGACTTGTTATGACCTGCCACGCTCCTCAGCATTCTGGGAGAATTTTAAAAGAATATAGTTTCCCTAGGGTAGAGTTCATAAGACTTTGGCACCAGAGGAAACTCAATCACTGTCCTCAGACTGTCCTAGAAGTCTCCATCTGACAGTCTGGAATTGGTCAGAAGGCTTATTCCTCTCCTTGGGTCTCAGCTTGCTTCTAGCCTAGCAAGTGGAACCCCATTTTACCTACAGGTTTCTGTCACTAAGAGCTCATCACAGAATAGTTATGCCCCAGCACACCCAGGATATTCTTTTCCTTCCTTTAATTTACTCAGCAGTCTTTGTGTACTTGGGAGACATGAATATTTCCTTGACTAAAACCCTATCAATTTTACTTTTCACTCTTTCAATGGGCAATTTAACTGTCTCATTAGTATTTTTATGTGTGGATTCTACTAGAATTCCTTTGAGCTTTTGTTGTCCTTTTACTAGATGATGTGGAGACACAAGCTATTATTATAGAGCCTCTTAAGAAATTAAAACCATTTTTTAAAAAACAATCCTTATAAAGAACTCCCAAGATTTGTTTTTTACATATCAGGCAGGGCTTCTCTTCGATTGAATTCTTCATTTGTCAGCTTCTGAGGCTGAAATGAAGTTTGTTGATTCCTCAGTTGTATTTCTAATTTTGAGAAGTGGCATGAAAAAGCACTTGCTGTGTGTGTTTTTGTTTTGGGATTTGATTTCTGCTTTGCTTTGTTGTTGTTCTTAAAAGATGTGGCTATTTCCATACAGGTCTGGGCAATTACATAACTACTAAAGGAAAAGAACTGTCTAGAAATGAAACTAGACAAAACAAAATGTGATCCTTCCAACCATTAATTTCAGCTTCTCTTAGTATAATTTGGGGATGAGGTGATATTCCGAGTAAGAACCTGTAATTTTGTTGTAAGCGTATTATATTCTTTTCTCCTGTTAAATTTCTATGTCCAATTCCCCAGTGAGTTCTTAAAGCAAGTGCTGTATTGATTAGGTTTTTATATCACATCTACTTCTAGACTGAGATAAAATTGATCTAGCTGATAAAATCAAATGTTTCATTCTTTTTGTCTCATAACAAGGGCAATTCGAGGGAGTGATGTTAGAGAATCTCCTCCTGTTTTGGTCCTTTCTTGGGGTCCCCATTACTAACGCCCAAGTATCTGTGCTGCATTAGATAACACCCTAAAGTAAACACTGCATTTGGCTAGCAGATATGTTTTGTGAGGCCTGTCCACAGTTAACTACTGGTAAATGTCACATCATTCTTTTGCAAATGGCCGCCCATTTTTCCCTCTGTCAGTTTTGAAAGTACCATCCTTTCCTCTTTGTATAACCTGGTTCTGTTTCTAAAAGTTCTACTAAATTCCATAGATCTATGTGACTAACACAATATTGTTTTAATTCCTTAGCTTTGTAATATTGTAGAAATCAGGGTGTGTGTTGCCTCCATCTTTCTTCTAATGATTTCTCTAGCTTTTCAGGGTCTTTTGAGATTTCATATGAATTTAGTGTTGTGGTTTTTTTTTTCCCCTACCTTTTTTCTGAACAATACCATTGGAATTTTGATAGAGATTGCAGAGAATGTATAGATTGCTTTGGGTATGGGCACATTACCATTTAATTCTTCCACTCCATGGACATAGGCTTTCTTTTGTAACTTTATTGAATTTATTACTTTTAACAGTTTTTTGGGAGTAGATTTAGTATATTCTCTAAGGTAATCTCATTTTCAGAAACACATTTTTACTTATTTCTCTTTTATTTGGGTGCCTTGTATTTCTTTTTCTTGCCTAGTCACCCAAGCTAGGAATTGTAGCACTGTGCCAAATAGAAATGTGAGGGGGTTACATTTTCTTGTTTCTAATTTTAGAGGGAAAGCTTTCAGGCTTTCACCACTGAGAATTATGTCAATTGTCTAAGTGTAAATTGTGATTATTAAGCTTTAACAGATAATAAAATCTCTGGAAAGCTTGTTAAAGCATTGATGGTGGGGCTCATTCACATATGCTGTTTCAGGGACCAGATGTTAATTAGCGTGGCTTTAAAGTATCCACACATAGATTTACTTGATGATTTATTAGAGATCAAATAAATATATACATATATATTTTAGATATATATATATATATATATATATATAGTGCTTGATAATCAGGCAAAAATTTATAAACTTTTATTTTGCATACACAGACATATAATGACAGCTGTATTAGAGCTGTGAAGAGTATTCAGTTATGACTTCCTTGGGGATCATTAAGCTAATCTATGGAGGAAAAGGAGGGCTTGATCAGACAGGTCATGGGAAGAGCATGTGTGAAATTAGGCAAACAAGTAGTCTCCTGGAGCTGAATGATGAATCTCTGATGTGATTTCAGAGCCTGGGAGTATTTCAGGTTGGTATATTTCCCAGTCACCATTTTAAGGTGCCAGACGCCTATTCTGATGACTTATGAAAATGATTGTTTCCCAAATCAGAGGTTACAGAGCCAGAAGTTAAGGAATCATCAACACTGGCAAGCAGACCTATCAGTCCTAATGAATGGCTCCATAAGGGAGCAGTGGCAAAGTTACTTTGAAATCCCCCCGTTCTGGGGGAAATCCTAGGGCATGTTGGCAACTTATCCTCTCTACTCCAGTTTCTGGGCCTCTGAGCAGTTAAGGGAAAAAAACAAAAGACACTAAACAGCAAGAGAGACCATTAAAATTTCAGGCTCACTTCACCTGTGCCTTTGCCCTGGCTCATCATGATATCCCTTTATTCTTCATCAAATAAACCATCGATACCACAGTTCCTCCCTCTCATCTCCAATCTAATGCTTTCCATCTTACCCTGCTTCGCCATTTGTGGATTTATCCACCACGGTATGTGAAAATCATTTAAAAAATTTCTTTGGCTCATAGCTCCTTATTTTCAGATACCTAAACAGAAAAGCCTTCATATTTATTTGTTTTCTGTTTTCCCTCTCTTTGCTATAATCTATACACAAGAACAACTTCTACTTTTAAAAGCTTGCCATATTTCTTCTCAAATTTCATCTATTTTTCCTGTATTTCATATGTGTTTGGCAAATAAAAACCTAATTAGATCTCCATGCCTTTGTTTTTATTCATTCTTTTAAAAAATAGATTTGTTTTTGACATTTTACCACTATTGTCCACCTGTTTTATGTGTCTTCATTACTCTTTATAGTCTTATGTCTTTGCTTTTTAATATAGCACTTGTATAGAATGTTCTTTAAGATATCTCTTACTTCTGAATAATTATGATTTAGAAATTTACTCCTCTTCCATAAAAATGGTGATTGAATTCGCAGATTTTAGTAAATTAATTTTGGTTACATTCATAGCATCATCAGGAAAAAAATGCTTTCGATTTTACATTTTATAATTTCTTTCCTATCTTGTGAATTAATTGTAGCAATGCTGCTAGCCAAATTCTTTTTATGTGACTGTATTCTGGTCTCTCAAAGTGGGTGCTTAAATGTAACATCCAAAGTTAAAAATTTAAAGTCAGCATGTAAGATACACTTTTAGGAAAGAACATAAATTTTTTTCCATCCTGGTTTTTTTCAAAGTGGTAAAAACCTTAAGCAACCTTTCTTGTATGCAAAAAGCATTGCAATCATAAGTAACTTTCTTATTGTTCTTTTTGAAACACATGTATTTTTACTAGTCTGACTTTGTGCCTTTCCAAATTCATATCCATACTTTCTTCCCAATATAGAGCTCAAGGATCGTCTATATCTGAGTGGTAATATGAAACTCCACTCAAAAGTAACACCCCTAAGTTTCCCTTTTCCTAATATACATTTGAAAGGGGCATAAATTCCAGTGCCTAGTCCCCTTGTACCCAGTACATTTTTCTGTCTCTTGTCTCATATATGACATTTACCACTTTCTTTTCTTATGGTTTGGTAACATTGACACTTTGAGCTTCTTTATTCTGAAGGTATTTTTTCCACTTCAGCAAATTTCTATTTATTTGGTGACTATTTCCTTTAACCTCACTTTTTATTTTAATGCTTTGAGTTCTAATTTATCACCATATTGAAAGTGCTACATTATTCCCCTCTCCTGTTTTTGATTTTTAACTTGTTACTTTTATTTGATGTCTTTCTCAATGGTCTTGCCTTTTCTACTTCCCCTAAGGATAATTAAGGAGATGTATAATTTTCCTTGGCTGACTTGTAAGTTATTCAGGTGATTTTAAATTCTGTTATAGGCAATCTTATTGTCAACATGTTTTTATTTTTTTGTTTTGTTTTGTTTTGAGTTGACAAAATCAAGAAAAACAAATAACTTTGATTTTTGTTTATATAGGTTAAGGAATTAAGCAATTGAAAAATTACATCTCAGTTAAAAATTCACCCCTAACATTTTTAATAAAATGGAACTTTTTATTCAGATGACTATCATATGACTATTAATTTAGTATTGTATGTTTTCTCTTTTAATTTCTACATTTGAAATATGTATCTAGTTAATGGTTGTATTATAAAAATTATTTTTGCTTAATCTTTTGTTTAAAAATTTTCTCGCCCTCCTTGGTGACGCAGCGGGTTAAAGCACAGCACTAAGAAGCTAAAGCCACTTCTGCATGAGTTCGGCTATCAGCCTGTTCTGCTCCCCACCTCTGTCTCTGGTGAATCCTCTCCTCACGCCTGTACCGTAGTCTGTATGCACAAATAAATAAATCTTAAAAAAAAAGGATAGTTCACTTGGAAATAACTTGAAACAACAAATGGTGGTGAGGCTAATCTGGAGTGCCACTTGTCCCCAAACACAATGCTTTCATTCTGCTAATGCCCGAATCCAATAGGAAAAATTAGTGTTCCCATTACACAGATGATAGATCTCAAAGTTTGAAACAGCTAAGGGATGTTTCCAACCTCATCAGTTCTGAATCCATGGCTGTTGATTATGTCTGTTCACCCCTGAAATATTCCCCGTTCTCATGCTCAACTTCAGTTCTTTCCAGTTGGCCTACAAGGTCATTACCCTCCATATACTTCTGTTGTCTCTGGCCTCTCCCTACATACCACACACTTCACCAAGTTATCTATTGTTCTTCACAGTCTGTCTTTCAGATAACTAATCTTCGTTTTTGTTTTTTGTTTGTTTTTTGTTTTTTTAAAGATTTGTTTTTGCATACAGAACTGGGGTACAGGCCAGAGGCTCAGGGGCGGTGAGAGGATTCACCAGAGACTGAGTGGGGAGCAGAACAGGCAGATCAACGAAGTACACTGCTGAGGGGAGCAGCGGGCAGGTCAGGAGAGGTTTGCTGCGCCATGTGGATCACCTCCCGGGAGGGCGGAGATGGAACTCATGCTGAAGTGGCTTTAAGCTTCTTTGTCCTGTGCTTTAACCCACTTAGTCTCCATTTTGTAACAATACTTCTGCCCTTGATTACTCTCCATGTAGCTTTTTATATACCATTGTCCATATGTGTTTGTGTGTGTGCATGTGTGTGCACGAACACTTGCGTAACTTTGGCTTTCTTTAATGCCCAGTCTATATCTAAGCTTATTTTCTCGCTTGACTCATAAAAACACGTAGGAAAACAGAAAGCAAATGCTTTCTAAATTTTTCCTGTGTTTTCTATGACAGTTCTCACCATATCCCTCATATTGCAGCATATTTTCATTTCTCTTGGTTTTATCGCCCATGGAATATAGCTTTAACACATAAAATGTTAGGAATGAATGACTCCCTCATCTTCATTATTGAAGTATCACCCTGGCTGATCTTGACTTGGAGGAACTACCCCGTGTTGATCCTGACAAGTGATCTAATGCAGCTCTTCTGTGCTGAGGAAGGATTGTCTCCTGCTTCCTGGTCTATCATGTTAAAAGCTGTCTCACAGTTTTCTCTGAAATTTCAAGCAGAGGCATGACAAAAACAATCCCCAGAGTGCATTAATCACTAAAACTCCTTCACATGCTTCTACTATGCTTCATTGACGATAGAGCATCTCTGAATAAATGGGAAAAGAGGTAATGATGAAGTGCCTATAAATGTGTGCCAGGGTATATATCTGCTTCTCTTCGTCTTAGCACACATCTTTAAGCAAAGGACTCATGAACAGAAAGGGCGTAGGTAGGAGTCTCTTTCCCTCTCTGCCTCCCAGCCTCTCCACTTCTCTGGTTATTCTGTTTCAGATGGTAAAGCATTCGCTTACACTGTTATTATTATTATCTTTTTTTCCACATGAAATCGTGTAGGTTTTATCTAGTAGAAATTGCTTCCAGTGTCAAATTGTTGATACTTCTGATTTTCAGTGCTGCCACAACATTGTAACTGATTATAACCTTTCAGTGTTACTGCAGTGGGGGCCAGGAGAAGAGTGAAGTGGTATCTCTACCAGAACTCAGAATCTAGCTTTGCTGCCTAAGTGCTTCTTGTTTTGTCCTCAGCTTGAGCTGACATTCTGCACACCTAGCTTCTTACTTTATTTTTCTTTCCTGCCTTCTTTATTTGCTTACCATTTCTTTCTGAAGCCTGCCTAGACTATGCCCACTTACAGTACCCAGAACTTTCCGTGTTCAATTGAGTATATGTGTTCTGTAATGACTTGTCATCTTGAATTGCAGGCCTTTGCAAATGGCACTAGTTAACTGTCTCCCATTGGGGACCCCAGGAGCTTTGCTAATATGTGGCCCCCTTTTTGCTATGTTCTTCTCTCCAAAACTAGTATCATTTTCCTGGATGTACGTATACTCAGGTGATTTATTGAGCCTCATCTGTAATATATCTTTTCCTTACAATCACCGAGAACCTTCTATGCCCCCAAATGAAAAGCATTTGGCAGATAGTTAACCTTATCTTCCTTTGTCACAGATTTATTTTATGCTTGTATCAGGGAAATCAACTCCTAAAATCTCTTGTTCCTTTACCAAACTCATCCACATGTCACAATCTCCTTAAAAAGTCTTAGGATCATCAACCATGAAGGCTGAAAAATGCATTAAGGCCCTCCCTGGTGGTACAGCAGGTTAAAGCACAGCACTAAGAATCGAAAGCCACTTCCATATCAGTTCAATCCCCGCCTGCCCCAGAGGTGACCACATGGCGTGGCAGACCTCTCCTGACCCGCCCGCTGCTCCCCTCAGCAGTGTACTTCATACATCTGCCTGTTCCGCACCCCACTCTGTCTCTGGTGAAGCCTCTCGCCACCCCTGCAACTCTGGCCTGTACCCCAGTTCTGTATGAATAAATAAATATATTTTTTAAAAAAGTAACTTAGTTATATGTAATGAGAATAGCATGACACAAAACTGTAGGTACAAGGTGGTCTTATAAATGTGTGTGTGTGTCCTAGAAATGGACACATCACAATATTAACAGAGTTATGTCTGGGTGGTAGAATCTCTTCTGCTTTCAATCTTCCTTCTTACTTACCCATCGTTTTACATTTATACTTATTCTTTTTTTCTTATACATATTAAATTTACTTTAGTAAACAATAACAGATTACAGGAAACACTAGAAAGAACTGCCTTTATAATTCTGAGAGGGGATGTTTTTATCTTAGAATTCTGTATCAATCCAATTAATTCTCAATGGCAGACTTGTTAGACATGAAACTACCAAAATTATTAGCTGCAATAAGATCAGTGAAAATAATTTATTACAAAACAGGAACTAAGTTGATGAATCCAAAGACATAGGATATAGGGGGAAAAAGCCCAAACCTAAGAGTATTTGAAGACATTACTAGGATAACAGTTATGTAACTGCATGGACCGCACCAGCCTAAGACAGGAGCAGAAGCTGGGAAGGAAGCTAGATTTTCCTTTGGAAATAAGCTTTCATGTTTCTTATGTATTTTCTGTAAATGTCAGTATCAATAATGTGTTATTCAAACATTTATTCACTTGTACCTTTATCAAGCCCCTACTAGGTGCCATTGCTGTGCTAAGTGCTGAGGAAAGAACAATAAACTGAAAAACTCTCTCTGTATGGCATAGATGATAATGGTCTCCACAGTCTCACTTTATAAATGGCATATTTTCCCCTTGCTAAACATACATGGGAAGTCAAGTTCCAAGGATTCACGTACCTAACTTATTCAAGGCTGGCAATTATCTAGTGCCAGGGTGAGAGTTCCAACGTGGACTCAAAGACTGTACTTGCTTCACTCTGTTCAAAGTTAACTTTTCTTTTTATGGAGAAAAAAAAAAAAGAACAGAAATCCTTGCTAACAACTCTGCTTTCTTAGAATTGTATACTTAGCAAAAATGGTGAGGAAAATAATTTTGAAATTTCTCCTGGCTGGCCATTTTGCAGATAATGTGTCTGGATGAATCTGCACCTGATCGTCTGTGACAATACACCCCTGCTCAGACGGGTGTGCTCAGCGAGAAGGCTGTGGCCCGCCACCTGAATTACTGCCGCCCTGGCCGAACGCCTGCTCAGCATAACCACAAATTGAAAATAAACTTGTAAACCATTGTCAGTGATGTAGCTCACAGACTTTATGTGCTGAAGTGTCTTTAAAGTTGTTTTTCATTACAGTGTGCCCTTTTTCAATGGACAAAATTCATTTTCTCCCCTTTAAGTGTGCTCAGTGAGGGGAAAATGGATCTTGAAAAGAAGCAGCAGGTCTGATTTCCTGGTGTTGTGTGTGAAATGCATCCTATTCTTCACAGTTAGGATCATTCTCTTCCTTCCTCTCTCCACCCCATGTTAGCCTACCCTACATCACTTCACACCACCCCACAAAATTCTTTCTCCAAAGGCTTATCACTCTCAGACAAAGCTACTCCAAGGCACTCAAGCTCTGTCAAGCCAAGATATTTGCTGGTTGTGGATGGGTGTTTCATGATACACAGCCTCCCTGATGTTAGGCCTGATATAAGCCCTATACCAATTTCAGACTCTGTTAACATGGTGGTTTCAGCTTTGATCCCAAAGCCATGACTACCAGAGTTCTAATCGTAGCTTTACCTCTACCTCAGTCTGTGACCCTGGGCAAAATATAGTTTCTTTGTGCCTTGGTTTTTCACGAAGTGGCAATGCTAATAATAATAGTACCTTCTTTGTAGGATTTGTAGGGGAACACATAGCACTGTAACAATGCTAGACCAAGGGTATGTGTTTGGGTTTTGAAATTCTCTTCAAGACATTTTCCTATCCTCAAAATAATTTGCCCCAGTATTTCAAACAAAAGATTCCCAAAGGCTCCTTGATCTGTATACATGTAATTGACTATGGCCTTGAAAAATAATCCCTTTTCTTCCCATTCTGTTCTCCCTGATCAGAAGCCATATCCACTTAGGGGATGCAGTCAGCTAAGATGCCTAAGCCCAGTAGGATCCCTGTCCATTCTAGATTCCTCCTCACCCCACCTCCCCCACACATCCTTCTAGAATGAGCACCTTTCTCTTTCTGTAGCTGCATACCTGGCGAATTTGGAAAATCTGTGCCAAGGCTTCTTTCTGGTAGGAATTTAATTGGTAACTTCAAAGTTTTACAGTACAAAGAGGTTTGTCATGACCAAAACTGACTTCAAGTGGGGAAAATACTTTCTCTCCAACCCAGAAAATGTAACTAGTGCTTCATTTTAGCTGTATGGGCTAATATGTCTTCAGAAACGAACACGAAAGGTGATTCGCCTGTTTTTCAAACATCCCCCATGAGCTTTGAGGGCTAGCACAAATCTCCTGTAGCTTGCTAATTGAGAATCAAGAACACGTGCCTCTATCCAGCCTGCTATTAACCTTCAAAGACTCTGAAAATCAAAGCCAACAAGCCCATGAAGGAAAAGAAGTTTATGTTTTCCATAAAGATTGGGACTCCACCACGATCTATCATTGACTTGTCTCTTCCTCCACTTCTCTTACCTCTCCTCTTCTCATTTTACATACTCTTAAGGACTGTATTTCACATCCATAGCTTAAAAAATACCTAAAAAAATTTAGGTATCTAGGAGACAGATAGTTTCTGTAGTCTCCCACCAAGGCAGACAAATACTCATTGATGACTGACCCCTTTCAAAATTAGGCAACATCATTAAGCACTAAAAGATCAGTTCATGGGTGTGTCTCTTCATGTTTCTTTCCTCCTTTCTCTGAGCTTGAATAATAAAGATCAATTTTCAAGCACTCAAGAGAAGATACTGTTGCCTTGTTCTGTATCTTCTCTCCAGGCAGCTGCCCTGCTTCGCTGTCCCAGAGCCTGCTACTTCCAAGTAAACCTGGCCACCATCTGCTGCTATTGTTGATTTTCCCTGGACTTCTTCTCCATGGTTGGTTATGACTAGGGCTAAGGTCCACTTTGCATGGTGTAGAGATTCTCTCTCCCATGTCTTCCTCTCCCTTGTCACTTCTCTTTTTCCCACATAGCAGCTGAGCTATGGCCACTGCGATAATTGGGATTTTGTCCAGTTAAGCGATAGGACTTGAGAACAAATGTCCTTTTCGTAACAAAATCTGCCTTTCTTTAGTTTGATTTTACATGGACCTTCCTTTTATTTCTCTCTTTTCCCTTCTGGACCTCATGGATATTGTTGGGTAGATAAAGGTTGCACTGCTGGCCTCCATGGCTATCACCTGAGGCCTTGAATGCAGTAGGTGCTTGGGAGCGTGAGCTGGGGTATGTGCTCTTGATGGTGCGCCTGGAGCATGGTGTGGGGATGCGTAAATGAGTACACCTGGGCCTGAGCATATCAGGGTGGCATCATGGAGGACGCTGCAGTGGAGGACCCAGTGGTAGTGTGCATAGAGGTGGCAGGAAGAAAGCAGCAGAACGGCGAGAGGAAGAGGCCACCAGGTGTCAGAGAGCCCAAAGACAGACGAAAGATTTGCTAGGTAAGTCCTGCCAGCCTCCAGGCCCCCAGCCTTCCTACCTTGCTAGCTCATGGCTTCCTCCACAACTGGCATAGAAAGAGCATTGAGAGACCGAAAAAGCCACTCAGTGCTCCAGGACTCTCCTTTACCTGCCCCCCCCCCATTCAATAGAAAAACCTGCCCTGTGCCTTGTTTTCACTACAGATATTTTCTGATTATATTTTATATGAAACATATTTAATTTTTATTTTTAATCCAGGATTCTTAGAGGATGCATCTCTTTCTATATAGCATAGTGGCCAATACAACGTGCCTGTAATACTTCCCTACTGCTAATGCATGTGCTTGTGGTTTGGAGATCTGAGTTCAAGTTTTAAGCAAGTATCAAGTCTTCCTATCTCTTGCCTGTGTTCTCTTGGGTCTCCCCTATAAGAACCAGGCAGTCAGCATGTGTGAAGAACTTTTCTAATTTGTCTATGGATTTCCTACTCTGAAGAACTCCTGTTAAGGTTAGAGATCATCTCTGGTCACAATTTTCTCCCTTACTGGAAGTGCAACCTCAGGTTGGCAGTGCTGTTAACTTTCCATAGCAGAGTCATGGTTTACTAGTATAGCAACTTTTATTAATAGCATGGTGCAGCATGGTTTTCTTTTTACTTCCAATCAAGTCAAACCTTTCAGCAACTAACAATGTAAACTAAATGTTCTTGCTTTTCTTGGCTAGCCTCATTCTGACAAAATCACCACACTGTCTGAGCTGGAAGAATGGGAGGAGAGAATGGAGATAGTCCTGGACAAGAAAGTTACAGGCTCCCTGTCATCTAGAAAGAACTGACACACTTTACACTGTTGGTTGGAATGTACACTAGTTTAGTCCCTATAGAAAACAGTATGGAGATTTCTCAAAGGATTAAAAATGATCTGCCTGAGATATAACCCAACAATTCCACTCCTAAGTATCTACCTGCAGAATACAAAAACACTAATTCAAAGGTAAACTTGTATGTTCACGTTTACACAACACTATTTACAATAGCCAAGCTATGGAGCTTGGCGAAGTACAACAGAACAGATGACTGTTCGATCAGAAAGATGTATATATACACAATGGAATTCTAGTCTGTGATCAAAAAAGATAAGCTTCTGTGACTTTTGGTAATATGGATTGTGCTGGAAGGAACTGTTTGAACCAAATAAGTAAGAAGGAGGAAGACAAATATTGGATATTATAACTGATATGTGGAGTGTAGAAAAACCAGGCAAAGAATCAGATAATGTCAGCCTTAAAAGTTAAATTTTGAAAGCTGACTAAAGAACTGAGGCATTCAGGTGGGGAGGGGAAGGGACAAGAACAAAGTGGGGAGGGAGCTCAGGGGCTATGGTGGTGAACAATAGTTGTTTTGGTGGTGGGTGAATTACAATAATAACAACTGAAAGGGGGGCTGTACTTACAAAGTACTCCTAAAACAACAATATAAACAAATAATGCCTCAATTAAAAAAATTAAACCCAGATGAAACAAACACAACATCACAGTCTACATATGAAAATAAAAATGTAAATGCCTCAATTTAATGAATCAAAACCCAATAATGGAAGAATGGATAATGAAGCAGCAGTTTATATTAATCAGCCATAAACAATGGAATCTTGTCATTCAAGATCACATGAATGGACCTTAGGGAATTACATATAGTGAAACAAGTCAAAAGGAGAAACACACTTTATGATTTAACTTATTTGTGAAATATAAAGAAAACAAAACAAACCTTTCGACCGACAAAGAGAATGGTGATTACAAGAGTGAAGGAAGGATCAGGTATTGGGCAGAAGCAGCGGATTGGTCAGTGGCAAATGGTGAGTGGACATGTTGGTGAGAACATGTAATCTTGGAACCTATACAGCATTGTAAACTGTTACCTCAAAAAAAAAAAATCCTATAAAATAAGAATAAACACAATAAAATAATAAAAGCTTCACCTGAAAAAAACCCAAAAAGGTAAGTAAATGAATACATTCCCAAACCTACCCTCTTTTTTTCTCATGTAGATGAGGCTGTGCTGAGATAGTAATCTAGGCTCTATAAAGGCATTTTAACTAGTCTACTGTTAAACAATTGGTTGCTGATGTCTCCTTTGTTTAGGAAAGTACTGTTTTGCTCTCAAAATGAATGATTATTTTGTTCATTAGCATGTTATTTGATTTGAAGGCACTGGAAGGTAGCTATAATTTAGGAAGACTGTAGAATGAGAAAACTAAGACTGAGATTTTGATTCTGTCTCAGTCAATAACTGACGCTGTTCTCTTTGGACCTCCATTTTTGCTTCATAAGAGGAGAAAGTTGAACTATTTTATTGATTTTCAAGTAAGACTGAGCTGAAATATCATTTATGACCATCACCCTATTGTTAGAATCCCTAGGGTTGAGGTGTGATAACCTGTAATTTAAAAAAAAAAAACAAACAAAGGAAAGTTTTTGTAGTTAGCTAGACTGGCAAAGGGATGACCCTTGCTATCCCATGTCTACATGAACTCAAAACATGGCCCTAAACTGATTCTTCTTCATTGCTCTCAACAAAAGCAAAGCTCACTTTGTGTTAGGTACCCAGACCAAGACAGCTTCTGGTTTGTTTTTGTGTAGTATTACAAAACTTAGGTGTATGTGTCTCTCCCCCCCTCTCCAAACTTGCCCCCCCATTACCCGTCCTCACACCCCCACAAGGAATATAATGAGAAATGAGAATTGCATAAAGGAAACTCACATCTTTCCTGGATGATAATTGCTATCAACAGAGAACTGCTAATTATCTGATAAACCAGTCTGACAGTGTATTTTGATCACTTTATTCTTTCTGAATCTGTAAGTATCTTCTACTATTTCTTTCCTTTCCCAACCTTTAAAGAAACAGCCTTTCCCAGCATGAACTTATTTTAAAATAAATTAAATAAGGTTTTGCATGCAAGGAAGGGTACTGTGAACAGGACATTTCTTAACCAGCTCCACAGTCTGTTTTCTTAAGAACAGGATAAATTAAAACCCGGAGGAAAATGTGGCAGATAGCTGCCTAGACATAAACATTCCTGCTAAAACACAGGCATTCAATTCCTTTCATCTATGAAAAATAAAGACCCACCTATGTCCTTATGAAAGACACTGAGATCAATGTGAGGGGCTGAAAATACTATGCTCTTGGTGTTTCCAGAAGAGAAAGCTTCCTTTGGATGCCAAAAGCCAATATTCACTGAACTAGGCTCTCAGCAGGCACGCTTACATGCATGGCAGACTGGTGGTCCCAAAGCACCAGTGATGTGCTCTGTTCTCCAAGCAGAACTGCAGGCTTTTCTCCTGTCTGGACCCTGGAGAACTTAGTGCTTTCTATTTGGCAGGTAGCAATTCTATTTTGAAGTCAGGGAAATAATAATTTTAATGTACAATTTCCTAACCTGGTGATTCTCAGTCTTGAAATGATGAACCATTTGCTTTGACAGATATGTCTGACAGTAGTAGACATTTTGATTAAATAATATGTGCCCAGCAGAAACACAATGTGCTACTAAAAATAATATAATTGAAATGTAGACTTAAACATCACCTTCCCACAGTTTTATAAATAATAAAGTTGGGGATCAAGATCTAATGTAAAATATTAATATGCAAAATAAACAATAAAATTGTTTTTATTCTATAAAACTATTTTTTTGTGTGTGGCTCCCTATGAATTTCACAGTATTTGTTCTATTTTTTTGAAGAATGTCATTGAAGTTTTAATTGGAATAACACTGAATTTATTGCTACCAAATTGCTTTTGGTAGGCTGGCATTTTGACAATGTTAATTCTTCCAGTCCATGAGCAGGGGAAGTCTACAGTGATGGTACACAGGTGAATTGGTGGTGGGGATCATACATGAGATGTAAAGCAAACTTTGTATAAACATGAAAAATGATGTAAAAATATATAAAATAAAAATAAATAATTTGAAGGGAACGTATCATAATAAATGTGATCATAGTTTAATTATATAGCCATGTATTTCTATTAGCATTATATATATTAAAAGGTTTTCATTAATAATGCATTAACATAAAAATAATTGCTTTAGAATGGTGGGATTAATAGCTGATTTTAACACACTTTCATACCTTATGTATGATGGTTTTAAAACATTAAATTATCAGCCTTCTCTGGTGGTGCAATGTGTTAAAGCACAGTACTGTGAAGCTTATGGCAGCTGCTTCAGTGTGAGTTCGATCCCTGGCCAGGGAGGTGACCCAAATGGCAGACCTCTCCTGACCTGCCCACTGCTCCCCTCAGCAGCGTATTTAACTCCATCTGCCTGTTCTGCTCCCCACTCTGTCTCTGGTGACTCGACTCACCATTCCTGCACCTTTGGCCCGTACCCCAGTTCTACATACATAAGTAAATAAATCTTTAAAAAATAAATTATCACTATAATTAAGAATTAATGCCAACTGAATAGGATTATCTAGGGCTCTGAGCAGCCACCTCGACCTGCCTGTGTTCTGTTTCCCCTCTGTGCACATATTCTTTCAGTCAAAGAATAACAAAGTGGGCAAGTGCTCCCTTGTGGGCAGAAGGCTACAAGTTTGAGTTGATTGTAGACTTAATAAGTTTGACTGCCTTAAGCAAAGAAGATTTAGGGATGGTGGACCACTGACTATCCCTAGACTGTTGCACTAAATATGCAAAGCATCTGTATTACAAAGCATTTGGACCAGGTGAATGACAAGGAAACTGATTTCAGATGGGAGCATCTAGAGAGGTCTCTGAGGATTGATAACAATACCAAACTCTGAATAATGATGAAGTCATTCAAGTTCAGGGAAGAGGATAGTGAGTGAAGACACAAAAGGAACATGAAAAATGGTTGTCCTAAGGTAGGAGAGAGCTGGGAAGCTTCACACTGGTCATTTATATGGTCTGATTTTTATTTTATAAGGGTCTCTTTGTTGTGTGTATAAAGGACTGGAAGAGAGAATGAGTTCAGGGTGATGAGCATAGTTGAAAGAGTGAAAAATTGAAGGATCTGGTGATGGAATCAAGAGGTAAGAGGGAAGTAAGTATCAGTGGTCGTTCCAAGATTTCTGACTTGAGAAACCGGGGCTGAGTCCCCATTTTGAGTTGTGAAGTGGTTGTTTCCTAAAGGAAATGTGAACTCACATATGCCCAAGAAACCAATGAAAAGGAATCAGAGGTGTTGGAGCTCATCGAGTGTGGTTAGAGACAGGTGTGAAGACAACCTCTTGGTGCAGGGAGGGCTTGCCTTTATTTGTTTTTAATTTTTTAAGATTTATGTATTTATACATACAAGAACTGGAGTCCGGCCAAAGGTGCTGGGCAGGGGTGAAAGAATTTGCCAGAGATGGAGTGGAGAGAAAAATAGGCAAATACACTGAAATACATTGTTGATGGGAGCAAGTGGGGGAGGCAGGTGAGGTCTGCTGCACCATGTGGGTCAGCTCCCTGGCCGGGGATCAAACTCATACCCAGTGACTGCTGATAACTTGATAGCACTGAGAGTTTAATCCCTGCACCACCATGGAGGCCTGGGCTTGCCCTTTAAATAAACAAGATGAGGCCTTCCCTGGTGGTGCAGTGGGTTAAAGTTTAGCACTAAGAAGCTAAAGTCACTTCCACATGAGTTCGATCCCCGCCTGCCCCGAAGGTGATCACATGGCTCTGCAGACTCGCCTGACCCGCCCGCTGCTCCCCTCAGCAGTATACTGCATTGTCTGCCTGTTCTGCTCCCCACTCTGTCTCTGGTGAAGCCTCTCACTGCTTCTGAGCCTCTGGCCTGTACCCCAGTTCTGTATGCACAAATAAATAAATCTTTAAAAAAAAAGTAAATAAACAAGCAAGATGGGTGGACACCACTCCAGAGGATCCTTGCTTCCACCAAGTTCAAACATATAATAGAACTTCAGATTGTCCTTCCCTCCCGACAGGAATATGCGTGTGTGTTCTGAAGGATAGAAGCTCTATTGAAGCTCCTAATGCAGTGGGTAATAGATTCAGGAAGAGTGGAGTTATAGATTTTTGACCTTTCCCTTCTTATTTTTGACCTTTACCTTCTTTAGCCCATTTCAATATAATCAATAGTGGTGTACTTCAAAAAGTCAAAATCTTTTACCTGTATTTGAGTGTTGTTTAAGTATTTTCTTACGCTTTTTCAATTTTCTTCCTTATCTTTTTTTCCCCTTTCTTTTACCAAATTCTCATAATGGGTAATCCAAGGAAACCCTTGGTAAATATTAAGCATTATACTTTATGACTACTGAATAAAATGCAAATAGTATGTAGAAAAGAAGTTTGGAAAGAGATCAGCGATTGCCAGACACTGGAGGAGGGATTGATTACAAAGAGGCAAGAGGAAATTTAGGGGCGGGGATTGATAGAACCAAGCTCTATCTCCATTATAGGGTTGTCTACTGATGGGCATGTGTCCAAATTCACAGTACTGTAAACCCTAAAAGGTGAGCTCTAAACTAAGTAAAATCACTCAATAACAAAGGTGTAGGGATGTTCCAATTTGAAAATAAGTTAAATTAATTACACCGAGTTTCATAGGAGTGTGGGTGTGTTGGAACTGTGGGTACAGTTCTCTTTTTTCTGAGGCAGCATACTGTATTGGTTAAAAACATGGCCTTTAAGGGCCCTCCCTGGTGGAGCAGCAGGTTAAAGCACAGCACTAAGAAGCTAAAGCCACTTCTGCATGAGTTCAATCCCTACCCCAGAGGCTATCCACATGGTGCTGCAGACCTCTCTTGTCTCGCTCGCTGCTCCCTCAGCAGTGTACTTCATCACTCAGTCTGTTCTGCTCCCCACTGTCCCTGGTGAATCCTCTCACTTCCCCTGTACCTCTGGCCTATACCCCAGTTCTGTATGCATAAATAAATAAATCTTAAAAAAAAAACAAAACATTGCCTTTATAACCAGAGGACCTGCCTTATTCTCTAAGTTACAGAACTCTGTTGCTTCTGTTTCCTAGTATGTCAGCTGAGATAGCAGCATATAGCTATTATTATAATTAAGCAACATTGACAAAGGCAAACCAGAGGAACAAACACTGAAAACTTAAGGCTGTGTAATGGGAGAAAGTCTCTGATCATTCTTCACTTTGTTGGGAAGTTGAGGTCATCCTCATCTCTGCTGAAAAATCATCTTCCTCACAACACCCCCCCCACACTGAACTTTGCCCAGTCTGCCATATAAGGCAGCCACTGCTGAGTAAACGCTCTGGAATAAACCTCAATGAGAGAATAAATCACCTTTCATGCCATGCTCCCTCCAGGTGAGGGCTGAGGTCATTGCAAAAGGCATAACAAATAGTTGACATAATGTACCAAACTAATAGATTCTATAAGGAAAACTAAATGGAAAAATTTTCTTGAGCACTAGGCACCGCTGGCTGAAGAGACAGTGAAGCTAGTGTTATTATAGATGTAGTTGAATCAATAATACTTTTTCATTCGTTTCTTTTTCATTTCACAAAAATGCCTATTTTAACCAGAAAAAGAGAGGAGATATTATCGAGGGCAATTTTTCATGCTCACATGGATTAAATTCTAGGACACATAGCTCTTCTAAATAGTCTCATTTCTGTTATTTTTTCCTCTCCTCAGAAACATATTCAATTCTGTTCCAGCAGTGAGAATTCATCTGGAAAGCTATGACAATCAATTAAGTAAATGAGAAAATAGAATGCTTGTAATTATGATAATCAAGCTATATGAAACCCACCCTCTTAGGGCTAATACCCACACATCTTTAAGCAATATATTAATTAAGCTTTGGATAATTGTAACAATTAGGATTAAGCTTGTATAATTTTTAAAAATCACTCTGAGAGAAAAACAGGAAATATTTTTAAAAGATATGCAGCTGTTGGTTTTTAATACAATTCATTTTCATGACTACACCGTTGTTTCCTTGGCTGTGTGGAGAGCATTCCAGTCTGTTTTATTGATGGGACTTCTCATCTACAACTGAAGAAAAGTTTTTCAGTGTTTCCCTCTTTTAAGATACAAGTTGGCAAACGTTTCCTTCAAAGGACTACATAGCAAATATTTCAATCTTTGCAGCCTAAAAGGAAAAGTTATGGAAAAGTACTTATATGATAGGGAACAAATTCTCAGCTTCTTTATTGATGGAATTCATTGAGTACATTGTTGTTTTGGACATACACATTACCTGAGGGGCAGAATGGATTTCTTACTGGAAGGACCACATTTTGCTCAGTGCAATGTTAGTGACCCTTCCCCCAGTCATCATCAATGTTCATTGTGGAATTCTTAGCTGTGGGCTGCTATTTGCTATTTGCCTCTCTGACCATTGCACCATCTTCAGTGCACATCAGAATCAGCTAAAGGATTTGTTGAAATAGATTGCTGAGTCAGACTCCCAGATTTCTGGTGAGGCCCACAAGTTTGCATTTCCAACAAGTACCCACATGTCGCTGATATTTTTGTCTGGGGATGTACTTTTAGCTGTTTTTCTTTGTGAAATACCACATTGAATACATGTCTTTCTATTTTATGTTTTCATCATACTTATATATTTCAGCTCTTTGTGCTCTGAGATACAAGGGGGAGGAAATCTGAAGTCAAATTTCCATTTTAAAAATGAAGAATTATTTAGCTAGACTAGGATTGATACTAAAAGGAACATTATCACTTAAATGTCTATTAGTCTTGTGCTTATTTGCCAGAGATAGCAAACAACATTTATTTCTGCTCTAAAGAATTCCTGAATACCATTTATTAATCCAACTACTTTCAGCTTTTTATTTTTTTTAAATTTATTTTTTTTTATGCATACAAAAACTGGGGTACAGGCCAGAGGTGCAGGGGAAGTAACAGGATTCACCAGAGGCAAAATAGGGAGCAGAATGGGCAGACTGACTGAGATACACTGCTGAGGGGAGCAGTGGGCAAGTCAGAAGAGGTCTGCTACACCATGTGGGTCACCTCCCTGGCCCTGGCCTGGGATTGAACCCGTGCTTCACTGGCTGCAGATTGTTTCATAGTGCTGCACTTTAACTCCTCATGCCACCAGGGAGGGCCTCCAATTACTTTTAAAATAACAATATTCCAAAAGACACAAGAACATAAACATAACAATGACAATTTTGCCTAAATTAAACATGTTGTAATTTACTAGGTTATCAATATGATGTCTCCTGGATTGGAATTTATTCTGTGTTCAACCCTTAGAACTTCTTGAGGTTGCCAAGGGACTAGAGAGATGTCTGTATCCTAAATCCTGAAGTAATCCATGGTTTATTAGACCAAATCATCTTTAAGTAACTGAAAAGTTGCACTGGGCTATTACATACAAGTTATGAATGACTTAAACTATTACCTATGCTGAGAATTTAGAGAAGGTTAATTAAAACAACAGGTCATCAGTTAATTTTTAGGATTACATCATATCAAAGAGATTCTTTCAGAAAAGAAACAAAATGGAAAACATATTCTCTCTCTGTTTATTTGTCCCAATGTTTAAAAAAAAAATCAGCTTTATGAAACCATAATCTTCCTCATGACAAATGGGCTTGTACATTAGCATCGTGCTTTCAATCAACAGTTAAAGATTCCAGAGGAAGGTAAAAAAATTGAATGTAAAGACATCTCAGCATCTATTTGTCAATTTTCAATTTTATAACATCGATACAAAAAAATAGTATTCTGATTAGCAGCTTGTTTGGCAACCCATGTAACCCTAAACAGTACTACAAACCTGGAGAGTGCACTTTACAGACAATTACGTTTGGCGAAATAGTATGTACAATTTTGACAAATAAATACATAAATACAATCATTCATATATAACAATATACCTAAATGTCAATTATCATCAAGCGTTTCTAGTAAATTACTTTTTTCATTCACAAGTTACTGTTGCTTATAAAAACTATCTTTACCTTTACAGAAGAAATGACAGTCAATTCCCCCATGAAACCCACATATTAGGAAAGGTAGAAAATGAATCCCAGATGCTTTAATGCAAATATTCCATTGTCTTTTGATAGAAGAGATTTCATTGAAAAATTCCTTCCTTGACTTCCCTGTAAAGAGTATGTTTTCCCCATATCATACCACCTAAAGGGGTTTTGTTGTTTTTGAATTTAATCCAAATCGAAATGATTTTCATGTTTGATTTTGGTTACTGAAAAATACGGCACTATATACTGACACTGGCATTTGCTCTAATGTAAGAAGACACAAAGCCACGAACACTCGACACCAAAAAAAAAAAAAAAAAAAAAAACACTTATTATCCAAAAATAAATTTAAAAAAAGAGAAAATATAAGAATACAGAGATTGATTACTGCTCCCTTTTGTTTTCCGTACACAATAAACAAAACAGGTGAGGGAACAGTCAGAGGTTTTATAAAAATTGCCTGAATGACTCCTGGTACAATACTGTCTGAAATATTTGATGTCAAAGAAATAAGAACTTTGAAAAATGCCTTAAAATACTTGAAAGTATACTTTGATCAATGACATAACATTAACAAAATATAAATTATAGTTTTTCTGGCTCACTCGACTTAAATATTTTTTGAACATTCAAAAAACAAAGGGCAAACATGCTTTAGGCTGTTGAAACACCAGACCAATGGTTTTGCCTCACCAAGTTTCATGCAGAAGAAAATGTTACACAGCAAGCAGATTCTAGCTATCAGTACAGTTTGGGAGAAGAAAAAAAGGTCTTTAAAATATATACATATGGTCTCTGATGAATATTTATACGTTGGTCACATGGGCACTACCTAGCATAAGAGTTAGGAAATAGTTCTTTAAGACATACGATGTTCTGGTTTTTGCTCCGTTTAACGATTAGGGCTCTATTAATTATGTACACACACACACACACACACACACAGACATACACACATACCGAACAAGTCATAGATGTGCATATATGATGCTTACAATGTGCAATTCCTTCACACCAAAGGTGGCTTGACTGAGCATCAGGTAGTGGCAATTTGATAGCTGAGATACACACTTGGTTCGCTACATGGCTGAAAGACGAACCAAGTACAAAACCATAGGAATTTTCAAGTGATAGGAATTCACAGCAGTTGAGGAGGAGGAGTAGGGGTGGCTCACCTTTTGTGTATCTCTCTCCCCAGGCGATCTAATACTGTCTCTTAATCAAACTCAACATTCTTGCCAACTAAGATGAAAATGTATTAAAGGCTGAGAAGGGCTGTGCCATATTGGGTTCTTTTGTGCCAGGGATGACAGGGCCAATGATTTCAAGAGATTGTTCATTTTTTCTACCTGTTTGCTATCAACTTAGGGGGGCTTTGAAGGGTCAGGTTAAAAAAAAAAGCTGTACTTTTTCAGTTGTGAAGTTTTCTTTGAATGAAACAAGTTTTCTGATGACTGGTAGATGGTCAATATGTAGCTTTGCTGGGTGGCTATGTTTCTTATGATAAAGGTGGTTCAGCATGAATTGTCCTAAAGGTTCTCACTGAGAATTCAGATGAAATGTTTCCTGAGATCTAAATTGATGTGATACATTTTGCAAAGCAAGTGCTTTAATTCCCGAACTTTCCCCCACTATACCCTCAGTCAGAGGCTCCTTCCCAAAGAAAGGTAGCTGTCTTCTCTTTCAGCACCCTGGAATATCAAGGCAATGCACTGAAGTAACAATGTATTTTCATAGAAGCCAGGAGAAATGACAGAGAAACTGAAGCTTCCCCAAATACCTAACTTTTATCCAAGGAAAAGTGAATGTCTTAGAAGGATTGATGCACTACTAGTTCATATTTAGTATTCTCGGGGTAGATTTTTATATTAAGATAACGTTACTACCACTGATGCCCATCACTGTAATTATTTTAGCATGTAGCATAATGCACAATACACTGCATTAAGTAGCACCTTTTTAACTAAGGGTGTCAGAATAGTTATCAAATGCAATTCAGTCTCACAGCACCTGTGAGGTAGGTGTTATTTCCAGCCATTTTATAAGTGAGCATATTGAAGCAAAGTAGGTAGAAGATTCCTGCTCACACACCCAGTAAGTACGATAAGATCAATGAGACCTGAACCCAAGCTACCCAATCCTTCCTTCTTGTGAAACTTAATCACCACCAAGTCTCCAGAACACCTCCTAACAGCATTGCTGCTAGAGGCATTTAGATGCTCGGGATGTTAGAGAGCATTATAGCTATAAATTTTAGGGCAAAATCATTTGATAATATCAGTACCCAAGATTTGCTTACATGCTTTGCAAATGTGAATGTGTGGGAGGGGCATCTTTATACTATTGCTAAACTTATGCTACTTATAGTGTACACAGAAATTCATATTTTTTCCATGTGATTTATTGTTGTTCTGGCTTCCTACCAACTTGTTTCTACACATGTACCTATCTGAGCCAGAAACTGTAAAATGCACTTAGCGACACTGTGTGGGGGGATGCAGATGAGATTATGTTTGGCAAAGTCTCCTTGGAGGCATCAAGTAATGTTTGTTCTGAAAGAGCAAAAAACCAAATTCCTTGTTTACCTCACTAAGCAGCATTTTACATACATTCCACCTACTGACTAGGTTTATTCCTTGGATAAGCAAACAGTGCTATCTTCTAAACATAGAATATCTGAGTCTCAAGTTTAAATTTCCAATTTTTTAACTGCAGTCTCCTGCCAGTACTAAGTTCATCTCTTGGAGGAACCAAAGATACTGTACACATTATATGGCAATATATGTAAAAATTCAAATGTAATGGCACACATAATGTTAATAATCACATCCAGCAAGTCTTCCTGACTGCATTTCTAAATTGTTTTTGAAAAGTTATTATTCATTTTTGCAGGGATGACATGAAGACATTACTGTTTCAATTTCCCAGAACCAGATTTTTTATCTCAGATACACAGTATGAGAATCCTAGCAGTTGTTAGGAAGTTGCTTTTGAGATCAATGGCAATGCCTTAGGACCTGAGGATGAAACATGGTCCTTCTAACTCATGTATTGTTTCTACAACCAGAGTCTAACATTTGCAAATCCAAGAAAGGAACTAAAAGCGGTAAGGAAAAAAACTTTTTACAAAACCCTTCACCAGTTCATCTCCCCTGGTGACTCCTATAAAATATCAACACCCCAGGCCCCATTTCTTTAAAAAAGCAAAGAAATGTATTTACACTAGTAAAAATCTTAGCATTTGAGATGTTTCTTGCTTGACATGTCATTCCAAATTCTGTGCATTTCTTCTGGAGAGATCTGATGCACGGTGATAACTCGGCGAAACCTACACAAACTGTAGGCCATTTTCCAGTGATTGAAGCCACTGTTCTGGAAAGGATGTATGCCCAGCTTTCGAAGACACAGTCCCACATACACATCTTCAAGGTGAAGAAGCCTTGTATGGAGTGAGGTCTTGTAAATGAGCTCGGCCACATCGCCTGAGAAGATATAGCCAGTCCCTGAACAGAAGGGTGGGTAGTTACTATCAGGGTACAGGTCTCTGGGCATATACCACTTACTGCGCACATCCCGGATGGGCCCTCCATTGATGACGTAGCCAGTGAAATATCTTCTTCTTGGCTTGGTGGAGGGTTTTAGTAGTTTATAAATAAGGTTGTCCATGTTTACAAAAATGTCAGTGTCTGTTTTCATGACATACTTGGCTTTTGAACAAAAAGTGGCCACCCATCTCATCCCCATTAAAGTTTTGAGGGTAAGGTTATGGTAGGAGTCGATAAAGTCTTCCACGATAATATCATGGAAGATTTGACTCTCTTGCTCCACCATATGGTTCAGAACAGGATCAGAGTTCTTGCCCAAGAGGAAAAGTGTTGCGATCTTTATCCCTTTAAAGTTGTTCTCATCTCCCCAAGTCTCTCGAATTGCCTGGCGGGCATCAAATTCTTTGTGGGTAGTGCTGATGAGAATAACAAGGAAAGGAATATTTTTCTCACATTTCTTGGGTTCGTTAATAAGAAATTCAAAAGAATGTGGGTTTATAGGCCGAGTTCTTATGTTGCCAAAGGTGAAGTTTTTCCTAGCAACTATGAGGTGGCTGAAGGGCTTGGAGCCAGTGTAGGAGGAAGTGGGGCGAGTTATACTCAAGTACCAGAGAGCACTGGCCCAGCACACGACTGTCAAAACATATAAACATGAGACCTTTGAAGCCATTGTCTTGCGAGCACGTCTACTCCAAATACTGAAGAATAGGCCTTGCTGGCATTAGCTTTTGCTCATCTTGCAGAGGCTGCATATTACAAATAAATCTAAAAGGTCAATACAGGAGTATGAGTGTGGGATTGTCCGTGGGTCTCAGTGGCACTCTGCTGCCTCTGCATTCACTCTTCTTCCTTCCAAACCTGATGGAAGGCTCCAGGCCTCACAAATCTTCCTCTTAATTCTGCAAAATCAATAAAGTACAGTTGTCGTTCAGAATTATTTAGTCATTTCATATCTTCAAACAACAAAAGAAGGGTATAAGAATTACCCACAATGACTAAAATAAACACAAGCATCTGTTTCCATCAGTACTGAAAACATCCTCACATAACTGTCTTCCCATTTCTTCCCTTGATAGAAATTGTTTATATATATATATATATATATACCCATTAGCAAGTATATAGACTATAAACTCTAGAAGAATATGAAGTAAATTCAACATTAGTAATTCAAAAAGTTTCCCTCTTTTCACAGAGGGCCTTCTTTGCAGTTAATATTTTCTGACCCTAAAGTCCTCATTCAAGCAGGAGAGTCTCACAAGTGACCTCATCACTCTTTTCCATTATTTCCAAGTCTGGGTTTTTGTTTTCTTGACTCTGATGAAGGGATCAGTTCTCAGCATCTCTTGGCTTTTTCTAGCCCTATATTTGACAATCTGTCAGTCACCACAGGGAAATCTCTATTAAACTTGTCTCTCTTGGAGATGACTTACAAGTAATTCCCAATTTTTCTCATTTTCCCCTTCCTGTAGTTCTCACAAATGCTAGCTCCTAATTCTCAGTCTTCTGTGAGGCTTCATCTGGAGGATATCTTTCTCCGTCATGTCTGGAAGCCATCACCCAAGTGTCCTTTCAGACGCTGGCAGCATTCATGTTTGAGTTGATTGACATGGTATTACTTTTGTGACTTTTCACAACTCGCCTTTATGCTCTTTTGATGAAATTATGCTGGCACTTTTTAATTCCCTTTACTTAGTTACACTTGCCTATAAGCATAGCAGGGATATGATAAGAAAGATGATTGAGATTGGGGGCCACAGATTCAATGAAGGCAACAGGGCACATTAATTGGTGTTCATGTAAGAAAATTTGTTCTTCAGAACTCTAAGCCCTTATAGAACATCAGTTGTTATCATGTCAGCTAAAAATATATGTCAGGTTACAAAGTTCATCTATGGAAAAAATGGTTTCCTTCCCAGTGAGACCAAACAGTGGTGGTGGGGGAGAGGAGAAAGAGGAGAGAGAGAGAGAGAAGAGAGAGAAGAGAGAGAAGAGAGAGAGAGAGAGAGAGAGAGAAGATAATGGGTATCAATTTCAACAAAGTCTGCTTCAATCAAAACTATACACTTGAATGTACAGACTGTGTTGAAGGAATTTAACTGGTTTTTTGACTGAAAATGATGTTTCTAAGCACAACAGTCATGATGAAATGAAAAGACAGGATAGGCAACAGCAGAGATAATACACAGCCATTTGTCTAAGCCAAGAGCTGACTGTGAATATAAGGCCCATATGAGACTAGCAATAACTCACTGTGGTTACGGTTCCAACTAAATGAATATTAGAATGGCTTCAAGCAGCATGACTCAGGCATCCAACCCATAATAAGTACTCTCTAAATATAGACTCTGGTATTTGGTCTCCTGGAGGAAATTTCTGCTGTAAGGTGCAACAAGCTGATAAAAAGAGGGATTTGATGTGCAGTAAGCTTTGACACCTTAAACAGTAAGCAAACATAAATGAGAGAAGTCAGGAACGGACTTTTGAAAAGGGGTTCTCAACTGGGAATATGCGGTCATCAACTCCATTGGCACCCCAAAGCAATGTGAGTCTTAAAATGGTACTAGAAAACACACTGTGTCCAATATTGTCCAAGGCTTGTATCAATTTTATAAACCTAACTTTATCATCCTATGCCCTTTCTCACCCTTTACGCAAACTTTCGTGTCGACTGTCACTAACCCAGTAAGGGACTCCCAGAGAGACACACCTGGAAGAGACTCCTGTCAAATTCTCCACTGGAACCACTAATCAGGCTATTAGTGGAAGATTAATGGTGTGCACAAAGTATTGGAAAAACACAGTCGAACCCATACTCCTCCACAAGGAACTTAAGAGTCTGGGAGCAAGAAAGACTTCAAATAAATTACTAAAACAATGTGATAAGCACTAGCATCAGAAAGCACTTGGGGTACACAGGAGAGGGGGTAGACAGAGTATGGGAGAACCAGGTTCAGTCCTGGTGACTGTGCCTGGTATGACTCCAGGGACTAAAATGTAAATCCCATTTCCCAGTCCTGCCCTGCCAACAAACCACAAGGCTGCTTTGGGGAGCAGTCAGAGACATTTCAAGAAGTTTATCTGAAATGAATATTTAAGAACAAGCAGAAATTATCTGGGTGAAAACTGGACAGAGGGAGGAGCATGTGCAAAAAAGCTAAGAAAGCACAGCATGTGTCAGATTACAAATATTGTAGTAAATGAAGAGCACTGCGTGATGGGGGAGGGGTGAGTAGGGGTGGAGATTTGGGGATCTCCAAGGGAAGAAACAGTCAGCAACAAGAGGCACTCAAAAACCACTTCAGCTGAGTAGCTGGTGACCCATCTTTGCAATCTAAAGGGCATAGGGAGGAATATGCCATTCACAAGTCCTGTCCACTGATTTCAACAGCAAGTCACATTCCCATATTAAGGATTTCTTTCCCCCATAGTCCTATGCCTAAGAAGAATGACAATTTGCTTCATTTAATAAATGTCTGTGTGGCTTTTCTGGAGGAAGGGATCTAAAAACACTGATATCTGGGAGATTTATAAAGAAGTAAAAGAGGGTGAAATAGAAGATAAGTAGCTGAGAACATGAATAATGTTTACATATTCATAAACACTTTTCATAGAATAAGCAGCTTTTTTTCCCCAGGCAGCTAGCAAATGCAATCCTTCTTACTACTGTTATCCTAGGGTCTCAGAAATATGTAGTATTATCAGGTACTAAACCTTGCACTACATTCTGTGCTATGTGTTTTATATGGCCTGATTCCTTACAGTGTTCCAAAAGATGTAGTTTCGCCATTCTACATATGTGAAATGGGAAGTAGAGATACGAAGTAGCCAACTCAAGCTGACACAATGGGTGAGTGACAGGCGTCCCAGCTGCCTCAGGCTTGTTAGGACAAAGGGTAACATCTGGGAGTCCACTGCTTGAATATTTTTCTAGTTCATTCTGATTTGCTACGGATCATACTACACACATTTTGTGGAAATTCTTGATTCAAAAAATGAATATTTGCAAAGAACATATTAAAGTTTGAAGATTTTGGGGGGGGGGAAAACCGGGAACGGTGAAGAAGGCCAAAAAAAACTTGCAATTATTTTTCTCGGAAGCTCTGACACGCACACAGTAAAAATCACCATTTCTATTTTCTTCTTTGTTAGACATGAGAACAAAAATAGTCACAATATTCCATCATGGTCACTAGTAAATGTGCATTACCAATAAAAATAGAGGATTTGAACTGTATAAAAGAACCACTTAGATTCTCAAGCGCCTGAGATAATATGGGTCTACAGCAAGGGCTGCTACAAATGTCCTTTCTGCTTACAACAGAACAGATTCTGAAGGTGGTCAGTTAGGTAAAAATATATAAGTCTAGGCCAGAAATAGTATTAAAAGAGAATAGCATGGTATGTTTAACTCTAAAGAGTAATTTCATTTATGCTGAATAAAGTAGCTGGCAATGGGTCAAATGTCCATGTTTTATTCCTGTAGTAATTCTACCTGGCTATTCTGTGCCTCAGAGGCCTTATGTAAAAATTAACATCTGCTTTTTTCCCAAATACATCATAGACATTATTTTGAATTTCTGAGGAACAGTGCCAATGACATCACAATGATACTAAGAGAGTAGGGAGTATGTTAGTTCATGAATTAGAATCCAAAGCATATATGTTGATTGATTCTCCTAACTACATAGAATTGTTGTTAGGTTGGTTTTTATTTTGTTTTTGTTTTTTAGCTTTGTGATTGCACTATACAGATATTTCTGCTAGAGAATTATGTTTTCATCCTGAAAAATTCAAAACCAAAGTCCACTGAAATGTAAAGGAACTATATTAGCTGAAAAGTTCTGTGGAAGACTGAGTGTCACAAAGCAGAAGCTTCTGGAGGAGCCTTTCAGTTTTACAAGATTAAATTAAGAAGTCCTGTTAACAGACACACTAATGTATAAATTAAATAGAATGCTGCACACTTATCATTTGTCATTCCTTTTAGCAGTCTTACCACAACCACAGGCACTGATGACACATTAACTTGTCATCTGTTAAACACAAATTCCTCTAGAGAGAAAAATCTAACTAGAACATCTGAAAGATATTCTTATCTTTCTTATTGTATCACAGATTCCCTCATTTACAGAACTCTCCAATAACAACCTACCTTCACCTTTCAGGAAGTTAATGGGACAGAATTTTCCATTCTGTTTTTCCTAGAAATTGCATGATGGATTGTCTAATATTTTAAGTAATTTATGTTTTAAAAAGGTCCCCAATTGCTGAAGTTCTGCTTTCTATCCAGAAGTAAGATATAGGAACATGTGGGAAGTGGGTCTTGATTGAACTGTCATAGCCTGGGATGCCAAGCTCACATTCTTCTCCATCATAGTTCAGGAAGGTGGAGCCAAACTGACCTCATACTTCAGTTGATGTGGAATCATTCCAATCTGCAGAGACCCTAACAAGTGACCTGCTGTCACTCCCTGGTGACACAATTAATACAGCATCTCCAAATTCTAATCTCCCTTCAATTGTCAAACATATTTCTCTTGTTCATCAAAGATACACTCAACACCTATTTCATGCCAAGCACTGTTTTACAAGCTGGTGAGCCAGATGGGCAGCTTATTTTCTAGGAGAGGGAGGCAAAAATTGAACATATGAGAAATGGTTGCAAAATCAATTTCAGGTAGTGATAAGAAAGTGATTTAATGGGAAAGAGACTGAACTGTGGTAGGAGGGATTTAATGGGACTACTTTAAGTAAAGGGGTCACTCTCTGAGCAGGTGACATTTGAACTGAGGACAGAATGCTTTGCCATCTGTGGGTCAGTCTTTGAGTCCACTAAACTTTTTGTTTTTTTCTTGGCTCTTTGGGCCTAATGTTTCACTAAGAATATGTTTTTTGTTTTTTGACTACTGTCCCTCCCTCTGGTCTTTTGACTCTTCTTGGCTTTTGGTTCCCCTGCTGTGGCTACGCCATACATGCCTGCAAAGACTTTCAGCCCCGAGAGATGCCGGTTATTGCCTGGATCAGTTCGTTAGTGCTGCTACAATGAAGTACCGGGCATCAGGTAGCTTAAGTACCACACACTTACTTACTGCCTCACAGTTCTGAAGGTGAGGAATCTGCAATGATGACAGGGTGGTTTCTTTAGAGGGTTATGAGGGAGAATCTGTTCCATCCTTGTCTGTTATTTTCTGGTGGTTTGTGGGTGATACCTGAGTGTCAGAGGCACGCCCTGATCTGTACTGTCATCTGTATGTGGTTCTCCCTGTGTGCCTCTCTGTTCCAAATGCTCCCTTTTATCAGGATGCCTGTCCTTATTTACAAGGAAACCAGCTATAAATGAGGTCATTTAAATTACCTCATTTGATTATATTTCCAAAGAAGATCATATTTGAATTATTGGAGGTAGGGGAGTTAGGGTTCCATCATATTTTTTTCTTCAGGGGATGGCAGCACAAGTCCACTGTATTCCATTTCAAAAAAATGAAATACTTTGCTCCACAAGACTTCACTCCTTCATATTTTATGGGTTTTGGTAAACAATTTTTAAAGAATAAGAAATTTGGGGCTTAGCATTCAAGAAGGATGGAACATGAGTGCTGAAAAGGTCACAAAGCTTAGTGTATTTTTACATTAAAAATAAAGCTAGTTCAGGTTATATTTTTAAAACCATGTGAGGAATATGGCATAGTTCTAAGCAATCCTTTATTCCCATCTTTCTCCTTACCTTGATCCTCTTAAAAACTGTAAGCTAAGAGAGGTAAGTCAAGACTGTGGCCCATTTTCCAAATTATTTTGACCAAAAGTTCTTGAGACACTGACTTGGCTTCTAGGGAATAACAAATGTCACTCTGTGTCACCTTAGGGTACCAGCATCTCTAGGATTTGGAGACAGATTTGAATATTAGGCCACATAGCATTACAAAAGTGGTTTTAACATGAAAATCCACATAGTACCTTTAGAAATATGGAGTAGGTAGAATACAACGATAAATCATTTGGGAAAAACTCAATTTTAAGCAATTTTTTAAAAAAAAAAAGGAGTGAAAGGAAGACTTAAGACTCAACAAAACAATTTAGAAAAGGTGAGGGGAGAGAGTGGGAGAGGAGAAAGGGGGAGCAGGGAGAGGGGGTGAAAGGAGAGAACTATTGAGTGCTTGAAAATGTTCTTGAAGAAGCTGAGAAATGCTGTAGAACACATCATGATACTGAGTAGGGCAGAAGGGATCCATCCTGAAAGATGTTTTGATCTCATATGACTTTTCTCAGAGCTAGTGTATGAGTGAAATTAAAGAATCATTCTGTGAGGGAAATAGAGGACTAACACCACAGAACTAAGTGATAAATGAACCCCAGAGGCGAGAGACTACTTGGCTGCATTAATTTAGTAAATGGTTATCTTGATGCCCAATTCCCTCCTTTTCTACTGCTCTTGTAATTATGCTCCAAATAAGCACAGGAGAGGAAGAAATAAAGCACTATTAGCACTAGATAATGGTCCTTGAAGGAAAAATTTCATAAACCATTATGCTATACAGCTTGCTAACTTATTATCTCCCCAAATCACAGAGGGCTGGCTTTTTCTCCTGGCCTTTCTTTGAAGTAAGCTTCCTTGGTGTGGAAGGCACCATATCATAGAATTTGAAATCCCTGAATGCTCGCTGAAATAAGCATTCGGATTCCTTTGCCTCAGAAAGACAAAGAGGTAATTTGTTCCTTTTAAAAATTCAATTATGAATCTTTTCAAGGAGACCCCACAATTGAACTCACCCAACAGATCATTTACAGGAGGAAGGCTAGGAAGCAAAAGGTAATATCCGTTATGACTGGGAAGTTGAAATTATTTCCCTCCTAAATCTTGAAGAGTTTATCTGAACCCTTCTCTTTTAAGTTCAAAATTTATTGAAAAGGTCTTTATAAATCTACATTCAAAAGAATGGGCCAACTTAAAAAAAAAAAAGAGTGGTTGGGATGAGGATGTCTTTGTGTGGGCTTAGGCTCTTGCTATTCTGAATGCTACACTCCATTTCACTGCAAAAAAAAGTGCACTTCAAATTAGAAGGGAAGATTACAGCTTTCTTCAAATCAATGTGTTGCCCTAGTTCTAGAATTTGAAGAATTTTAAAACATCGCTACAATCCTCTCAGGGAAAAATGAAAATGAGGATATCTCATTATTTTAAATAAATGCTTGGCTTCCTTTGCAGTGATGGGTGTTGTATCCTGAATGCCTGATAGGGTACACATTTTTAAAGATGGGCAGAGTAATCACTTATTTAATCAGAGACGCCTTGGAGCCTGGCAATGTGGTTGGGCCTTGGGTAGGGCTTCTCCACTGGGAGAGGAAACACTAGAGTGTTTTATTACAGACATGGAAGAGGATGAGAGGAAAGTCATCCTAGTAATATAAACAGCAGCTGAGAAAATTTTAAAATGATGAGCTATGCAATACCGAAAAGAGTATTCATTTAGCCTGTTAGTGGGGGAAAGCTGATACAGATATTTTAGAACTAGAAAAATATTATTGAACTTACTATCTATAAAATCTAAGATGTTTCTTAGACAGTCCATTACAAAGAGGTAATTATATTTTCAGGTACATTTCAAAGATGGATATTAGTAACATGCAGGGACTGGTGACATATAGAAGAGGACTTACTTTTTTTTTTTCCTTTTCAAATTTAAATGCTTCTTTATACAACATCAAGTTACTGGAACATGTAATAGTGCAAAATAACTTTATGTAGCTGATGTCTAAGGAATTTACTTTGTAGGTAGTCGATTTTATGTCACCCAAAGATCTGGATTCAACCTCCAGATTTTTAGCTCTGAATTCTAAGCACTTGTTTGTCTGTTTCCTCATCTGTAAAATGTGAATGTTAACATCTGAACATGCACTGCAGGGTCATTAAAGATCAAATGATATACTGAATTTGAAAGCTGAGTAGTACTATGGGAGTGAAAAGTATTAGCATTATTAATATAAATGTGATAAAGACAAATCCTAAGAAGATTGCCTATATGATAACTTCATGAACAACGATTAGTCTATGCATCTTGACTAATTGGAGCAAAAGCATTTTTCTTACTTGGCTGTTGCTCAAAAGGAAAAAAAAAAAAGGTTGACATTTCTATGTGTCTGCTTAATAGGAAGCTTCCCATATTATTATACAGTGTCTATATGGTTAAAGGTCTTGTACTTCTGTAAACAATGGTGATATACACATTAGAGAAAATGCAAATGAACACTGTGATTATTAACACTAATGTGATGTAGTATTACAATGTTTTTCGAATACAGATTTACAATATTAAAAATCCACTGGATTTAAATAGCCCTCTGAGTAGCATTTTCATTGCTGTAGTTGACATTCTATGTATACCAAATCACCCTGAAGGCTAAACCATGATGATTTCACAGATGTGCAAGGCAAAGCCAATATAAAATGCAACAATTTTTGTCTTCACAGGCTCTTCATGGTTGTGATAGAACCTATCTGAAGTGACATACTACAAGGTATATCATTTCACTCAAGGATTTATCAAATTTTAGCATTAGAATCAGTTTTATGTGTCGTTCTAAATTATACCCAAAGGAGAGCCTGGGTGACAGTATCAGTTTTGTTTGGCAGGGTACTTCTCAGTCTTGCCCTCTTGTTTCTCAAATCTGTGGTACAATTTTTTTTTTTAAAGATCTTATTTATTCATACAGAACTGGGGTACAGGCCAGAGGTAGAGTCAGTGAGAAGATTCACCAGAGACAGAGTGGGGAGCAGAACAAGGCAGACTGACGAAGTACACTACTGAAGGGAATAGCAGGCGGGTCAGGAGAGGTCTGCTGCACCATGTGGTCACCTCCGGGGCAGGCGGGGATCGAACTCATGTGGAAGTGGCTTTAGCTTCTTAGTGCTGTGCTTTAACCGGCTGCGCCACCAGGGAGGGCCCTGTGGTATAATTTTTAAAACTACTTGGTTCGTTCTGTCCCCAGCCATCTATGTTGGTCCTTCAAAGTCCTTTCCTGTGCCAATTTTCAGCATTGCTCCCCAACAACTATTCACCAAACAGTTGCTCAACTTCATCTTCACCAACCTTTTATGCTTGAGGATTCTATTTCTACACACTTCTTTCTTTTTACAACTTCCTTTCGCTAAAGGTTCTTATTTCCCCAGTGGATATGGAGGCCATCTGCCAGTTTCCATCCTACTAGTGCCTTGAATTCTTGACCACAATCCACCTACATAGTTCTCGAATCTGCCTTAGGCTGTATTAGGCTCCTCTAAATTAGATTCCAAGGGCAGAGGTAACAATATTAATCACTCCCAAGGCCTCTTGTGGTTCAATTCTCACACCTGTGTCACTTTTTCATTCTCTCTTCTACACTGCATAACTCTCCACGAAGGTCCATCATCTCTGTTCTGATTCTTGTGACTTTAAATATTGTGGGGTTAAACTCACAATCAAAGAGATTGAGACAGATTGGTCTCCAGGAAAAAGCATAAGATGACAGCTGACAGAAAAGGATTCAAGTTGTAGCTTGGCCATGAAATCTATCAGAAACTTCTCTCCACAAAATCACTCTTAGTTTTAAAACTGCAATATATTTCACTGATCAAAATTTCTGCCACTTTTGTTGTTGTTGTTGTTGTTTTTCCCTGACTTACTAGATGAAGGATTCTTCTGCTCTCTTGGGCACTTTTAGTCTTTCTATTTCCGTTGGCTTGTCACTGGTCTTCAGGACTGTTGATCTGCCTTTGCTTAAAAAAAAGCTTCTCTTTGAACAGAGGTATTAACAAATCTTATTATAATAAAAAAAAAAAAAAAAAAAAAAAAAAACCAAACAAGAGCAACAATAAGGTCTTCTTTTGACCCAGGAATCACTTTAAATTACTGTTATATTGCTTTCCTTCATTTCAAATCCAGAGCCTCTAAATGAGTGTCTTCTGCTTTTCTCCAACTCCTCACCCATTTAACAATTTATCAGTGTGGCACACTAAACCCATCTGAAAAGGTCACAGGAACTCCCAGTCCAAGACTCTGTTCTCAGCTGCTTCTGACACACTTACACATCTCTTCATTTTTTAAAAATAGATT
Source organism: Condylura cristata (assembly GCF_000260355.1). Classification (NCBI taxonomy): domain Eukaryota; kingdom Metazoa; phylum Chordata; class Mammalia; order Eulipotyphla; family Talpidae; genus Condylura; species Condylura cristata. The sequence continues at coordinate 48,184,484 of NW_004567103.1, forward strand.
TTTGAGCTTTATTGACATTTTACATGAACAAGAAGCTGGAAATATAATCATATCAAAGAACAAATCGTCACGGTTTTGACAGGGCAGATTTGAAAACAGTTTGAATTATGGTAACTCTTGCTAGATTCTTACTGTATCCTTCTGTTTTTCTTTTCATCCCTGTGGTCTCCTTTTGTGTTTTTGTCACTAAACCATTCTTTGCTTGCTCTTTACATTCTTCAAACCAATCCTCAGTCATTCTCAAGAGAGGAAGCTCTCTCTCGAGAAAGGCTTCTTCTATCACATTCCAATGTTCACCACAAAGGTGGGTCAGAGACCAATAGGCCTTAATGTCCCTTCCCATTTTCAGCACTGTTTTCAATTTCAGACAGTTGTTATGTAAGTTTCTACAAAAGCAGGGAGACAGTTGGCTTCCTTCTGCTTTTTGATATTTTTTTTTTCCTCTAGAAAACAAAGTGAAAACCACCATCCAATTTCTTAATCCACAAAGTCTGTATCATAGATAAACTGAACAGGCACATAGGCCAGGTTTTACTAATGAAAATAAAAGATAAAAATGACTGGTATTTGTTCACCTACATATTTGAGCTTTACTTTTTATTCAAGAGATGTCAGGCTGTTTGGAAACTGTTAAAATATTACAAAGTTCTATTAAAAGTACATTTTAACTCAGCCCACCAGAAATGACTTTCCCTGAAATACTAAGGCTAATTTTTGTTTAAAGACTGAATTATATACTTTCAGTGAATCCTAGATAGACAGTACAAATGCCTTTTTAAAGAGATTTCAGGCCCTCCCTGGTGGCGCAGCGGGTTAAAGCACAGCACTGAGAAGCTAAAGCCACTTCCACATGAGTTCGATTCCCGCCTGCCCTGGAGGAGACCACATGGCGTGGCAGACCTCTCCTGACCCACCCGCCGCTCTCCTCAGCAGTGTACTTCCTCGATCTGCCTGTTCTGCTCCCCACTCTGTCTCTGGTGAAGCCTCTCGCCACCCCTGCACCTCTGGCCTGTACCCCAGTTCTGTATGCATAAATAATCTTAAAAAAAAAAGAGAGATTTCAAGCTATTTGTTTTCCTTATCTCTTATTATGTATTTTGAAAACCCCTCAGTTTGAAAGTTTGTAAAAGCAGAATTTAGAAAAGGTTCTAAATATAATTGGAAAAGATCAGTTGTAAAAGGAAATAGTCCCTTTAAAAACAAACAAACAAACACAAACAAAAGACACATGGATTCACACACATGTAAAACCATCAGAAAGTAAAGGGAAAAATCTCAGTTGTCATTTTCAAAACTATATCCATTTTTGTGGCTAGGTAGATGACTTTGGTACATCATTAAGATTTGATTAATAAAGGTTGATGTTATATTATCATTTATTTTGAAATAACCTGGTAAGTTGTAGTTTTTATTTAATCAATACTTTTTCTAGGATTACATAATGATTCACAAGTAACTCATATGATCTTACCAACAATCATTGTTTGTATTGTACACAACAGGAAACTGAGACCCAGAGATGCAGCAATCCAGCCTAGTGTCCTAGAGCTAGCCAGTGAGTAAGCCTGAATTTGAAGAACTGTTCAACTGCAATATGTGGGTCCAGACTTTATATTCTACACTTAACTTTTCACATGGCTGTCCATTTCTTGTTTTCTTTAATTATCCATGGAGAATGTAATTGTAGGGGAAACAGACTCACTACTACTGTGCATCTGACCATGGCTCTAGGCCCGTTCTAGCCCTAAGATCCTTCAAGACTTAGTTCTCTCTTAAGAAAGGATGGAAGAAAAGAGAAAAACCTCTCATCTCTATTCATAAGGCTACTCCCCTCACATTATTAAGATACCTAAAAAATTAACCAGTACTGATGCTGGAAGCTCTTGGAATTTTAATTCAAAAGGAAACAGTGCTCTTAGGGATATTTTACTTAAGCTCTAAAAGCCATATGAGTTATTTATCTCTATCAGAATGAAATAACTATTCTCTCTTGGTTAAGTATCTTAACTGATTACTGCCGATTACTAACTATGTGACTGTCATCAAGTAAATCCTTAATTTATGACAGATTTGGTATAACCTAACCTACTTCCCATTCTAATTTGCTTTAGCTTTTCTTTCCAAAATGGGCCAATTGTGAAAGAAGCAAGATCTAAAACTTAATTTCCTAGGTCCCAACTAGAACAAAGATATATGACCTAGTTCTCCCAAATCAGATGCCTCTGGGCAAGATTCCAATGCCAGAGTCAGCAACAAAGAACAGAGCTGCTTTCTGGATCTTTCGATTAACTGGAAAGCAAATGGAGGGACCAAGGTATCTGATTTTTCTGGAACTACTTTGATGGAATTTCTGCCTTACAAATGTGAACACTGTAGGTATGAGTAGAGATACTGGAAGGAATGATGTGTCCTCCAAAACAGCTCAAAGAATTGTCAGCAGCACTATTTGGGCTGTGTTGCTTATGCTTATGCTATTTTGGATGCCGAGTAACCTAACATGGGTCTGGCTTTCCCAGAGATTCCATGAAACACCTGATGTCTTCTCATAGTTCCTTTCTCCTTAACCTGATTTACAGATTCTGTTGTTTGTCATGATGAACTCATCACACACCATTCTCCCTACTTCTTTAAGTATAAAAATAAAATGATACTTTATTCACACTGGTTATAAGGTATATCGTAAACTTGAAAATGGCATACAGAGTTGAATTTTTGTTATTTGTTTCCAGCCACTTATTTCTTACGAGAACTACCAAACACCATAAAAACATTAAGTCCCTGCTATAACTCATACTGCAAAATGCTAAATAACACTGGCCCTGTGAGGACCAACATTTTAAATAGAGGGCTATATTTAAAATCTCTTTTTTCCCTCTTTCTATACTGTCTAGAAATATATGACATGTGGATAGAAGTCACATGGCTCTTGTGTTTTTGCTTAGAGCAAGATGCCCTATATGCCAACTGATTATCTCTACCAGGGAACTCTTATAACCCTTTATCATACGAAAACTCACTGAAAACCACACAACCTTCATTTAAAACTAGGCTGCCATAACCACACTTTCAAAAAATTGCTGAAAATTCATTTGATTTTTTTTTATGGTATGTTTGCTTTACTCATATAATTATACATGATGTGTGTGGCTAACTCCCAATTCTGGGGATGTTCTGACAACTATTATCCTCTGTCCTCTTTTTGTGAAGGAAGGTACAAAAAAGGCTTCACTATGTTTTAGTTTGCATTTATTAATTCATTATATTTGACAGTCCCATGCTTAAAATTTATAAATGTTATATCATTTAAAAGACTAAAATGCAAATTTCCTAACTTTATGGAATTTATAGTTATATTAATGATAAACAATGTGAGAAGAAACAAAGAATAATTAGCTATGCTGCTACAATTAAAATAGTTAAATCTTGATGGGGATAAGTGGGCTAAATTCTTGAGAGAGATAAATTTTTAATTGGATCTCAAATCTAAGAAATAGAGACATATCAAGAAGAGAAAAATCTGTTAGAGGAAGAGACATTCAATGGTAAGATTAAAGCATACAGAAAAAATAAAGGCTTTAAATGACTTACTTATCTGAAAAAATAGGGAGCTTTGAGTATGGCTTCATGGTAGAATATAGTTGAAATTGAGAATGCAAAGGAAGTTATTGCTTATGAGTATATATTTTTCTCTACCATACCATCATCACTTCTTTACCTTCTATATACTTATAACTTTGCCAATGATTGTATTTTAGATTGACTGTTTCTTTATGTTCCATGGAAAACCCCCTCAATCAATAGATTCCTCAACTGCTTTTAACTGTGTCTCTTTGATAAATTGTAACTTGTGTAAGGGAAAAGACTTTATCTGGGATTTAACACTATTTTTACTATATTCACCATTATGTCTATCTTTATTATTATATGGAGCATAATAGCACAGTGCAAGAAATACTGTAGTTGACGAATAAATAATGGCTGAGTAAATGGCTTCTGGGTAGCCATAAACAGTAACCTGTCATCCAACATCCAACATCAATAGCCCTTTTCTGAGATAACATAGATAGTTAGACCCATATTCTAGAGCAATTATTTATTTGATGTGCTGGATAGCTACACCAAAAACTGATTTTTACTTTGAGTATAAACTATCCTCTCCCATGTATGTTCCTTTTCATTCAAGACAAATTTCTGTTTCTTATTTAATTTCTGAACTCATGAATTTGTCATAATATTTCTAGATTAAAAATAAATTTTCTGGACTAAAGATAAAGATTCTGTGGAAAACAATAAACACATACATGTACATGTACAGGTATATACACATAATAACCCAGCACTAATAAAACAGAAACATAGGAAACACCATAGTGAATCTAAACCTTTCTGGGATGAATATTTGAAGTTTTTCATAAATTGGCAATTGTCAAGTCCTTGACTTATTCTCTCCTGAATGTTGTTTCAAACTGATTTTTAAATAAATTATCTGGCCTGCTGTTGTGGTAGGTCATTTGTGATTACATCCATCTTGTCCAGTTACAGCAGTAACATGTGTAAATTGGATCTCTAAGGAGTGATAAAGTGATGCAAATAGTGCTTTTCACCTTGGGTTGCTATAGCCACAGTCATTATTTGCAATAGCTTTTGTTCTGTGTTCCTCCATGAAATCCCCTAACTGGTTATGAAATCCCCATAACCAGTATGACATGGGTTCACCTCATGTCATGTCCAAGGTACTGATAAGATGATATACAATGAAAAGTTTTGAAGCCAACATAATTTCACTGCCAAAATTGCCCTATCAAGGCATTATCTTTACAGCTTCTGTTACTTAGGTTTTGGTTTTGGTATGCTGGGAAATTCTTTATAGAGACCATATATTGTTGCTAGATAAAGATTTGAATTTTAGGTAATCAGGGTAGAGTAAATAATAACTTTCTAAAACTGGAAAGTTTTCAAGACATGAAATACAATAGCGATAATGGGCTCCACAGTTACCCAGGCCTGTGTCAGTCCCAGAAGACTAACAGAGAAGTGCCATGCTTCTGGGTCCCTAAAGAGCTCCAGGTCATGGTTCATGCTGTAATTATCAGAAATCAAAATTAGTATGTATCCCCCACTTGGGTCAGAGAGCTAGGAAAGTAAGTAGATGCCCAATAAGAGTAATGTATTCAATGGAGTTTGAAAGCAGCTTTATAAGTGCTGCCTTATAGTTAGACATATAAAAGAGATATATTCTAACACTGTTATGACTCTGGGTTGTGATATGTGATTGGGTGGAAGCACTAAGTTAAGCAAAGTTTGTATTTACTTACTGCAAGACTTTTCAGAGCCTTCATTGTTGCTAATTCTTTAAGAAAATCAAGACAGAGATATGTTTCAGAGAATTTTGTCTTCTGCTAAGAGTCCTGAGAACAGACTGCAGGCTGTATCAGGCAGAATACTCCTTGTTCTTTTGGAATTGTAAATGACTATTACCACTTTTTGCTAAGCTTCTTTTGTTGCTTAGAGAAGGCATGCAAGTTATAAGCTTTTGGTTATTTTAAACGTAGTTCTATTAAAGTATCTACTTAAAATTTTTTTGCAAGTCGAGTAACTTATTATTCTTGATTGTCTTAATTTCTCCCACCAGTATATTTTAAGGATTTATCATGTTTGAGAAGGGTTTTATTTTAGCAATAAAAACAAAACATATTAAAAGCAGAAAAATTAGAGTACCTAAATAAGCCAAAAGAAGAAAATTAAAACCAACCATAAATATCAAAAATATATAAAATAGATGTAGATAGAAATGTTCTTTCTTTATAATTTATGTGTTTTCATTTAAATACAGGATTTTATATCATAGGAACATTTTCATGTGTTCTTTCGCCACTTAGCAAATATCAACACCTTTGCATGCTACTCTCTACTCTTCCCTCTCACTGCATTTTGTTTTCAAAGACTCGAATTTCACTTATGTAAGCATCGCTCTAATGTTAGAAATTTGTTGTAACAGACTTCCTGCTTTTCCAAAGCTCACTTTGTTAGCGTTCTCTGGGATTCCAATGATGTGACCATTAGAACAGATGACAATGTTCTCGAGTCTATAAAGCCTTGTCTAGAAACTCCACACATCTCAATCGTGGAATCAGGAACCAGGACACCAACAATGATCTGCTGCCAGGGGTCCCTGAAATCACACACATGGCGCTACCGACAGTCATAACACCCTGACTCGTCAATCTGCACTGCGCCCCTTAGTCCTTCTCGCTAATATTTCGAGAAACAATACAAGCAACTGAAACCTCTGGGTCTTGTCTTTAAACTAGCACTAAGTCAACTCTCTGGCTCTTTGGATAAGAACAGCATGGGATCTGAGAGCCTGTCACAATGTGAGACAATTCTCTATTCAATTTGAAGTCTTCCAGGTTATTTATCTCACGGCTTATTCTGGTATGAATGTCCACATCACTTACATAATTGGGGCAGTTATTAAGAGGCTGACGTGAGCACAGCCAGGTAGCCTGTGCAATGAGCCAACTCCAATAATGAGTTTGACTGTCTGGCAAGCCTAAGGATTTCTATCTTAAGTTTTGCCATAAAAGCTCTTCCAGGTATCTGGTCAAGTGAGACATGAGGGAACCTGGTGGTGTGGGATTGCTTAGTATAAATGGAGCTCTACTGTAAGCAGACTACATTGGGATGATACAATCTTATTTCTTTCATTTTAATTTCCTTAACTGTGAAGCTTGAGAAAACGTTTCATTGATGGAAGTTCAAACTGGACTAGAAAAACCTTTGGTATCAACTACAACTACCAAGTTTTAATTTCTAACTACCAGAATTTTGAATTTTGATCAGTAATTTAAAAAAGCATTTATTAAGGGATATGTACCAACAGGCAATATTGTGAAGTTTTAAAACAGTAAGTGGTGTTGTCCATCAGTTCTAGTTCAACTTCTGCCACTTACTAGCTATATTGCTGTTATGTGATCCCTTCTTCAACTGGAAGATGGGAAAGGTGTACTTAATTCAGATTCATGAAAATGAAATTAAATAAACATGAAGAATGTCTATCAGTGCTGACACATATTAGTGCTCAAAAACACTATTATTAAGTTCAATGTTTATATAAACTTATAAATACACTTAAATATTTTACTAGATTTGTTATCCATAAAGATGCTATTATAAATTATCTATAAGATGTGTAGGCACTGAGGCAGTTTCTGAGCCAGAAAGTTGAATAATATACTAACATGTCATCTAAGGAGTAAAGTCTTGAAAGTAGTGAGCTGTAGTTTCAATATAGCACTGTAAGTACTGAGATAAATGGCATGGGGGTGTCTGAGATGTGAGGATGCTTAGTGGAGAGACGTGAGGAGGACTCAGCATAGTCATGTGGTCTGTGCGGTGGCATTTGATCTTCCAGGCATCTGCACGTGTTAATGCAATGTTGCCGCTTCACTCCAAGGTTTTCTCCTCAGTTCAAATTTGAAGAACTGGAGAGGGCTGAAGTGTTTTTATTTTGATCATTAGCCTTTATTGTCTTACCGAAGATGTGATAAAGACAAATCTCTTCTAGTCTCTGTAAAAAAATAACTTTTGTAATTATGTGTAGCTTTATATAGCTTGGTTCAGGGAGTAGATTTTTATTCATTTGGGTGATTTATTTTCAGCTTTATCATTGACATCAAGTCATATTCTACTCAAAGTATTTGAAAACCTTGGGCCAAGTTAATAGTTTCCAGTGTTTAAGCAAAAACAAGTCAAAAGATTATATTTTAAAGGAAACAATTAGATCAGGAAAATTACTTGAGTATATTAGTCTTCGATTCTTATTTCCTATGCTTTGCTATATTTTGCTTTCTTCCCTAGGGTAGCAAACACAGAATCTCAAAGTCTGCACTCACTGCAACAAGATTTGTATCTTTGGGGTATTTTACTTTCCTAATTAGGAACAGGCTTCAGTGACTGCTGGCTAGAAAACAGCTTGGTATTATTACTTCCTCCCCTCTCTTAGGAAAAGGGGGAGGCCGGATCAAGCCTTTGGTCCTTATTAGGTGGCTTATATGTTTCATTTGCACTTTTTTCACAGAATCTGTTCAGGCAAGTGTGGCAGTGCCACTGTGGCCAGGTCTGCTAACTGGAGAATGGGGAAGACTGTCCACATAATCTTACTGTCTGGGGGGAAGCTGCCAAATGGGGGATTTAATCCCATAGTTTTTCTTATCCTACAGGCATAGAAAGGCACTACCTCAAAGTTTGGCCTCCACGTACACACACAAGTGACTCACGATGATTAGAGGGTGGATTTGTACAAACTAAAAAGTCCTTGCTGTGAAGGCGAGTCAGACCACATTGTGTTCTAACACTGGGTAGAGGAGACTGCTTTTTTCCTTTTTAATGCTGTTCAAGGAGATTTAGAGTACCACCCAGGAATGTTTGTCAAGTAATCATTCTCAGTGAAATAAATGACATGTAAGGCAGTGGTTTATAAGGCAGCAATAGAGATTCTTAGCTTGGATAAAAGATTTCAGTGTGTTTGCAAGCATGATTAGTACAGAAGCTTATTACTACATTGCATGGGGGGAACCTCTATAGAGAGGGTAACCATTTGTGACCAAAGTAAAAGAACCAGAGGAATGATCAAAGACTCATTAATTTTCTGGAAAAGAGACTAACAACCAGCAAACAGACTTAGCAAGCTGTGAATTTCAAGGATGGACCAAACAGTGTAGTTGGCCTTTCACCACCTTCCCACGTTATGGCCATAAAAGAATGCACACTATCTCTAGGCACACTATTTAGGCAGGGTTGATTTTTTGTAAAGAAAAATCTAGGTTTTACTTAGGTACCATCTATTTATTGAATTCAAGCTTAGTCTCTCTGTTTATACAGGAGACAGTTGCCTGCATTAAGTCCTCATGGCACAAAATGGAGGCTCCATTTAGTTTGAATACGTAGAGACCCTAGGATGCACAAGAAAGCCATTTCCCTGACTTGATTCCATTTATTCTTGAGTTCTGACCTGCGTTAAAGAGTGATTTTAAAATGGGGACCAATATACACTCTTGCCTAGCAAAGTTCTTTTTAAGTAAGGATCCACTTTATAATAGTGTTTAACTCTTCACCCATATGGAAATACAACACAAAGATAGTTTGTTTTTAAAAAAAAGAAACCTTAGTTTTTTTCCTTATAGTCTAAACTTCAATGTTAGAAGTAGTTTTAAGAGAAGATTTAAGATAAATACATACCCCAGAGATAAATCATAACATCTCAGATATAAAAGTATCTCAGTAACAGAAGGAGAGATTCCAGAATTTCCACTGGGTATATGAACTAGGCTGTTATCATGTTCATTGAAAATCATCGTTTTTCCTGGATAGATTAGTCATTTCTATAATGCCAACACAAAAATTACAGTTTTACAGAACTGTAATTTATTGCAGAACTTATGGAAGTTTCGCTCGGTAGCCTTCAGCTCTCCTTTCCCCACATATCCACACACCCATCTCATCGGCAGAAGAGTGCACAACACACAGGTGTTTTCTTGTTGTCCAGTGTCATTTTTCAAAGAACAAATCAGGAAATAACTATATTTGCATAGTGGCTTTTATTTGACTCACTGAAACAGATTCAAGATCTTTGTTTAGGAGTTGAATTTCTTTGTGAGCCTCACTGTATGATCTGTAAGAATCACTGATACCTCTAACTTGTCTTTGTTAAACTAATTTCCTAGTTGGGAGTTTTGAGTTTAATAACCTCTACAATGAGACACGGCCATCTGCATTATAGCTTAGCCTCTGGACTGTGGGCTTACAGGAACTAATATCTCAAGGACAAGGATGCTAAGGAGGGGAAATGGAATATGTTTATATTTACTTTTCATATTCAATGGGGAGTGAATCTAAAATCTGGCAAGAGACACATTAGAGACCAAACAGCCACTTTCATTTGCATAATGTGCAATCTAAGGTGTTGATTCATCTCTGATAGACAGACCTGTTTAGTGAGGAGAGGTGAATTTACACATTGCCCTTTTGTCTTCCTCTTAAGAAACCAATCATATTCCTTCTCTCCATCAACTCCACAGAGTCAGAGACCTTTCTGCTCCACTGAACTTGTTTCTTGTTTTTATCTAGCAAACTGACTCCTCCCCCACTGCCTCTGAGGCTCTGATATGGCTGTGCCTCCCCCAGAAGAAAAGGAATGGACACAATATGACTGGTTAGTTTGGGGTACAATTTTTTTTTTTTAATTCTCAAAATTATACTCACCCTACATAGGACTTACTTTTTGAAGACTTTGGAAGAACATCAATATCTGGAAATTGATGATCTATTCAAAGAGATGTTAATGACACTGTAGAGTAACTGATTTTACTAGGCTGGCTTTTAAAATTATTTTGTTTCAATTGAGTACTCTTTTAATCACATGTCTTACATGTATTTAGGACATTAGTATTTTTAAATACACATTTAGCTAATTATTAGATCTCAGGTTTTACCATTACAAATCTCGGTTGTTAAAAGACTAGGAGATATTGAAATCGAAGCTAAAAGTTTACATTGGTTTCATATCCTAAAGTACAAGAGAGAAATAACAAAAACTTATATAAACTTTTCTTTGAGACTTGTTTTTACAGAAACAGCAAAGGTTGGAGGTTTTTCTAACAAACTGGTGCTGAGCTCTAAAGCTGGTTGAAATGTAAAGGAGGATGGGATTACCTGGAGACAGGATGCAATGCCAGGAATTTAGAATTTTTGTTATCTGAAGAGAAGCCTCTTCCTATTTCATGCATAAACTCCTCTGTTAACTACACAATGAACCTGAGCCAAGTCCACTTTTTTTTTTGGTCTCTAACCCACCTTCTTAGCTGATAAAATTGAACACCTATGTTTTCAACTTTGGTCCCCCAAATCTATATAAACTCAGTTCCTTTCTCAATTGCAGAGGTAGATTTGAGTTTATCTCCTACCCCCTTGCTGATCAATCTGCAAATAAATCTGACTTTGTTCCTCAAATACCAGATGTCATTATTGGATCTATTTTGGGTCGAGGATCGATAGCTCAGTAACAATACTGCACTTGAATCATTAATTTCTTTACACTCTACACATGCTAGTTTCCCAGAGATTACATAGCTCCTACTAACAGCAGAATCTTCTTAGAATAGGTGAAATAGGAAAACATCTTGATTTCTCTTCCTCCTTTCATCCCCCTCTCCCTTACCAGCTGAGGCTTCGTGATTCCAGTTTTATGAAATGACTGAAAGAGCACTTCAATAATTCATTTTCAAATATTGCTCTCCTTTCTTTCTATTTCTACTAACATCTCATATCCACACTTTCATTCCTTCCCTTTTTAACACTTTCTCCCTTCTAAAGATAATATCCTTTTTTTGGCCACAGGTGGTTTATCTCAAGTCCTTATATTGGTTATTTTAAGAACATATTTGCACATTTTCGAAGAACCCAGGTGGTTTTCATATTGAGTGTGTCCAGAAGATATGAATTTTGAGAGCAAATCAATGGCTGCTCAATTTATAGTGTAATTACATAGTAATTACTCAATTTGCTTGTGAACACTGAATCCTCTCCATGGGTTTTAAACAGATGTCACAGCAGATGCACTTCATTTAAAGGATACTTTCTATTAACTGCAGCAGTAGTTGGGCTTATTATATTCAGTGGTGCTGAATTAAATTGGTAATGGAGGGCACTGTTGAAAACTATTAGGAAGCAAGAATCAGACAGAAGAGAGAAAGAAATTGTCAAACATGGGAACGCTCCTATGAGCAAGTATATCAAACACAGAGATAGTATTTCAAAGGACTTGGCTTTGAGGTTATTCATAGTAATAACTGAATTTGACAGAGAACTTTCAGTGTACAAATTTATTTTCACCTATATTATCTTATTTGACTGTGACTATCACAAGAATGCAAGATGTTGGATGGACTCAGGTTTAGAGATCAACCTTGTAGGGCTGTATGAGGGCAAGGGGGGAAATCCAGAGCACCGCTGCCTGACTCCTAAGTCAACGCTCTTAGTATCACATGATGTTGTTTCCTCAGGTGCATAGTTCATTCAACAAATCAATTAGACCATGGATGTGCTTTTATTCACATTGCCTCACTTTTTGATTCATTAATTTAAAATCAAAGGGTTAAATCAGTTTATGAAAATGTAGGTTAAGAAGCACTTGTTTATTTTTACATCAAATTCTCATTTTTGGTAGTATATCTTTTCAAACAGCTATAGTTTGAAATCAGTTCTTTGTGCACATAGGAATCTGCCAGACATGCACCTGTTTTCACAACTAAATCTGTACACATCCAGGGCAATGACTACTGGCAGGATCATCCTCAAATAGTAGAACAAGGTGCCCATATTCATAGAGATGGTTTAAAATTATAGGTAGATGAAATAAAAGAATGTACACACTTCTTGGTTGAAATCTTGAAAACATCGAACTGATGGTTGGGAAAATCTTGGGTAGATTTTCCTTTCCAACTTTAATTTTTTTTTTTTTGAATGAATTGATCCTACTCCACCCCATTCCAGTTTGTCTTTCCTCATCCAAATTTGAACAATGATATGTTTGCCCAACAGTCGGCCCACTATGGACTCTTGCTCTCTGGTCTGTGAAACAGGGCTGGCCTTAGTGTAGTCAGTCATTCAAAAGGTTGCTCAAATGGGGAGGACTCCAGAGCATTCACTTTTGCTTAGTCCTTGAAGGCATTTCCCTGGGGCATGACTTCCAGACACCGGTGTTCATTGCTGAGAAGGAGGGGGAAAATGATCTGGCTGTCAGTCAACAGGACTCCCACACAAATGTCAGAGCTTGGCTGGGAAAGGCTGCTTTTTCTCTTTCTGAGTGGTTTTCTTTCATAAAAATTGTCAGTGCTCTCTGTCAGTTTCTTTCCTTTTTCCTCTTCTCCCCAAACTCTGGGGTAGCCCCTTCCCTCGTCATTTCAATTTTCTCACTTGAAAGATTTGCTACCCACTGTGCTCTTTCCCAGCTTACCTCTCACCTCACTGGCCTTTCTCCTATATTTTTCCTATGTGGGATTTGTCCCCGTCTTTGGAACACTAGACCATCTACATCTTCTCTTTCTAGCATTTCCTGTTTTATTCTCTCACCTTCCTCCTATGTGTCTGCGGACTGTTCTCCCAGACTATCTGATGATGGCCCACCAGTGAGCCAAGACCCTCAGCTGAGAGGAGACGAAGTGAGACTGGTCAAGAAGGAAACGAATCGTGTAAAAAGAGGAAATTAGAGGTCCCTGGAGCCTGAAAACTAGTGGTGCAAAAATTTGGCTTTTCTCTCTTGCCCCAACTTTAAATATAATTCTTGTATACGTGTTATATTAAAAATGTAATGCTATGGTCCTCCCTGGTGGTGCAGCAGGTTAAAACACAGCACTAAGATGCTAAATCCACTTCAGCATGAGTTCGATTCCCGCCCTGGAGGTGATCCACAGGGCAAGGCAGACCTCTCCTGATCCGTCCACTGTTCCCCTTAGCAGTGTACTTCCTCAGTCGGCCTGTTCTGCTCTTCTCTCCACTCTGTCTCTGGTGGATCCTCTCACCACCCCTGACCTCTGTCCTGGACCCCAGCTCTGTATGCATAAATATATATTTTTAAAAAATGTAGTGCTAATCAGCAAAATAAAAATTAAGATAATTTATTGGAATAAATAATAATAGAAATAATTTCTACAAAATGTCTGCCATAGTGAATGGAACACAGAGAAACAATAGCAGGTGGTTATTATTATATTCTTTTTAAAGACTCACTTGACTCAATTAAATACAAGAAAACTTGGTTCAAAACAGAGTAAAGCCTAGTTTTGAAAGCAGCAGAATTGCATTCTTATTAACAGGTTCTCATAATACACAGGTTGCAGCAGTTAGTGGTGAGGATGTCAGAGGAACATATATAATGACAGTCACCAAATGCTGAAATTTGAGTGGGATGATTTTGGAGTCAGGGGAGTGTGAAGGTAAAAAAGCCCTGGATTCTAATCTTGGCCCATATCAGTCTTAGAAATACGCAACAGGCCTCTGTTTCCTAATTGGCACAATGAAGGCACTCTAGAACCAATCACGTGGGCTGGTCCTAGGTCTGACAGGGTTAGGAGGCTGAGCTCACGACACAGTGCTCAGCACAGAGCACCTGCTCAAAGACTAGGTCCATTTAAAAATTACAGCAGATTCCAGTTTATCTTGCACAAACCGCAATTTTATTCACTTGTTTTCCGAGTAGCTTTCCTGAGACTCAAGAAAAGGACACAAGCAAAATGAGAAGTTCATTTCTTGAACATGCACTTTACAGAAACCATAATCAAGAACCACTGTGATGAGTTTCTCATCAACTGTATGACCTCACCTTTCATAATTCTGGTCATTTCAATTCCATAGACTAGATTTATTCCACTAGGGTCTGAGGAACATTTTGTGCTATTAGGAGAGGTGTGAGAAGCCATTTATAGGCTCTCAGGTAGACTTTATTGGTGAAGGAGGATTTGTTGATCATTTCAATATATAAAACATTTCCAGTTCCTGGAAGTATACAGCTTGTGCTGAGTCACTTGGCCTACATCTACAGAGCTACCACTAGTTCCTGGCTCTGGGCTGGGTGCCAGAGAGTCAGAGGTGCATTAGATGTATCACAGCAATGTGAAACCTGGGGCCTGTGCACAGTGCTGAATAAATATTGGTTGAGGTGCCCATGAAATAAGCCTTTATTCAATCATATATGCTATTAGAGAGCTAAGAACAGTTACCCTATCAGGGAAAGGGAGAGTGCAGCTACTCTGAGTTGTGGCAGGTTTGCTGCTTGGAGAAGTATTTACTGTACTTCAAGATGCCTCCTGGCCACCTATTCAGGGCTCAGTGAAATCCGGTGAAAAAACCCATGACTAGATTTATTCCCTGGGACTGGGAGTCCCTGGGACTGGGAACTGTGATATGATCAATCCTCCAACTCTTGCCCTTGGTTACTTTCCTTTTTTGCTAATCTTAGGAATTATGTAGCTTTCTGGCTTCCATTCTAGTCTGCTCAGTGGTTAAGTTACAGCTTGAGAAGGACTCTGGATATAGCACATTCAAAGCCACGTATAAACACAGCATCAGCAATGCAAGCACCTGGCAACAGTCATAAGATGAAGGGGAATTGCCATGTCAGTGGACAGAGAGAGGTAAAATTAAGCCCACCCTAAAGATGAAGTATGAATCTTGGAACACAAGACTAGGAGTAAGTGACAACCTGGAGCCAGATTTGTGACTGAGGCCTACCCACAGGCCACTTGAGGAAGGTGGCTGAGAAATGTAGGAATCAAATGCAGTGTCCCATGTTCTGATCAGCTAGTGTCAAAAAGCCCACTGTGAGGTTAACTGCATGACTCTAACCTGCATCTAAGTAAAAGAAAACAATGCCTAGTTAGTCTTGGTGTGAAGGACTGACCAAGAAGGCATCAGAGGGAAACGCAGAAAAATAGCCCTGAGTTTATCATCGTCCAAGATTGTTATCTATATTTAATTTAAAAAGAAACATAAAACAACATGGCAAACTCCCTAAGAATACTGAATTACTAGCTGGATAGTCCTTCAATCTCTTGGCAACATTTAAAGAAACCAGGGAGTAAACCCCAACGTGATGTGCCCAGAGTGGGAACAAGGGGGCACAGTGTCCCCTTCACCTCTCACACCAGAGAGGCCAGAGAGAAGGTGCTGAATTTTTTGAGTGACGGCCCTGGGTGATACTGACAAAAAGGATGTATCTCCTCCTCAGGAAGGAAAGTAAAAAGGATGGCCTAAGGGGTAAAATAATTTATGGGGTTCTCAGCATATAATACAGAAGGATTAGCAAGAGAACTATCTTCTGTTCACAGCCTACCTCTGGCCAAATTACTTTGCCTTACACTAGAGAAAACAAAAACAGCAAACCTTAAGTTTAACAAATACTTACAATAACAAATAAAGGATTTGAAAAAATATTTCAAGGGGCCCCAGGAGTGAGTGGGTATGAAGATGGAGGCATGAACATCAGAAAAACCTGATGTGTGAGTGGGGGTCCCTGCGTCTCTGCTTTTCTCTTAAGACACTCTGTTCCTCTGTATCCCTTTCCTTCTCTTCTACCTTCTTCTGTCTCGACAGCTGCTTCCTAGCTAACAGGACTTTCCCAGTCCTACATCTTATTTCAATGGCACAAGGGCTTTGTTCCACTAGGAACTGAGTAGGTTATAAGAAAAGGAATTCACGCAAAGCGATAAGAGGCTGACACTAGTAATCCTTTAGGACCGTCTAAGAAAAGAGTGGGGAAAACATTACCTCACTTGTGTCACGAGCCATTCACAGGACAGGTATCTTTGAGTGAAAAGATGAACAAGATCCAGTTACCTGTACCCTCTACAGATCAGGCCTCATCTATGATGAGATCAGGTACTGCTCTCACTTATTTGCCTTTCTTGAAATTGTCTCCTGCTTTGATGCTTTCCTGAAAACTGTAATTTCATGAGGAAATAGACTGTCTTAAAACCAAGAGTAAATACTTACTGATCACTTAACCATGTTCTGTCAGTTTCCTAAGCTCATATTGTTTATTAAACTAGTGTTTTACTGTTATCAGAAGCAGGCAATTCTATGCCCACCCTAAATATGAGGCATGAATCCTTGACTAATTTGCCTGAGGTTATTAGGCAGGCAAATGACAAAATCAGGACTCAACTCTAGCTGTCTGACTTCTAGACACACATTATAAGCCATGAAATAGATTGTATTCCCAGATTTATCATAGTGCCTGAGATATAATCATGACTTCTGGTTTTCCTTTTATAGCTCAGTGATGGGTAATTTTATGGGTCAGCTGGCTAGGAACATGGTCCCCAGAAGCATTATTCTGGGTGTTTCTGTGATGTGTCTTTGCATGAGATTTACATTTAAATGAGTGGATTTTGGGTAAAGCAGATTGGGTCCATAATGTGGGTGGGCTCATCCCATTAGATGAAATCCTAAAAAGATCTCCCCGCTCCAAGTAAGAGGAAATTCTCCAGCAGACTGCCTTTGAACTTCACTTAAAATGTCAGTTTTCCTAGTTTTCCAGCCAACTATCTTTGGACTCAAACAGTAATGCTTTTCTGAGTCCTTAGCCTGCTGTCCTTTCTATCAGGATTTGGACTCACCAAACCTCCACCACTGTATGAGTAATTTCTTAAAATCACTCTGCTTATATATACACATTTTATTGGTTCTGTTTCTCTGGAAAATTCTAATAGTTCCTTCTGCTAATAAATTTCTCAAGGCTAGACCTGGGTCCTCTTTATTTTGCAGTCTGCTTTGCTTTATAAGCAAATTTCTCCTGTCATGGCCTGTTAGTAGCTACATGCCAGCAACACTTAAATTCATACTCTAGCTTAAAGGTATCTCTGAAGTGGGATGCACATATCCAACTGTGTACTTGACAAGTGTTCTCAGCTATCTGAGGGGATCTGAATGTAACATCTACTAAGGGAAATTCATGACTCTGATCCTTTTCCAAGGGTTTTATCTCTGTGACATATACTGTATCTACCCAGAAGATTGTGAGCTGTTCTTACCAATTGCTCTCCCTTATTTCCATACTTAATCCATTATTGTGTCCTTTCAATGTTACCTCGGAAATTTCTCTTACCTATTTTTACTTCTTTCCATCTCTGTAACCACCACTTTAATTCAACTTATAGGGACTTCTTATCTTGATTTCCATGGTAACATTTCAAGTGGTCTAGAGGCACATTCTGTTTCCTTTTTCATCCTTTGAATTTATATAATAGAGCCTACAGTGATCTTCCTAAAACATAAAGTTGATCATGTCATTCTATGCCACTACTCACTTGAAATCACTTAGAGACTTTCTGTTGGTTTAGAAAGAGAGTTAAATTCTGCACATGGTCACAGGGTTGTTCCCACAGTCCTTAAGATGGTTTCATCCTGCAGCACTTTTACCTTACTCTCTTACTCCTGGGCCTTAATTATTTTTTTTCAGTTCCTAAAAAATATTTTTGCTTGCAACACTGGCTCTTTATACATACTGATTTTTTTTTTTTTAGTAGTGGAGTATTATCCCCAACTTTCAACTCTCATATCTAAAGTCACTTCAAAGGGGGAAATTGCGTTCCATACCGCCCCCCAACCCCCGTCAAGTAGGATGCGTTTGTAATATAATCTCATAGTATTTATTTAAAATAATGTGAATAATAGCTATGGTATTAAGTGTGTTTTAAGTTCAAATGTCAAGCATAGTGCTAAACATTTCACATTTAAAAAAATTATTTATTTATGCATACAGAGCTGGGGTACAGGCCAGGGGTGCAGGGGCTGTGAGAGGATTCACCAGAGACAGAGTGGGGAGCAGAACAGGCAGATGGACAAAGTATAGTGTTGAGGGGAGCAGTGGGTGGGTCAGCAGAGGTCTGCTATGCTATGTGGGTCACCTCTGGGGCTGGGAATTGAACTTGCAGTGATGTACCTATGGCTGGCCTGTAGTGCATCTAACCCACTGTACCACCAGGGAGGGCCCAAATATTTCACTTTCTATTAAAATATTATTTAATTAAAAATTAAATAGGCAATACTAGTATTCTCTTTTAGAGATGAAAACTTGAGAACCTGGATGGGAAGCTGAATGCATATTCAGAAATGTGATAATCTGTGGGTATGTGGCTCTCCTTTTGGCCTGTTTCCTCTTGGAGCCAGCTGAGTTTAGGTCTGTTATTGATTAGCACTGTTAGAGGATTGCCAGGCATGTAGAATATGTCTAATGCTTATTTGTTCATTGAAATAATCACAAATATTTGACTGAGTAATGAACTAGGATGCATTTTAACATGAAAACTAATTGGGTATCTCTTTCCTTCTTTACTCTTAAATTAGTCACCTCTGAGAGGATTTACAAAATCTAGACAGTTGGTTGCAAATGAGAAAATGGCATTCCCTATATGA
This sequence comes from Condylura cristata, assembly GCF_000260355.1. NCBI lineage: Eukaryota > Metazoa > Chordata > Mammalia > Eulipotyphla > Talpidae > Condylura > Condylura cristata. Next base: position 48,203,456 of record NW_004567103.1, read on the forward strand.
GGGATGACTACGAGTATCCTCACTCTTCATTTTGATGACCATCTGCTCCATTTCCAAATGAGGCACCTATTTAAATTTTGCCCATAGTTAAGGAAGGTATTTTTACCCCAGTCCTTCCAGTGCCTCTAAAAACCAAGGGCTCTTTCTTGCACACAGACACACACTGCAAGCATGTGGATGCTGTGTGAATTTTACACTAGCGAATATAACATTAAAACCTAAAGTTCTGCGCCTTTACACAATAGATGGTAATTTCTTATTTTTGTATTTTTGGACCTACTTAATGGGGGTGTTTCTACAGTCAAACAGTTTTCTATCTGATAATTAAGGAGCCCAGACTCCCTCCATCTGCACCTCTCCTATCTCTGATGGTGATGGATTAAGTCTTCTCACCTAGATGGCAGCAGGGGAGAGTAAGCATAGAGAAGACACAGCTACTTCCGCAAAATCCTGGCCTTAAAATGAAGGATATCTTTTCTGCTCATAGTCTATTGCTAGAAATTCATCATGTGGTCATACCCAATTCTAAGGAAGGCAAGGATATTCAATTTACTTATGCACCCCAGAAGAAGAGATAGAAAACATATTTGAATGAGACATCAGCTATTTCTTCTCTATCTGCCATCTTATAATACAAGACAGGTAGCTGATATAAGTATAAACCAGCCTAAATATGGGAAAATGGGGTTTAATTTAAACAGTGGACATCTGGAAAGGCCTGTGGGAGAGGTTAGAATGAGTAGATTTGAAGGCTAAGGTAAGATCTATAGAAAGAAATTTGAACAAGTGTAACTGAAATTACTGCTCAGAGAGATGAGATCTGAAGTGAGAAGGGAGTTAGAATGTGAGGAAAATGTGTGTGTATGTGGTGGTCTATGTGGATATATCTCAGAACTAAGTGGAAATTATTTTAATAATCTCTTTCTCCTAATTTTCTTAAATTCCTTCTATAAATAATTAAATGACAAACAGAATTATCCGTTCCACCGTGAGTATCTCAGTCCCTAATGTGAAGATATGAAATAATTAGAGGGTATGCTGTGTAAGGCTTTTAATGTCATGGAAAACTTCTATTTTCAAGACTGTGCTAATTATACAGGATGAGGCCGAACAAAGGGAAGATGTACAATTAACAGAGCTCAGCTTATTACAACCAGCTCTGTTTAGAGGATCTTCTGAACCTAGATGTGTAGTAAATCAATCATTAGTCTAGAATTTACCTTTTAGAGGAAAGCTCTGGAGATTACAGAAATGTAGCATTTGATCATTTTGGACTTGACAATGGTGATGGTGTAGTAAAACTGGTAAACTGGAAAGAGTAGGGTTTTAAAGGGATAAGACTTCTGACCCTTACTAGGTCTGCTACTGACTGGCTGGGTATAATCTCTCAAGCTCCTTCCTCTGCTGCAGACCCACCTCTATGAAAGAGAGGGGAGCACCTCTTTCATGGGAACTATTTTCTCCATTTCAGCTGCCTTGGATGATAAATTCCAGCATGCCAAAACCTGGACTTCCTGAGTTGGGCAGTTACTGGGAATGAGGGGTGGGGCTGGGCAGTCAGGTGGAGCTCTATAACATGGAAGGCAGGCAGGCAGTTTTAATTTACAGCCAGGGTCTTGAGGAGACATGTGAAGAGGAATCATGGAGAGATACTCAGATGAAACACAGAGACACACAGATTCAAGGTATGTGGGAGGCTGTTCCCAGTCCTTGGCAGAGACAAGGGAATATTTTGACCTCATTGTAGTTTATGTGTTTTATTTTGAATTTGGATTCTCTCCTTAAGTCCCAGCTCTATGGGATCTACCTAACCCCTTTCTAGTGATTCCTCGCCAGAAGACACCTTATAAATGTGGCAAAGTTTTGGGCCATAGAGCCCTGCGTTAGGGCTGACACTGTTTGGCTAGGCATTTGCCCATAAGGGGAAGGTAAAAATGAGAGTTTCATTGCCAAACTATCACTAGTAATATCCTTTTTTTCTCTCCTTTCTATACACACTATAAAGCATCTTTCATATTTTGCCTTCTGGTGCATGGATGGTCTAATCCCTTTGGGAGCATGCACCCCTTAATAGTTTGTGGTCTCTGGCTACCCACTGGTCACACATTAACACCTGTAGAGGGATAATAGCATATATTAAGGTGTTAATATGCCAAGACCCACGTCTACCACATAAACACAGAGCATTCTCTTAGTGTCAAAGAATTTTAATATGATTAGTGTGTATAGAGAGGAAAAGAAAGGTTGTTTTACAATCACCCAAAGTTATCCATCCCCTCATGGGTAAATGCTCAGCCAAACAGGGTTGGCCAAAAGTGGGGTCACTGAGGCCCAAAAGTTTAAAATACCATCTGGAAGGAAACCACAGGAAGGGGGCAAATGGAATCAGGTAAATCAGAGTAACAAAGCAAAATCAAAGTACAAGTTAATGGCTGCCATTGTTGGCCTCTCCATGAGTCTCTCACCCACATTTCCTTCAAGTGCCTCTACAGGTCTAAACTCCATGTATCTCCTTCCATGTCCTCCAAAATCCTTGTGCAAGTCCAAAGCTGAGAAGCAAGCTGGCCTTCTTCAGATGCTCTTTGTTCCACGTGCTTCCTCCAGGTCTTCTCCCTGCTCAGCTCTACAGTTCATTAGATTGGGGGCGGGGGAGGGGGTATGGGATCTTCCCTTTCTATGGAGAATATATGCTATAATAAAGGCACCTGGTACTGAAGCTAGATTACAGTAAGAACCCAATTTTTATTTTTGATCTAGTTTCATCCCCTTCTCCTTCTTTCTTTTTTTAAGCAGGATTTAATTCAACTCAATAGAAATCCTTAAGACTTTAAGAACTATACAGGAATGACTTATATCTGATGGATGTACTTCCTCTAAGTCTACCAAACTTCAATAAAAGCAGTTATAATATCAGTGGCTCTATCTTCTGGGTGTCAAGGATAAAGAAATACCTTAGTTGTCAAATCTCAAGAGGGCTGACTCAGCTCTTCTTTTCTATCAAAGAATATAAACTGCATTTCCTATAATTTGCTTTTTACTAGTGGCTCTTGTTTTCAAAGAAAAACTTAAGTGCAAAAGACAATCTCTCCTACATTTATGCTAAAGGGGTTCTAATAAATCCCACACAACTAAGCCCTCCCCCCCATAGTCTTTTCCCTAGATTTTATAGCCAGAATATTTAAAATATTAGAAGTTGGTACTATAGAAAACTGCATATTATAATTGTGAAATGCAGTGGACATCCTATCCAAATCTCAGATCAATGGCCTATAAACCAAGTGAATTTCAGCACTAACTGAAAGGACAGAGACCCTCAGCTCTTCACAAGGCATTAGGATTGCATTACTGCATCAGTGGCACACAAAGTTCTTGATAAAAATGTTGATAATCCAGAAGCAAGAAATAACATATGAGAGTTTGATTTGTATAAACAAATCAAATCAAAGCTATTTAGAATCAAGCTACTTAATCTATTTTAAAGCATTGCCAGGAATACAAATATCCAAACAACCTTGCAGCCAGAACAGGTAAAAGTGAGAGAATAGAAGGAACTCTAAAGATTGTAATTTATTTTCCTGATTTACTATAATCCAGCTATTTGACCAAATTTTGATGCTGAAACCAGTCAACACAGGCTCTTGTCTACAGTCCTTCTGCCTCCTTATAGAAACTTTTTACAATAGTCAGAATTGTCTCAGTTAAGCAACATGAGTAAATAGCTTCCATATCTCAGTGGTTTAAGACAATGAAAGTCTGTTATTTCTATTGCTACATGTCCAGTGTGGATTAGCTGAGAGGACTCTGTCCTAAAAAATCATATAAATTCCAAGCTAAGGGATCAACACATAACCAGTGTTGATCCCATAACCAGTCAATGTTACAAGGAACACATAACCAGTCATTGTTACAAGGAAAGAGAGCTAGAGCAACAACAATTAGATGCTCTAGTGTGGCAGTGAACAAATCATTTGTATGCACAACTCATTGGCAGGATCGAATCCCATGCCCTCATGGAACCTTAAGATAAGCAGGCAATTTAGTCCTATAAGATGTTCCACAAGTGATGAGAATGGGAACAATTCTCGATTCTCACATCTTTCCTGATCCCCCTCTAGAATAGGCTCCAGCTGTTAACGCCACATCCTATCACAATTTGTAAGTGGATTATTTTTTGAGTTATTTTTAGTCTGTTTCCACTATTGGACTAATAAGTCTTAGAGAACAAAGGTCATGTTAGCAGGCTAATTCCATGAAACAGTTATTAGAAATGGTCATCTGCCTAATATATTTAAATCCTGAATACATTAGACTTGAGTTTGTGGGAACCTATGGCAATCAGGGCACATGGCACTCTGGATCCTTCTGCCTGTCTGCTGATGCCTCCCTCATTGCTCATAAGTGGACCCTCTCTTTATGTGATGGCCAAGGCTAGGACAAAGGCACAATGGGTAACCCTTTAAGCTAGTGTTATGAAGTGAACTGTAAAACTATTAACTAAAATCTCACAGAAAATGCCAAAGATACTGAAAAAAAAAAAAAAAAAAACCTAGTGCAAATTGCTGTAAACGTTGTAAATAATGAAAACAAGAAAAGAACTTGGTGAACCAGTCTTTTGTTGAATTTACTTTTGGCAAATTAGTTTGCAGACAATCACTCAGATACCCCTTGTCCTCCTTTATCAGTTGTACTAAGTTATCAAGCATAGTCTGGTATTTCCAAGGCACGCTGAAATAAATAACAGTCCATTGCATGGATAAGGGAAGTGTGGTGTAGAGAGACAAGTTATTGGCCCAAATTACAGAGTGATGATGGGGAGATAAAAGGTCTGTTTTAAATTTCCTCTTATTATTGCATATATTTTTTGAGTCATATTCTAGAAAGAGTGCGGTTATTTTTAGAAGTTTAGTACACTGCTTAGGGCAAAATATTAGTGTGTGTAAAGGGATATTCTTTCTGTTCCAATTTTTATTACCTTAAGTAAAAACATTTTAATTGTTATTTATTTCAGTTCCATTTTATGATTATTCCATCATTTTCTATACAAAATACTATTATTTCCAGTGAAATAAGAAATAATTGAAGTACAATTGCCTGTGGGACAAGGTTATTTCAGCAAAGAAGATTCAAGAATCAATTAGCTGTGGCCTTAGAGAAATGGATTTTTAAATAGGCATGGCCTCAGGTCACCGAGGGATATCTTTAGTTTCACAATATTTCATTTCCAAAGAGGCCAATACTAAAATCAGTCAAAGGTTTCAGACACACTTGTAAATATGATTTTTTTTTTTAAAAAGGGATTTTTTTTTAGCTATTAATTTTTTTTCTCTGTATCATTCAGAAATAAGGCTTTAATGATAGGAAATTTTATATACTAAAACAACTAAACATTAATAAAACAAAAACCTAACTTTTTAAAACTCCACTCAAGTAGACTCATTAGCATAGATGCTCATTTCTGATTTCACATATCTGCTGTTTTTATTTCCCCCCACAGTGAAGGACTACCTGAACAGTGTATGCTTCTCCTACCTGTTGGGCCACGCAGGAAACAAAAGATGATTTCAGTGTGATGAAGAGATTTTCAGTGGCTCATGCCAGGAGGTGCTGCTGCTTAGCAAACTGCAGAATCCTAAGAGGGCATCAGAAAGAGAGAAAACTTTAGGAATAATAAAACCTTATCAGGGTCTTAGAAATGAAGACTGAATTCTGTTACTTAACAAATAGACTTGTATTTAGGCTTTAGATACAATGCATAGTACGGCCAGTGGGTGAGCACTGAATTGAAGTTGATCAAACAAAACAAAGAATAAATAAATGACCACCAGGAGGACTGACAAGCTCCCAGGATTATGAACCCAAATGCCTACAGGTCAGATTTATAAAGTAGCATTGGAGGAGAAAGAGGGCTTATATGATGAGGGAAACTAGACTGTTGCGCTGATGGTTTCCACTGATGCCTTAAAGGAAAAACAGGCTCTGTAATGCCTCAACTGTAGACTTTGAGGGAAGACAGAAATACAGAATGTATTATATACAATTAAAATAAGATGAAAAATATCAGTCACTGTTTTTTTCAGTCTGATTTCTAATGTGTGATTTCAGTATTTAAGTTAGAGGCATCACAACTTTCCAGAATATAAAATGCAACCACGTTCAAATGTTGGTTTTAGCATGCAAAACGATATTTCAAAGTCAAATAGAAATGAATCTGTTCATTATCTACTCTTTTGGATAATTGCCATTATCGTTATTTCTCCTTGGATGGATAATTGAAAACTGACTATATAAATTGTTGCATTTTTCTGGGGAAATAAGCCTACACTCAAAATTTGTCACCCACATTTTAATCTGTTACAATTTTACCAGACCTAAAAATTACAGCTACTCTAGTATATTATTCTGTTACATTTCATAAATAACTCCTCTTTTGTCTGGCTTCATGTGGAAAGAGGAATATTACCAGTGCAACAGATGTCTAAGGAACCCATTTTTTTTCTGTCCATATATACCAGAATTAGCTATGAAGTAGTTTAGTAACAGAATAGGACAAATTAGATAGTAGTAAGATTGGATACGAGATTTAGTTTCCCCACTTCTGCTACAGCATTCTTTTCAGTAACAAAGGAATTTGCACCTTAAGTCACTCATCTGGCTACATATGATTCTGTCTGGTGACCAAGGGCTTAAAGTCTCACAGAAAACAAACAAACAAACAAACAAACAAACAAACAAACAAACAAACAAACAAAAAACAAGCACAGGTAAGTTACTTTCCCAATTATTAACTTATCAAGGTAAATTCTGTGAGTCATTGGCTTTCCACTCCTAAGGGATACAGGTCAAATGTCACACACAAGGATGTCTCATTCTATTTTTCTGATCCCAACTTTGTTCAGTGTGATTAAAAAAAAAAGCTGATTGGAAGAAATTTGTTTCCCCTAGATATGATTTCAACAATGTACTGGCTCTTCTTTCACATTCTCAGCTTCTAAGTTCATGCCATGTTTTGAGGCTATTAAGCACGCTGGCCCTAAGAACTCCAGCCAGGGACTGTGTTCAAGATCTCCCTTTTCCCAGAAGGTGAGAAGGAGGGAAGAGTTTGCATTAATCTCTGAGATCCTTCTCTGATCATTGTCTGTAAAGTCTTTTCTCCTAGGGAATGAGGCAAACTTTTCTACTGCCAGAGCTTATAATGAGAACATATCTTCTGATAAAGATATGCCTGAGGTTTAGAAATATTGAGCATTATCACAAAGATGACAGAGCTTTCCAGCTTTGTCCTGAAAGGATCTTCCAACAATTAACCACACTACTGAGAGTGCTGAGGTTTGGATGAAAACTGGAACACCCCTCAAATATGAGAGGCAAACGCAGACCTCACAGCGGTGACACAAAGGAGTGGCACTTCACTGAACAAGAGGTGGGTGGGGAGAAACTGAGACTGGGAGAAGGGGACACAGATGGGCTGCTGGCTGAGCCAGGGGACCTAGAGAGGAGTGAGTGAAAGCATGGAGGTCACACCTCTGACTGAGGGCAAACACATGTGAAGGATTTAGGGTGCTACCTACAGGCTCTGTCCCCCGAACAAGAGTAACAGTACTGTTGAAGGGCATGCCCTCTTCCCTGTACCCCACACTTCCCACCCCCACACTACCCCGTCTCCCACACTCCTTACACTTCACTCCCATCCCTCCCTCCCAAGAGGTTCCTCCTCCATTCCCCCACCCAGCCTTTCCCCATCCCTATGCCCTCTTACCTCTACATGTGGATCCTCCCCAACCAGGTAGCTCCTCCCCTACTTCTCCATTCTGCCTCTTCCCACTGCCTCCAGACCTCTCCGTCTCCAGGACAGATTTTTTTTTTTAAAGATTTATTTGTGCATACAGAACTGGGGTACAGGCCAGAGGCTCAGGGGCGGTGAGAGGCTTCACCAGAGACAGAGTGGGGAACAGAACAGGCAGATCAACCAAGTACACTGCTGAGGGGAGCAGCGGGTGGGCCAGGAGAGGTCTGCCGCGCCATGTAGTCACTTCCGGGGCAGGCAGGAATTGAACTCATGTGGAAGTGGCTTTAGATTCTCAGTGCTGTGCTTCAACCCGCTGCGCCACCAGGGAGGGCCACCAGGACAGATTTTGACCTCTTAAAGTGCTCAGGGAATATAGAGATTAAAGAGTCTCAGCTCTGGAACCCCAGAAAGGAGTCAAAAGTGGAATGCAACAAATTCCACTCCGCAGCACATTCACACCAGTGGCTACGCCTCCGAGGCGCTTACACAGTAACTGTAAAATAGGTCTCACTGCCTGTGGAAACTAGCGAAAGTCAAAAAGCTAAAATCAAATTAACCTAAAAGTAAGCGCCCCCTGCAGGAAAAGCAAAAGTAGTTCAACACTTTATGTTAGAGCTACCTACTTAACAAATGAAACAAACTGGGAATGTGAAGGAGGAAAATGGGCAGGTTAAAAAAAATAAACAAAACACGTGATACTTTGCAACCCAAAGATAAATATTACATTACAACATTACAATATTACATTACTTAACACTGGTACTTGTAAATGGAACGGGGTCAGTCTCACTCAATATCTTACTTGCAGATGGCATGACGATAGTACCACGTTTTGATTCTTAATTACTTTCCTATCCATTGTTTCATTCAATAAAATTGCGTTGTTTCCTATAATGTGTTTTTGTACTGGAAAGAGGAATTCACATCCTTTTAAAAAGGATATTTAGTAATGCAGTTACAGAGATTCTGAAATGCAGAGGAAACATCCTGAATTCCCTCTCTGTGTGTATGTGCGTAGTGTGTGTTTCTAAGCACATTTCACATGCATTTCTCTTGAAAGAGGCATTCAGAAAAGTTGATAATTAAGAGCAATAGCTTCTACTTGCTCTAACTGTAAAATAGGGAAGCAGCTGATATTTTTGTTCATCAAAGAGAGGATATTGTGAGAATAAGAGAATAGCATGGAACCTAAAAATTAATCTGCTCTATTTTTCCTAATTTTAAGATCGAAATATATCTAAGCTAAGTCTTTTAATAGTTCAACATGATTTTTATTTTCCTTTTATGTGCCAGGTCCTGTAGACTTAAAAAGAAAATTTAAGTTATTTTAAAGTCTTAGTACACAAAAATTCCAAGTATTTGATATACCATGATTCTTTTAAAAGTTTGACATGATTCATACTTCTCAGAAATAAAAGTACTTTAAGTGTATCTTATAAAATTTTAGTCTCTATAAATGAGTCATTCAAAAATGATTTGTGCAGAACCTAAAATTTACCTTCATAATAATCGAACACAGTACAATGGAATAGATTCTGCTTGTGTATAACAAAGTTTTTAGCTATATCTTAGGTCTCGATTGGGGACAGAAACTGGTTCTGAAAATTAAAACCATTCCAGGGTATATGAACAAAGAGATTTTGTAAAGCTTGCACACTGACTGAGTCATCCACTGCCTAACTGGATTTTTCAGGTCATGTTCAGCATATCTTGCAAGCATAGCTATAATAAATCATGCCATGTAAGCTCATAGAACTTGAACATGGCATCTGAGTTAGCTCAAATAAGAGTTGAGTTGGATCCATTATTTGTAGGCAGTTGCTTTGCATTTTTCCTTCTGTTACTTATAGGCATTTTATTCTAGATCTTACTCTAGGTATTTTACTCTAGTCAAGTTAGAAATGGATGTGGATTCTGTCAATAGAGGCAATGGATGAGAAAATAACCCCGTGGCTATTCAAATAATCATTCCTACCCAAAAACAGCAAAATAAAATTAACAGCCCAAGTATAATCCCTACCAACAGCTAAACCAGCAATACTATCTATTAATTCAAAAGGTAGCATTTTACTATGAATTGTGCCTATAACATGACCCTCCTTCTGACTTAATAGGTTGCCTGCCACACCCAGGTGTATTTGGTGAAGATTCCAGAAGCTGTATTGACCAAAGAGTCATGGCAGAGAACATGAAGCAGATCCTGCAGAGGTTAGGTGGTATGGCCTTACATAAAATTCCTACTTTGGCCTTCCTAGTAATGTTACATAGAGATTTCTTTATTTCAAATTAACAGGAGTTACTAAACTAGCAAGGCAAGCAAAAGGCCCATTATGAGAGCAGTACACCTTCTGAAACATAATGCTCTTTTCTCAACCTAAGTTTGTACTGATGACCACTTAAATGTGAAAAGAAAATGCACATGTTACCAAATGGGGCACATTCCTCAGCAGATCTTCCAAAGTTATGAGGAGTTAAATCCACCACTATGAAAGTGTTTTCTATACCTTGGCTGAGTAAGTGACAGAAATCAATTTAGATATGTCATGAGTAAACAGGGGAATGGAGAGAGAACTCACCAAAATGGTTACAAAAGAGGCTGCTTGTTTTACTTCTGAGAGGAAATATTTACATATAGCCAGAGGGATTCTAAACCCAATGCCTCAGAAGACAAAACCACAGCTAACATCATACTCAATGGTGGAAATCTGAAAACTTTTCCTCTAAGGTAAGGCTACAAGACAAGGCTGTCGACTCTCACCACTACTATTCAACATGGTACTATAAATTCTAGCTGGAGGGATCAGCAAGAGAAAGAGATAAAAATATTCTAAACTTGGAAATCAGTAATTGCAGATGACATGATAACATATATAGGAAACCCTACAAACTCCATCAAAAAAATTAGAAATAATAAATCAGTACATCAAAGTGGCAGGCTGCAACATCAATATACAAAATAATTTCAGTACACAAACAAAAAACTAGGAGAGAAAAAAAATCAAGAAAGATTGTCATTTACTATCATATCAAAAGGAATTTAATACCTATAAATAAAATTAACAAAGGAGGTTAAACCTAACAATGAAACCTATATGCCATTGTCAAAAGAAATAGAAGACACAAAGTAATGGAAAGATATTCCCTGCTCATAGGTTGGAAGAATTAACGTTGTAAAAATGGCTATCTTTATATACATAATATAATATAATATACATAATGTAACATATAATGTAGTCCCTACCAAAGTTTCAATGATACTAGAACAAACAATGGAAAGAATGAATTTTATTGAAATTTATAATACCACACAGTTAGAATAATCAAAAATATTTGCTACTGGAATAAAAATGGACACAGAGACCGATGGAATTAAATTGAGAGTCCAGAAATAAGACCATATTTATAGAGACAGTTAACTTATGACAAAGGAAATAGGACTATATAATGGAGAAAGGAAGTCTTTCAACACATTGTGTTGGGAAAGCCACATATAAAAGAATGAAACTAGATTTATATCTCATACTGTGCACAACATTAACTCAAAATGGATTAAGGACTTTAATAGAAGGCCTGAAACCATAAAAAAAGAAAAGAAAAGAAAAGAAAATAGGCAAGACACTTAGAGATACTGACTTTGAGATATCTATGAGGAACCAACTCCAACAGCAAGGAAAACAAAAGCAAAAGTGAGTAAATAAAACTACACACTACTGAATAGGAGAAAATATTTGTACATCATATATTTGTCAAGGAGGTGTCCAAGATCCATGAAGAACTCATGTAGCTCAACAACCACAAAATCAAATATCTTAATCAGAAAGTAGACAGAGGAACTAGACACTTCTCCAAAGAAGACATATAGAAGTCCAACAAGCATGTGAAAAAGCTGGTTAAAACCAAACTGAGATACCACTTCACATAAGTAAGAAAAAAGTTAAAAAGTCCAGAAACAAGAAAAATGGGTAAGGATGTGAGGAAAAGAATCCCTTGTTCACTCTTGGGGGAATGTAGTCTGATCTAGCCTTTATAGAAAAAATTATGATGGGCTCTAAAAATATTAAAAAATTGATCTATCATGCAGTCTAGAAATTCCACTCATAGGTATCTATCCAAAAAATGTGCAAACAATAAATCAAAGGGATATATATGCTCATTGCAGCACTAGCCATAGTAGCCACATTAAGGAAACAACCTAAGTGCCTAAAGACAGATAAGTGGATTAAGAAGATGTGGTATACACAATGGTATATTGCTCAATAATAAGTATAAAATTCATTCTTGCCATTTACAACAACATGCATGGAACTAGAGGGGATTATGTTGAGTGAAACAGGAGAATGACAAGACCAGGCGATTCTCTCATTTATGGAATGTAAACAAAACAAAGGGACAAATCAAACCAAATCCAAACAATACCCAGAATGTGACTATAGAATTCAGGCTACCAGAAAGGGAGAGTGGAGAGTGGTAGGCAAAAAAGGCAAGGGGTCCCGGTGGCTGGTGGATGATGGGTATTTTGGTAGTGCATGCAAACTGTTAATGTACATCTGAAAACTGAGGCTACACCCCTAAATCATGCACAGCAGTGATTCAATTAAAAGTAGTACAGTTATGGCCCTCCCTGGTGGCGCAGCGGGTTAAAGCACAGCACTGAGAAGCTAAAGCCACTTCCGCATGAGTTCGATTCCCGCCTGCCCCGGAGGTGGCCACATGGAGTCTCAGACCTCTCCTGATCAGCCCGCTGCTCCCCTCAGCAGTGTACTTCATTGATCTGCCTGTTCTGCTCCCCACTCTGTCTATGGTGCAGCCTCTCGCCGCCCCTGTATCCCAGGCCTCTGGCCTGTATCCCAGTTCTGTATGCACAAATAAATAAATCTTAAAAAAAAAAAAAAGTAGTACAGTTACAAAAAGCACCCAGGGAAATGGATAAAACTCACATTAAATAACACAAATTCTCTTATTTGGAAAAAAAAGGTAATGAAAACCTGTTGACTAAATAAGTTCATAGAAAGACAAAATATGAATGTGAGATATTTAAGACATAGGTTCAGAAAGAGTTTATAATTTTCACAGCAATTATGGGACATGAAAGCTATTTTCTATCTGTTATCCTAGTGAATCAAGGAATGATATTTTTTATGTTCTAGTTTTGAGGTCTAGAGTGCCCTGTCACTAGGGTTTTGGGAGCCACTTACACCTTCCTCCTTTGATGGTAATATCAACTGAGCTGCATGCTACTTTTGCTGCCTTGAATTTCTCTGACATTTGGCAGTCCACAGTGGCACCGAAGGAAGGTGAATGCACTACATCCTCATGTTTTTCTCTTGAGTCACTATTTTTGCCTGCTTTCTTCACAAGAGGAAGCTATATATTTAAACCAGAAGATACGAAGAAAAGAAACTATTTTTCTCCCAGGATAACAATCAGCGATCTTGGCAATATGTGCAGTTTTCTGGAATTCTATTAAAAATTATCTGATAAGCTGCCTCAGGTCTGTGTACTGTTTTCTCTGTGTAGGGTAAGAAGTAGGACTTACTAAGCTTAGTGGGTTTAGTTGAATGCTACCTAAACTTGAGGCAGTAAACAAAATGTGCCCTGTATTGCACAGATGGTTGGAATGATCAATTTTATAGTTGGAGTTACATTAAGAATTACCTGGTTTGGCCTATAGTCATTAAATTTAGTGCAGTGGTAACCCCAAAGATATGGTACCTTCAGCAGTGCATCTGTTCCTTCTAGCAAAACCTTCTTGGTTTGGCTTCTAAAAAGCCATCAGTTCACTTTTCTCATTCAGTGAAAAATAAAAAGTATTTTGAGAAAAGTCACAAATCAGGGCAACAGTGTATGTACTTCTTGTAATACACTTTCCCATGGAAAATAAAAGGTAATAAATACAAAAGGACCTGTGAAATATGCCTCCATTAAAGTAAAATGCAACTCTTTCATGGGGCTAAGTGCATACACAGAACTGCTCACCACTCAGAGGGACCATGATACATGTGCTAGACCAACAGTATAAATGGGCCGCTGAGCGTACAATTTATTTTTGAAAAAAGTATTCCTTGGGAGACTTTTTGGAGAAATGGGCTGAATGTTCTTTCATTTCTGAATTCTTTGCTCAGGAAGTGAATGACGCCAAGTATCCAGAGCAAAACAATCTGCTTGAGGGCAATGAGGTAGGAGAACTTCCACAAGCCACCAGGTCCCTCACAAGGCTGTTCAATGCCCAAGGCCAACCCCTTACTTGGAAGACTGCAGATATCTGAAGTCAGGCAGAATCAAGCACTGTCCCACAATCAGTTGAGCTAAGTGCAATATGAAATTCCGAGGCATAAAGCACACATCACATATGCCCACACTATACCACCAGTACAGCAACAGTTTTTTTTTTTTAATAAAGCAATTATCAACTTATATATAAATGATTACAGTATTTGACATCCAAGATCCTTAGAAAATTTGATGCAGCAATCAAAACATAATTGAGCTATTTTGGAGTAGAAAGTCTATTTGCTCTTCAAGCACATAAATATCTAAAAGTTAAGCAATGACCCATTTCGAATAATATTGCTTCAGTGCAATTTTTTTTTTACAGACTTACTTTAAACTCTCTGCTTGCCATAGTATGATACTACTATTTCCCTACTGTGTGTGTGTGTGTGTGTGTGTGTGTGTTGGGGGTAGGTGGACATTGTCAGCAATAATGAGTGAGTTTCTTCCAGTGATCAGATTCAATTATCAATCTGCCATACCAATCATTATTTGCAGTGAAATAAATGACATGTACATTTCAAAAAATCTACAGAAAGGTCAGCAATACTTTAGAATAAATTAGTCCTTTTTTCTTATCATAGGGGCACATGTACATATTTAAAAATAATAGTACATCTAATAATGTACATGTAAATACTATTATTTTTAAATGTACATGTAAATAATGTACATGTAAATACTATATTTTTTAAAAATAATAGTACACCTAATAATGTACATATAAATACTATTATTTTTAAATGTGTACATGTGCCCCTATGATAAGAAAAGAGGACTAATTCATTCTAAAGTATTGCTGACCTCTCTGTAGATTTTTTATTACTATTTTTCAACCATTAATTCTAAAAGCTGAACAACTAGAATTCTTTAAATGTTAAGATGTTCTCCTTCCTGTACTGGATGTAATAATGTATTTCCAGAGTTATTGATAAAATAGGGACTTAAGTAGAGATATATAGTTGCGATCAGGTAGCTATAAAAGGGATTTTCAATTATGAATGATTCCTAATTATAAGAAACATTAAGCCACGTGTTTACATTAAGTTCACAAATGTAGGCCAAGCCCCCAAATAAAAAACATTTAGAAAACAATCAATAGTCACTACCTCTTGGGACAAGAATGAAATCTTGTGAGCAGCCAGGGCAAAGGGGTTTACTTCTATTTTATATACCCTTTTATTGTTTGAATTGATTGTGACAAACTAAATTCAAATATTACTTTTATATTTCAAATAATAATTAAAAAGTAAAACTACTCGGGCCCAGCACAGCACTAAGAAGCTAAAGCCATTTCCGCATGAGTTCGATCCCGGCCTACCCCGGAGGTGACCACATGGCACGGCAGACCTCTCCTGACCCGCCCGCTGCTCCCCTCAGCAGTGTACTTCGTCGATCTGCCTGTTTTGCTCCCCACTCTGTTCTTGGTGAATCCTCTCACCCTCCGCATCTCTGGCCTGCACCCCAGTTCTGTATGAATGAATAAATAAATAAATAAAAAAGTAAAACTACTCCACAAAATGAAAGCAACTGACTCTGGAGTTCGGTGAGGTGCTGGCTCTCAGGTACACACTCTTCTCCAGCAGGCTTGTGTTAGGATGCTGAGAATTACTTATTCAGTGTAACTTGGGAGGCTCCTCCCAACTTGACAATTATGTTCACCACAGCCACAGCCTTCTGCTGGGCACTAGGTTGCACACAACTCTGCAGTGTAAGCTGTCATAGCAACATGTCCATGTGTTTGGGGGCCACATCACTACAGGATATTCCCACCAAACTGTGTCTCGTGACTGAGCTGCCTGGATGCAGAGAAAATGACTCTTGCTTCCTGCTACTGAACATGTGTTAGGACACCCTGGGGAGCATTTATGAAATCCCACTTGGTTCTACACCACGAGGAGATTCCAGCTGGCTGATTCATGGTGTCTTCTGCCCATGACAATTCTATGGGAGCTGGTACTTTGTGTTAGGAACGCATGGGGATCATGTACTATTTACAATGCACTGAAATTCAAAAAGCAGTAGCAAATTCCATGCAACAATGGCTATTACAGTAAATTAATCTAAAATACTTTATGTTCTGTCAAAAAAAAAAAAATGCTGCCATGCTGAATTACCCCAGATAAAGCATGGTCATGTTGTACCTTGGCATGATGTTCATCACAGCAAATAAAAACATTCATTTCTTTATAGAGGTTTCATGATAACAGCAATTGCACAGATATTTTTTTCTCAAGAAATTTAGTCCAGTTTCAGTAATTCATACATGAACATCAACAATATTAGACTCAAACTTATTTTGTGCATAAATGATATCTTTAAATCTTAACTATAGATTGGGGGACATCATTTATATACATTACATTTTTTCTTTGCTTTCTCCAAGTTCTACAATGGTTTTATTATTCAACCAAGGGAGAACAAACAAGATGTGGTGATTTTCTTGATTGATGGGTTATTTTAGAACCAATATACACCAATTGGCTTTGTTTGCACTCTTGCCCATTGGGACCTAATCAGAGACTCAAACCTTGATGGGACAGTGAAGTGCTGAAGAATGTATAGTTTCCATATCATCATGTAATCTAGCCCGGAACATGTATTATCAAGTAGAGGATACAGGGACTCATTATTCATATGGTTGATAGGTTTGTTCACATTTCACCCTGATGAATCTCTGTCACATAGAAACAATCCTCTATGGATATATTCAGTATATAGCTTTTTGGAAATCATTTTTCACATGCCATTCTAACTTTAGGTCCAGATCATATCTCCTTTCTACAAATGCTTTCTTTAGACACCACCTCTCAAAGCTAAGAATACAGAGGGTCCCTAGGCTTGGACATAAAAGCTGTGTATCTAAGCTTTCTGTGGCCTACAAGGGTTAATCCAGGAGAGGTCTCATTCAGACAACAGCTCTTCCTCAGGCCAGGACAAAGAAAAGAATCAACAGACTTTTGCTTCCTCAATAGAAAACCTCTTTTGTGAAAGATAAAGGCATTTAAATAGTGTGACCTGAAGTTGCTTACAGAGTACTATTAATCCTAAGGAATAATTTCAAAGTCTCTAAGATGTATGATTACATAGGGAACCTGAAGTGCATATCATACTTTTACTGTATTTGCTGCCTTCATTTTTTGGATGGGACTTGTATTTTCATATATTTGTGTTCTGTTTTGATTTTGATCTGAGGGGTCAAGAGGGGGGTAATGAATAGAATGGGATGGTCATGCTTTGGGGGAAGGGTGGTACAGGTGGCAGCTTACCCTTTCAAAACCTTTGATTTCATGATGAGGAAAGAATCCAGAGGCTGTTTGATCTTGGGAATAAAAATCTTGGGGTTCTCAATTTCAGAAGGAATCAGACAAGGATGCTGAGCATTGACTTTCTGGGAGCTGCTAGTGTGTTCCTCCCAGGCTTCCTGTCTCAGTGATTTTATGTCCATAAAATAAAGTGATGGGAAAATTTTATTGGACTGAAATAGAGCTAATAATGAAATGCTATCATTCCCCCAGCATGAACTTTTTACATTCATTCAGCAAATGTCTAATGAGAACAGATTTGTGTCCAGCACTATTCAAGGCACTTGGAAATGCATCATTGCACAAGACAGATTAAAAAAAAAAAAATCCCTGCTTTGGTGTGCTTATATCTAGGGTGAGAAACTATGTATGCATGTGTGTTTATGTATCATGTATATGCATAATGATTGAACAGAACTTTTATTGAAGTCAGGAATTTTATTAAAACTAAGCACCTTTGTCTGTGGGTCTTACACACATTTCAGATTTCATAAAGTAATTAGATTGCCCTTTTAACATTTACTTTAAACTTTTTTCCTTATTTCTTAATGAGATTACACTCTCTTCACAGCTTGACAAGAGAAAGCACCAGGCACAAAGAATACAAACAGTAAAAACCATTGAATGTGTTCTAGAATGCATGGCTCCTCCAAAATTTGATTTGGTTAGAAATGATTGTTCAAACTCTTTACAATTGTTGGGCATTTTTTTTTTTTAAACAAAAGTTAGTAAAGAAAGATTGTTTCAGCCAGTATGTTTGTATTAACTTTTCTTGGTTTCTGAAAATTATTGCCTGTTTGAGGGTTGATTTGGTATACTCTGTCAATGGCAAGGCAAATGCTTGAATGCAGGCTTCTTTTAATTTGTTAATGTCCCATTCACAGATGAAGTGATTATATAATCAAGAGACTATATCTAACACCATATTAAGGAAGTAGTATCTATGGCAACCTAAAATGAAAGTACTTTTATTGAAATCACACAATTGCAAAGCACCTTGTAATATTTTTCACATAGGAATGCCTCTGAATAGGTGAAAATTCATTCAATCTTTAAAATTAGTTATTTAAGTCCTACTATGTATCAGGTATTATACAATTTTAGGTCATATGCTCATGAATCTAACAGCAAACAGAGTCAGAAATATAAACAAATTAAAACTGTTATAAAGATGGCATATTTTAAAGTGATATGAAAAAAATATCTAAAACTATCTTCCATTTCATAGTCTTTCAAAATTGTTCCACCAATCTCCAAGAATCTAGGTCACTAGAGAAAAAGTCTTATTTTTGGCCAATTACTGATTAATGTCCAGTTATTCCATCATGTTCATTTCTCTACCCTGTTCTCAGAGAAGACTTACGATTATATTTTTTTTTATAAAAGCTACCACATGCTTTAAAACCAAGAACAAAAAACTAAATAAGAATATTTTAACTCTTAAATTCACTTATATATTATTTCTTTTTGACAAAGAATTCAGGGTCATAAAGCAGAAGGTATACTCATAAGGCAAATAAAAAAGAGGTTAAAAAATAGACTCAAGTTATAAAACAATCAGTTATAAAACAATTAACTATAAGTGTTATTGCTACTAATAATTCATGGTCTTTTTTTAGATTTGCATTTGAACTTCCTAAAAAATAATACAAAAAATGAGAAACACGACAAGTTAGCTACATATTTTTTAAATATGAAAGAAAGCTATTTTTGACTTAAACTCTAGTAGAATTTTTACATGGAGAATAAATTATATAATGGATGCTATCCAAATGTTGACTCATATTTCATATAACTAGCTATTAAAGCAAATTCAAGAAAGGCCAGGGAGAAAACATTAAAGTAAAATTTAGTGAAGAGAGTTCCAGAAGGAATCAGATCATTATCATATCAGCACATGACTTGGGACATAAATACATGGATTGACCAATTGCCCTCCCTTTGCCCTTAAATCATCTTTAATATGTTTTTAACAATACCTGCCTCTTTCACAATTCAAGGTTAACTCTTTGGAAAACAACCTTGGAGAGCTTTTTCTTCTATAAAGCTGACTAATGGTGGATGGATGATCAAAAACTTTGTGATTGTATAGCTAGTTTACTGTGAAGATGATGAAACAAGCTGGCATGCATCTTTGCTTGCACAGAATTCAGGGTGCTCCATTAGCACAGAAATGTGCTAAAGGAATCAGAATTCTCCTCAAAGTTTAGTGATGGATTGATGCAAAGACTTGACTAAGTCGCTTAAAAACTATCGTAGAAAAACTATCGCAGAAGAGAGAGGGAAGAATATTTTAAGGGGGAGCTATTTTTAAGCTAGATATCAAAGAAAAACAATTATTTTAGTTTACTCAGGCACATAAAAAGTAATTCTGTAAAAAAGCAACAATGATTCTAACTAGGACTAAAAGAAAGCAACCCATATGCAAAAGAGTATTATTCAGGCCTTACTTATTTATTCAAAGACTTATTTATTTATGCATACAGAACGGGGGTGCAGACCAGAGGTGAAGTGAGATGGTGAGAGGATTCACCAGACATAGAGTGGGGTGTAGAACAGGCAGATCGATGTAATATACTGCTGAAAGGTGCAGTGGGTGGTTAGGAGAGGTCTGCCGCCCATATGGGACACACCCCTGGCCAGGTATCGAACTTATGAAAGTATCTGCCTCTAGTTTCACAGTTCTGTGCTTTAACCCTTTGTGCCATCAGGGAGGGTCAGGGCCTCTTTTTTTTTTTAATATTTATTTATCTGTCTATTCATATAGAACTGGGGTACAGACCAGAGGTGCAGGGGCGGTGAGAGGATTCACCAGAGACAGAGTGGGGAGAACAGGCAGACTGATGAAGCCCACTGCTGAGGGGAGCAGCTGGCGAGACAGAAGAGGTCTGCTGCACCACGTGGGGCACCTCCGTGGCCAGGGATCAAACTCGCACTGAAGTGGCTGTGGCAAGCTTGCAGTGCTGGCTTTAACCTGCTGCGCCACCAGGGAGGGCCCAGAGCCTCTTTTAATTCTCCTAATTAAAATCTTCTAAAGGGATCACTGATGTCAGATGATTCCTGAATATAATTCCTCTGGGATTTCTTCTCTGGAAATCAAATTGTTTCTACCTTACCTTATCATTTTGACTCACTTTTAATAATTTTTAAATCCTTTAGCCATCTGCTATGTATGTTCTTTGGAAGATACACATTATAGATCACCAGTAGAATTTTAATCTAAACAATTGAGAAGCAATAAAAAGTTGAGTTTAATAATGGAACCTGTCACCATGCTCAGTGATCAAAACGAGGTGAGCTGACCTTTCCTCTTTCTCTTATTTGTATGTGCTTCTCAGAACACGTTTGCAAACAGAACTTGCGAGAACTTGAGGCTCTGAAATTACGTTACATCAATCTCTATATAATTTCAAAGGTGGAAAGGAAAGTCATTTCTTTTTTATCTTAATATTAGTAATTGGCTCTCCTTGTGACTGTTTACCTTAGTTCTTCTATGGAGGTAGTGAGATTTCAAGCAAGGCAAGAAATAATTTAGTCTTTGATCATTTGACTTTGTGGAATTGGGTGATCAGGATGAAAGTCAACAGTTTATCACATTAATGCATTCCAACTTAAACTTTTTGAAAGTGGGAAATAAAAAGGATTTGTTCAGCAAATTAGAAAACAGCAGCAATGAAGTTGCCCTTTCTCCTTTCTGTCACTTCAAAGGGGTGTTTACTAAGTGCCTTATGGATACATTTCAAGCGAGGAAAATAACTGATATACAGCAAAAACATTTTTTTTGCCTGTTAGTACATCTTCAGAAAGGTTAAAATCTTCAACCATCAATTAAACTTGGAGCCTGCTAAGTGTAGGAATTTATTACATATTCTTTGCTTATGAAATGCTCTGGTTAATGCTATACCACTAGAACAACCACTCCTACTGTGTTTTATTTTTTTTTAACCAAAACAATGAAGCAACAGAAGGAATGTAATTATTTTACTTTATGAACTAAGGCAGCCTGTTCCAGAGTGTGCATTTCTTTATTAAGAATATCAGATTCAACAGAATTATCTGAATAAGACATACATTCATTAGGCTCACTGTAAGGTTTTCGTTTACTCAGTGATTATAAAGTCGAAAAATAATTGAGGTGAACTAGTGTTACACATAGAAGAACAAATTTATATTTCAAGAAACGTTAGAAATATTTCTAACCTGTAAGAGACAGACCTCTAGAATGTGGGAAGGGCTCAGAGAACTGGGTTTTAAACAACAAGAAGTGAAAAATATGCCTTCTGAGTTTCCTTCTTCTTACTAAAATATCTGGTGGTGGAGAATCTTTAAAAATCCTCCATGTTGGGGGAAAACCTACTTTGTAAAATGGTCAAGTTTTGAGGTAAAGACTTAGATCTGTTCTCTTTGGCTATTATTTTGGGAAGGGAGTGAAGGGTCTGTTTGAAAAGGAAATGGAATCCAGGGAATTTACAGAGAGATGAGGTCTGTAGTCTGACATTTTTTTAAAAAGAGGTATTGAATATATATCATTCGGATGTTAGATAGTACTTTGGGCTAGATGCCATGCAGGCCACATATAAGGTTAGAGGGCTGAATTTTCTTTTCTAAAAATAAAAATGATGGAGGATGTTTGCTTTATCCTTCAAGTCTCTAAAACATCAATCATTTGGGTTATTTATACTTAGTGAAGTTTTATTGCTATCTTGTTTTATGTTTCATCCTTACATTGTATCTTTGCCCCCATGTGCCTTAGCTCTAGACTATGAGAGAAAAGTCAAATCAATTATCTTTCCTATAGCACACAAAATTAGTTCCTACCTGATCTCCCTTCTGTTCTGGCTCCTCCTCAGTAATAGAAACATTAGCGTCCTAATCCTCCCTCCTGGTGCTCCAGGAAAGGCTGGTCTGGCCCCAGAGGAATCACAGCAATTTAAGTTTATCCACTATGGCCTTGTTTCCTTTGCCTGTGACTGGGTCAGGCAGGGCGTTTGTCCTGGTGAGACTTGAGTGATCTATTGATGGCTTCTGGGAATGGCTTCCTTTACACAGAAAAAGAGTCATTTGAGAGTACATCCTCTCCTTATGCTGCCACATGTCTGTATGCAATGCGTACCCCTGCGTGTGTGCACTACAGAGTGAGCAGTGGAGACAGGGTGGAGATGAAGGGAGGGGACCTGGATTGATTGGTCCTGAGCTCACCAGACTCCCACACTTGTGGTTATCCAATGTAATAAATACCCTTTTGGTGTATGTCATTTCAGGTGAGATTTTTTTGATTATTGCTGCTGAAAGTTCCCTAACCGATAAATTCCTCTTCTCAGAGCTTCACACTTTTCACCCAACTACTCACACCAGTTGTCAGGAGTCACTTTCCATTTCTTTCTTTTCCTCCCAGAGGTGGAGGAATGGTGAGAGGATTCACCAGAGACAGAGTGGGGAGCAGAACAGGAAGACAGATGAAGTATACTGCTAAGGGGAGCAGCTGGCGAGACAGGAGAGGCCTACTGTGCCATGTGGGTCACCTCCCTGTCAGGGGATCGAACCCACACTGAAGAGACAGTGGCTGGCTTGCAGTGCTGCCTCTTAACCGTTGTGCCACCAGGGAGGGCCCTGCAATAATTTCTAACTGACCTTCTTGTCAGTGGTCTTGGTCTTTTTCTGTATCCAGCAGACTTTCTAAAAGGGAAACTAAATCACATTATTCTTCCACTTAAATTTTTTAGTGTTTCACTATTTGGACTTGTGAATAGAAGTCCAAAGTATTTTCATGTTTACAAGGTGCTTTTATAATTTGTATCCTCCATGCTTTCTATTCTGAAATGTTTGAACAATCTCAGGCACTGTTCAACCTGTTCCTACTTATTTATTCTTTAAAGACCTAGTTAAAAAAAAAAAAAAAGAATCCTCTAAGCCATTGCCAACTCATTGTAGTCAACACACTACTCTCTTTGTGCAATCTTGCTCATTTGTAGGTAACTTTATTAATAATTGCTTCACGATATTTGTATTTTTGTATAAGTCTGTCTTCTTCAAAAAGCCACAGATTCTTCAAAGCCAGGGCCATGTCTTATTTATTTGTGAATCTCTAATGTTCACTTTAGGGATTTGTTCATATTTGGTAAATATATGATCACTTCTAGAAGGAGGTCTTCAGTGCAAAGTGGGAAATTTTAACTCAAGAGAGCTTAAGTTGCCTTGAGCTAATATTGCCTATTCTATAATACTGGGGAATCAATAGCACAATAGCCGGCATGAGAGCACATTATTTTTTACTTTTATTTATTTTAAAAAATAACTTAAGGACTATTGATTAATGGTTTCTCAGATGTCATAAATTATACTAAATAATGATCAAAGTACAAATTGTTCAATAGCTGAACCCATAAAGAGGTGGTTACTCCATGTATATCATGTGTTCAATATTTTTGCCTTTTCATTACTTTGTTTTCTACAAGCAGGTTAAATTACTGCAAATTTTTTATGAATTCTTTTGAGAAATATATAAAATAAATACGTGGTCCAACAATCTATAGGTCAAAATGATGTAATTTTTAGCTCTGTTTATGAGGAGAAAATACAATCTTGGTTATAGATGTACCACAGTGTTCATAGAAATATGGCAGGCTGGATCTATGCTCACTTTATGTGAAGATAGTTTATAGCTTTCTCTATAATTTATGAAATGGATTCATTACAAGACACTCTGGGCACATGTGCTCTGCATTAGCAGTCTGATCAAATGATTACATTGGAAGCAAAATCAAATAGGAAAATAAAATTCTGTAGCACCAATACTTCATGTTCATCTTTCAGAGATTACTTGACTAGACTCATGAAAGCAGAAGATAATGTACTGTTGCCAGAGTTTGGATTTATATGACTATTCTGAATTTGAAATCTGTCTAATTGTGATTCGGAAAAGCCACTCAACCATTTAGAGCTCAGTTTCCTCCCACATCTAAAGTGATGATAAAATTACATACATCAGTACTTTTCCTTAGTGAATTATGGAATGGGGAAGTAGCTGCATGACACAAGCAGACAGGACTGTCTGCTGGTTAAAGTAGGGCCCCAAAGCATGGTGCTTGGGGAATGGCTCCTATTATTTATTGGCTGTGTGAACTTGGTCTAGTTACTTGGCCTCTCTGTGCTTTCATTTCCCCAAATGTAAGTGGAGGAGATAATTATGCCTATCTATAGATTTGTCATAAGGATTAAATGTGTTAACGTTTGTAAAAACACTTAGGACACTGCCTGGCACATAAGAAATGCTATGTAAGTGTTTGGTGGATAAACAGTAATTTGTATTCATTTCCTGACACAGTTCTGGCAAATAAAAGTCAAAAGTAGAGATCTTTACATTTTTGCCTCTTCTACATAAAAGGGCAACTAGAGGAAAGTAAAGCAATAATGTAGCTAAGAGTAAAGTGAGGTACCGTGCTTAAAAACTTAATTAGGTCAATACAAATGGTAATTTCAAGGCTTTGGCTGGGCATATTTTTCTTTTTTTGTAACTAAAGCAACAGCTAATAATAGGTAGAAAAAAAAATCTATTTATAAACCCCTGACAGGACAAGGATTGGACAATTAGACAGGAAAAGATGATGGCAGAAGTTAACCCATGCTTGTATAAGAAAGAGCATACTAACCCCATTCTGCTAAGGGGGTGAGAAAGAAGGGATTCATCAGCTAAAGAAATGCCTTTCTTGCTCTGTGTCAGTTTCAGAGCCCTACCTCACAGTCTGTGCTAGGGCAGAATGTAGTTGTATGGGGAGGGAGGTGTGTGTGGAGGACGAGGATGTTGGTAGGGAAGAGTGGTCTGACAATTACTTGTTAGAAATTAAAAAGAACAACAACAGAACAGGACATGTTGTCCACAGCCTATTCAGGCACAGATACTTCAAGTGGAGCCAGACTCACAGCACCCACCCAGGCCTGGCCATGCCAACAGACAGAATAGCCAAGTCCACTCCAACTGCCTTTGTTGAGCCCAAGTGGAGTGTTCCTTTAGTTAGTAACATTGGGAAGATATTGCTGGGAAAAAGGTACTAAAACCTTGTTGAGATCCACTCACTGTGTGGAATTAGATTTTTAAAAGCTGGGATTGAAATGTTCTTAGTAGATAACAAAAGGAGGGGAGGGCGAATTTGAATTCAATAGGGCAAGTTGGGAAGCTAAGTGTGCCCTCAGGGGGACAGCAGGGAAAAGGCTGCTTTCTTCTGGAGCTTTAATTATGCTGAGGGATGCTTTGATGCAGAATTTGGAAAACAAAATCCCTTTTTGTTTTCTAATTCTCTAAAGTTATTGCTAACCTCCAGAGACATCTGAACCATTTGTCCATTCCTGCTTGCTGGTGGTTGTGCAGAAAATAGAAGTATAATGTAAAAGGCATTAGACCTGCCCCCACTTGCAGTTTTGTTTATATTTGTGCAACAAATATATTCATTGTTCTCAGGGGCCTTTATAATTTCCATACTGTAGCCATTAGGTACAGAAATTGTGCCCAGAATTGGGAACTGTGAATCGAGCAGGGATGGAGAGCAGTGGCAGAGAGGAAATGAAAACTCCCAAGGGAGCTACACTATTCCTCTTCCTTAATATGTACCAGAAGAAAGTTTCTTTTTGTTGTTGCGGTAATAATATTTATTATTGCTTAATAATAAACAGAGCAGATCACTCTGAAAAGATTCTTTCAATGATAGTCCTATTATTGTAATTATTACCTTCACTAGTGTTTTATTGAAATCCACTCTTATTAGCACTGGTATGTCAGGTCCTGTGTCTAAGGCTTAATTTGCACTTTCATTACCCTTAAATTCTTTCTTTGAAGGAGATATTATGCCCATTTTGTAGATAAGAAAACCAAGACCACTGGGGTTAAGACACACACTAGAGTTAGTAATAAAGCCAGCATTAAGAACCACACTCCAAGCCAGTGCTGGTAGCATCTTCCATATTCCTGGATCTTAGGGGAGTCTGGGCTGTTTGGGGGAAAGGGCGTCCCAACAAACTCTACAGGTACAGGTTCTGTGGTCTCCATCCCCACTAAAGACATCAGAACTACACATCCCAGCATCACCAAAGGGAGCATTCTGTTACCTGAGGGTGGAATAAGCAGCCATAACTGTACATGTGGACTTTGGAGCTCTCGTGGCCTCGGGGACCGTGGCCTGTCTCTTGTCTTTTCACTGGTTTTCAGCACACTGTTGGGGTTCCAGGTCAGTAGAACTGGTAGGACACATTAACCAACTTCTCTCTCTCTTTCCCTGAGTTATCCATTTCCCTTTCTCTTGTAAATAGAACAAATAGTTCTGATGTCTTCGGTGGGGGTGGAGCCCACAAAACCTGTATCTGTAGAGTTTGTTGGGATGCCCTTTACCCCTAACAGCCCAGACTCCCCTAAGATCCAGGAATACGGAAGATGCTACCAGCACTGGCTTGGAGTGTGGTTCTTTATTAATCTTTTTGTTTGTGCCCACAGTTTAATCTTAAAAACCCTATTAAGCACATGGGTGAGGACCAACAGTCAGGCCACACTGGATTGCCCTGCAACAGAACAACTAGGAGAAATGTACTATATGTCAATGGCAAAAAACAAAACAAAACAAAACAACAAAAAACACGGTACCATCTCCTCGCTGAGGTTCATTAAGAACTACAAGTGACCCAACAATCTACCTCCTATTCATCTTTAAGAATTGACTATATTATATGACATGTGAGCGAATACTGGCACGGATTTAGTAAATGGCAGAAAGCTTTGTAGTTTGACAGAAATTGAGGGAGCTTTATAAGACCCAAAAAAGCCGGTGCCATTTGAAGTCCTATGCGCATTTGAACACACACATTGGCAAAGGATTATTGGTCCCTCTGGCCTTGAAAAAAATGTGAAATGTCCACAAGAATGTAAAATGTCCGGGGTTGGGTAGGCTGCATCATGATATATCATCCTATATTCTCATACCATTTCCCCCAAATCTGTTTCTTGGATTCTCCCTTTTCCTCCCTTGACCACTATTTTGAGTTTTGCCCATAGATTTTCTGGTCATTTTGGGGCACTACAGGAATCTCACTTTCATGTTATTGAAAAGTCAAGTGTCATCTAAATCAAAACTCCAACCTCTCATCTAATTTCAAGAGATGATTTCCCAGATTAGACCTGGTAGCAGTCAGGCAGGTTTGGGGGGAACTGTATTCAGTTCTCAGTATTCCACTTAACTCTTCCATTTCCCACTCCTCCGCACCCACTCATTGTGCTGCTCCTAGCTCCACCACGGTGAGGAAAGAGGGGAGGAATGAGAGGGAGACTGCAAGGTAGGAGTCACTCAAATGTGGCTATTGCAATCTGGCAACAATATTTTAGGTAGTGATAGATGCCCAAATGTTGTCTGTTAGGTGGGGGTGAGGGGTGGGGTGGAGCACAGATTCAGGATTTCTTTAAATCTTTGCCTATCATGCCATTTTCTACCACTGGGACCCTGGCATAGCACTCATCATTGACACAGATGATACACTTTCTAGTTGACCTTCTATCAGCTCCTGAACTTTGACCTATAGCTCCCTAGTCCTCAAGGAAGCCTCTTGGAAGGATCCTTCACAGATGTAGGTAGCCCAGTAACATTTAGCAGCATTAGCATGCTTGTTCTAGAATAGTGATGGAGTAAGGGGCCATAGAGATACGTACCGTGTCTTGGCAAGCCTTATGTGGCTGGAGAAGCACATCTCTAAAATATGATGGCTCATGATTCCTAAAGGGTCAGCTATAGGCCTCCACACATACTTAAGACACCATGAAAATTCCACAATTTTCATTTGATTAGAGTATTAGGTTCTACTTCCCAGTTTTAGTGTCAAGGTAATTTTTCTGACCTCCTTTATTCAGTTTTTGTACCCTTCTGATGAGAAAACAGAGATCTCATTTGTTGCTTTAATTATTAATAGAGCAATACTTCTTGAGTATCTGCTACTACATATATTTTGTGATATAAGCCTCACAGCCATCTGTCAGTGATCTTATCTCTGTGTGATGGATGACAGCATTGAGCTGAGATTGTCCAACCTTGGTAACAGAATGGGACAAAGCCAGATTTTGCTACATGTTAGCTCCAAAGTCTATGCTTTTTTTGAGATTTTGTATTGCATGTCCACCAGTGAATTGAGATACTGTAGCTATGATGATCTCCTAGGTACGCTGGCTAGGCCAGAATCATGCTAAAGGATTTCTTCTGCAATGTTAAGCATTTATTTGCAGATTTGATGGCTGCATTTTATCATACGGGAAACAAACAAACAAACAAACAAAAAAACAAAATCATGCTTGAAAGCCACTCTAAACCAATGAAATCAGAACCTCTAGGGCTGGGACCAGTCTTATGTATGTATTGTGCCCAAGTTTTCCAATGTTTCTCCTTGTAGAACACTTGTAGGGCACTCATTTAAACAGAGAAATAATATTTATTAAAGGACTTGCTGAGTTGATAATTGTGGTCTCTATGAAAGCAATCAAGCAAGAGGTTTGAAAAGAAATACCAATAGATAATTTCACATAAATCAACAGAGAAGTTACAAAACAGTGCATCCTTAATATTTCAGTTATAAATGTTTCTAAATGCCACACTGTGTTAATACACATGACAAAGGGATGAAGAAACACCAGTGTCTGCCTCTTAAAACTACTGAAACCCACAACATAGAGAAGATCAAAACAGATGATTTTTTTTCCTGAGGTCACATTACTAAATAAGCCCTGAACAGGAGTAGTAAGAATACAGCCAATACAAAAAATGAACATATTAAAACCAAAGTGCTGTTTCTTTAGAGAGAATCAAATAATGCTGGCGAGCTTACTTAACAATTTATTTCATTTGATCCTAATAACAGCTGGGGAAGGCAAGTGATGTTATTATTCCTTTGTAACAGGTGAGGATCCTGTGTGTGAATGACTTACTCAAGGTGGGAGCCAAGGTAGATCTAAAATGCAGGTTTCGTCATGCACACCTATGTTTATTGCAGCACATTTACAACAGTTAAGGTATGGAAACATCCAAAATGCCCAACCAGATGAATGGTTCAAGAAGTTATGGCATATACACACAATGGACTACTACTCAGCTATCAAAACAGATAAACTCATTCCATTTGCTCAACATGGATGAGGCCAGAAAGTATCATGCTAAGTAAAATAAGTCAGATGGAAACAGATCAATATACGATGGTTCACTTATGTGTGGAATACAGAGAATCTAAACCAAGTGTCAGGGAAAAAAGAGACAGAACCATAGATCTGAGGGATATAACAGGGGAGGGGGAGGGAGAGAGGTCCAAACAGGAGAGGGAAGACCACAGGGACTGTGGTGATGGATCATGTAAGCTGTGGAAGTGGGAGAACTTCAGGGACCACACTGGAAGAGAGAAACCAAATACTATCCAAAAATAAACAAAAAATATAAGAAACTAAATATAGCATTAAAAGCACAAAAGGGTCTCCCTGGTGACCCAGGGATTAAGTCTCAGTATTACCACTCAATGGCACACCTTGATGGCCTGAGTTCAATCCCTCATGGAGGAGCAGACCTCTCTGGTTTAACCCTCTACTCCCCTTAGCAGTGTATTTCAGTAGGTCTGCCTGTTCTGCTCCCCACTCTGTCTATGGTGAATCATTTCACCCCCCCAAGTCTGTTCTACAACCCAGTTCTTCTATGCAAAGTTAAATAAATTAAATCTTAAACAAACAAACAAAAAAAACACCTTATTGCCTTCAAGCTCAGAGCTGGGAGAAAGGAATGGAGAATAAGAAAGTTAATTATTGGGTTCCTTCATGTGCAAATTTCTAAAGGGGAGCAGGAGAGTTAGAGAGTAGAACAGGAAGAGCATAGGGCTGAGGAAAGTCAAGAGTGTGTGCTTAATTTGACCTCATAATACCTACAAATAAAGTGACACTGAATCCCAAAATAAAATAGAATAGAATAAAATGCAGGTTTTCTGATTGCAAATTGTCCCCTTTCTACCACTTCATACTAACAGGAATAATCCAGATTCAACAGATCTTTGATGACGTCAAAGCCAATCCACATTCAGAGTGAGAGGCAGACCAGCCATTTGCATCTGTGTTGATTTAATAGTTACAGTGATTCAGAAAAGCTGACTAGTGGGAATGATTAGAAATGAACAGTGGAAATTGCTTGCAATGTAGCACCCACAAATCAATAGCTTTTGTGGATTTAAATTGTTGGAAAAAGCTTACTAATATGAAATTGGAAAAACAGTTGTAGAAAAGCCCTAGTGATCTTTGTCACAGAGAGGACGTTTGACTTCTCATTTGACATCATAAACGAGAGTAGAAGAGTGAAACCAGACACTACTCCCTAAACAAGAGCCCCAGAGCAACAGAAGTCTGGAGTTTGATCACTGGATTCATAAGGAAATCTTTACATGAATAATTCTAGATTCAAGTGCTCCTGTTAAATGCTCAGTAAAGCATGACATTCACGGATTTTATGCATTTTGTTCCAATTAGCTACTTGATTTATTCCAGCTATAGAAAATAAAATATTTCTAATAATATGACACAGAACAGTGCATCATTGTGTCACTCACTGAAAATCATACTGTTTAAACTCTGCATTCACATGTCATCTTAGCTGCAACAGGGCCTGATTGTAATGGGCTATGAGATCTTTGTGGAAAACTCAAGACCAGTCTTGTCCAGGAGGATAGCTGTATCACTATCACTATCTGATAACAAGGAAAACTGATAAACAAGGATAACTTTTATTTGGGATAAAAGTTTCCTTCACATGACCACCTAGTATATAAAACCTTTTTTGTGACCTGTTCTTCAGTCAGTTCTCTATTCGGTCTGTGAATGACTATTCTTTTTTTGTTCCACACGACTATGACCCCAACCTTCCCATAAATTCTTCACCTATGCTTCTAACTCTGTTTTGGCTTTGATTCTGTCTTTGACTATTCAGCCTTGGAATTCTTTTTTCTCCCTCAGTGGAAAATGATGTTTTATTTAAGCTGTATTGCAATTTTGATTTTTTCCCCCCTAAATTTTGATTATTGAGATAAAGTAGGTTTATATCTTTGCATCTGCTCTCAGGGTTTTAGATTCCAACCTCTACACATGTATACTTTAACATCTGTCCACACACAGATGCCCCAATCTTCCACCATATTCCTTCCTCTATCCTACCCATCATGCTCCCCATCTAGTTTTGCAGTCAGATATCAAGTTTATTGTTGGTTTGGTTTTGAGTGATCCTTTGTTATGTTTCTCTATATTCCACATATAAATGAGATTGTAGGTACTTGCCTTTCTCCTTATGATTTATTTTGCTTAGCATTATCCTCTCCAGTTCTATCCATGTTGTCACAAATAGCAGTTCTTCCTTTTTTAGAGAAGAGTAGTCGTGTGTGTGTGTATCCCTTTTCTTCTGACCCATTCTTCTGTCCTTAGGTGCTTAGGCTGTTTCTATAGCCTGACTGTAATAAATACAGGAGTGCATATTGCCCTTCAAACTAGTGTTTTTATATTCTTTGAGTAGATACCTACAAGTGGAAAACCTAAGAATCACATGGTAAATCCATTTTAGTGATTTTCAGAAACCTCCATATGGTTTCCCACAGGCATTAAACCAATTGACACGTCCATCAGCAGTGTACAGAGCTTCTTTTACTCTATATACTTGCCAACACTTGTTTCTGGTCACTTTGATGTGGGCCATTCTCACAGGTCCAGCCATGGAATTCTTGAATGTAATTTATATTTTGATTTAAATGGTGACCATTCTATGTATGAAAGAAAAGTTATTTATCATTTACTTGTACATAAGGCCAATTACACATTATTTTAATGCATTGGCATCTCAAGGGTCAGCAATTCATGTTGGTCTTATGACATAAGTCATAAGTATACACCAAATGACTGGACAGATTAAGTGTGTGTCAGTGGTTTTAATACTTTTTTTTTTTTACATCTCAGAAATAAATACTATCGTCAAATATTGTATTTAAAGCAGCATTAATAATATGTTAAAGAAAACTAACCTAAAACAATGATGAAATGCAAAGTTCTGATTCATACCAAGCATGGGTTATCTGATTCACACCAAGATGGCAGCCTCTTATCACTGTTCAGAAGTGGTTTTCATATTGTCAAAATAATATATCATTGCATTGTGTTTGAAATAACATGTGTTCTCCTTTTAAATATGTTTTTACATAGGCATTTAGCATATTTACATGGTCCCAGACATTCATCATTTTCATTTTCACAGATTTTGCCACTATATTAAAGCTGCAAAGTTTGCTTAATCACTCCTTAGTGGCTGAACACTGGGGTTGATTTCAGTTAGGTGCTGTTTCAAAAAGGTGGCTACAAACATTTTTTTACCAGTGGGTTTAAAAGTTACTTTCTTTAGTTAATACCTCAAGTTGGGAGCACTAACTCAAAGGGCATAATCATTTTATTGAGCTCTGACCATGCAAGAAAGCTCTTAAAAATGAGACCTAATTAGCAAAGCCACTGTTGATCAAAAAAGCCACCTGGGCATCTCTTTCCTTTTATTAGCTTCCATTAACATTCATACTGTCAAGAAAATGACACACTCTCAGATGTCTACAAAAACAAGGGGTTGTGAATAATACTTCCTACAGTCAAGTGTGCCCACAGGATTCAGAGGGCCACAGGTCTCCTTGTTCGGCCACTAATGTGCAGATCCAGTGACAAGGGCTACTTTGTATGATGGTCACTTGGTCTCATGCCCTTGGTATATTTTGGCTGACCTGCTGGAATTTGATACTCTGGGGACTGTTTAAGGAACAAAAGGAAAGAGGCTAGATAAGATGGCTGGGAACTGTTCCAGTACTAACAGCCTCAAATTCCTCACACCCTCTATTTCATACCCATTCAAGTTACTGCTGTTGGTTCCTCTCCCAATGTTCCCACTGTTGCATTTACAAATGATCATGCTTATTTCTGCCCTCTGGAGTCATCAGTCTCAGCTTTTGCCAAAGGTTACAGGCTTGGAAAAACTGCTTTTAAATCTAATGAAATAGGTGCTGTCCTCAAGACAGAGGAAGTTAATGACTATAGCAACTCTGCTGAATTGCATTTCACCTGACTGCTGGATTTGGCATTTGAAATCGAGTTTATCAAGAAGGGCGCACTGAATCTTTGATCTCTATTCCTGCTCTCTTTGAGTCGTTTGGGAGTTGTATGGGCCGGATCATAAGATTTCTTCCCCTCTCCTTTATCCTTTACCTCATGCTTAATAGTCAGCCCTCCCTTCTTATTTGCTCTTAAAGGCATAGACTCTGCTGGGGATAAGAAAATAAATTCCCAACTAGCATCAACAGTAAGAAAATGTGTGGAGAATGACTATACTGTTTTTCTTTCAGATTCCAGAAAAGTAACTCCAACTCTGTTGGTAGAAACATCACATAGTGACTCAGAGTCAGGCGCTAGGTGGTTCAAGGAAATAATAATTTCACAGACTCTCAGCTTTTACCATCTTCATCTTCACCATTACCAGTGTAGTTGACATGAAGATAAATAGAAAAATGTTCCCTGGTGAGCCACAGACATTTGGCTTTTTTCTTCTCTATCTACTCCTATTGAGTTTAATGACTAAGCCTCATTGAGAGAGGCATTACATTTTTTGGTACCCTTTTTATTCTTTCTAATCACCTTTCCTTTCCTTTCAGATTTCATTTATTTGGTATGAGATTGGCAGTATAAATGAAGCCAGAAGTGATAAACTTCAAATTGTTTACCTTATTCCCTTATCAGTGCATTTCCTACAAGGAGCAGGCAGCCTGCTTTCTTGTTCTCTGCAAAACCACCATCAATTAAATAAATATCTTACCAGACTATATAGCGATACATCTAGGAGAACTCTCCAATGAGCAAATGAATCAGAGTCAGAAGCTGAGCCTAGTTTTCCATCTAAAATGCTTACTTCCTTAATACTGAGATAATTTCATGACCTTATAAACATAGCTTTCAAAGGGACTTAGTAATATAATTTTACTTGCATATGTAAGAAGGTTACACAAACAATTCTGATTTTTTTAGAAATCATATTTAGAAAAATAATTGCAATATTTTCTACCAAGAATTTTAAAATACACACTCTGTTAAAATAACCTGCCCTCCAGGCGTTGGGAAGGGTGCATAATTACCTATTTTATTTATGGAATAACTGAGATAAAATTGCCACATTGGCTTGGATGAACAAATTCATTTGTATTTAAAGGGTTAGAGGTGATCTTGTTTGGAAAAGATATTTGTAGGGTGGGATCCTTACCATGGAAATAAGCAAATAATCTGCCCAGAGAATGGAGTGTTGTGGTCAGTATTCAAAGCTAACCATGCCTGGTTATTCCTGCACCAGGATTCTGGCCACTCTGGGGCACAGAAGCCACACTCAGGACTCAGAATTCAGGACCTCTGAACAGTAGCATGGAAGCTCTGATCTAAACTATGCAATGCAATATAGTCCATAAATATTTGTTACACAATTCTCTTAGTCACAGAATATCTATTTGTGAAAACCCCTTAAAATCTTGATTCACTATCTTGAGGCAATGATTTGAATATGGTGGAGATTATATAGCTGAGCTAAGCAAATAGATCATTAGCTTTTCTCTAATAACTTTGAAATATACTTGAGATATTTGATCCATTTAGTGACAGAAACCTTGGCAATTAGCAGAGAAATGATTTCCCAAACATTACTGTTAATATTTTGATATTTAAAAAATGTTGAATATTTTTTAGGATATGTAATATTAAGTGAAAGGGAGTACATATGTGGTAAATCTTTTAATAGTTTGCCACAATTCTCTGAACAGATGGATAGAACTCTATCATCCACTGCTTACCCTGAAATTAATAACAGTTATGGGTCTGAGAGGCACTGTGAGAACAATACAATATGTGATGCTCCAGTTCCTACTGTTCTTTTTGATGGCTGTTTTCATAAACAGACATTCATATGGCTCTACTGGCTAGCCGTGAACCACAGCACCCCTGCACACATAGAATGACCAGCATTGACAAATTAGTGAGAGGCACAATTACCCATCAGAGAATGCAAACAAAGAGGCTTATATTTCAGCAGTCATTTGTTGGGCAGTAGTTATGATCAATAAATATGAAATAATGAAACAATATCTATTGATCAGGGCTAACTGCATCAGAAAATCAGGAAATGGCCATGGATATGTTTCATGCAAGTCAAAGCCTCTCCATGATAGCAACTGTTCCTATCATATCAGGTAACTTACATCTGCTCATCTTAAAATATTTACCAGTCTGAAACATTTCTACTACCATCCTGATGAGTCTGCCATTCCCTTCTCATCATGTAGATAATTAAACTCATATTATCTAACATGGAAAGTGATTTCAAGAGGCTCCAAATGTCTTTCTTCTGCTACATGACTTGTTTTAAAGGCCTGAAATAAATATGTGGAAAGAAAAAAAATAACCTGGGCATAATATCCAAATATTTCACTTCTGTCTGGAATAAGTGGATGAAAAAGGTGTATTAACAAAAAAGAGGCATTTGTATTTCATAACACCCTCTTCTGCTTCTCTGAACTTGTAGGAGATATAGCTGCATTGAGATCTCTAACCTCCTTCTAATTCTATGAGTAAAATCTTAGCATTCAATGTCACTGCTAATTGGGACATGTTTCAGGAAGCTCTTGCCACTTTCTCATCAGGAAGGAAACAGAAGATGGGTAAAATAATCAGCCCAAATACCCTGACTTTTGCAAGGAGGTATTGGAGAGTTGCTCCAACTGGGACTCCTTAGCCCAACAGAGTAGGGTGAGTTAGAGAAAACAGTTTGCATTAAGGTTTTTATGACTCTCCAGAGCATTTCACACTAAAGGACTTGCCACACATACCATCTGTGCAAGCTCATACTCCTTTGTAAGCTCTCTTTTCCTTGTGATGATGTGGTTTAAAAGAAAACGCTAGATTCTACCTATTGAAAGGATATGTTACTTATGAATATAAAATTTCACAAAATCCTAACACAAAAGAAGAGTCAGTATATTGAAAACTGCTAGGATTCTCTCTCATATGCTTATGGAAGAAGCATACAGTCTATTCCTGTGTCCACTACAAATGAAACTTATTTTTGTATTTTTACACAATTTATGCATTGATAGGGATAAGGACAGGAGGTGACAAGTATAGAACAAAGGTGCAGGCTGGGTTGTAGGAACAAAAGAAGTTTCACCACAAGGAACTAATGAACAGGAATAGGGATTAGGACAAGAGAAAAAGTAACAAAGGAGACAGAATGAAATAAAACAGACCACAGTAAAGAAAGCAAGAAAAGTGCTGAACTGATTTGGAGGTAAGCAGAAAATCCTGTTTACTATTTTGTTATTCAACTGCAAATGCTTATCCGCCAAAAATCCAAACTATTCATGGTACCTTGCATTGGTATTGATAACATGTGGAATGAATGAATAGAAATGTCACAGCTTATCCTACAGTCATTCTTATTCTAGATCAGTGTTTTCAACTTGGAATTATCTTTTATAAAATTGTATTGACTTTTTATTTAGGTATTTTTGGTTTAGAGCACTGTATATGACTTAGAGGAACAGGTTCACACCTGTTCAGATTTATGTTAGGATACCACACACCACCCAAGGCACAAGAAATCCTCAACTATACAGTCCATGCCCCCCCACTCCACCTTGCTTTCCACCACTCGTGCTATGTGGTCATCTCAATTTGAGCCAGATAGTTCATTGCTGTGTGTGTGGGGGTGGGGTGGGGGGGTGGAGTGGTGGGACTTGTAAGGTGTTTAGAAGTATCTCTGACTTCTGGGTCCTCCCTGATGGTGGAAGGCTTAAAGCAAAAACACTATGAAGCAATCAGCAGCCACTGTGGCAGGCATTAGTTTGATTCCCTGCCAGGGAGGTGGCCCACATGGTGTGGCAGACCTCTCCTGATCTCCTTGCTGCTCCCCTCAGCAGTGTATTTCTGTCGATCTGCCTGTTCTGTTTCCCACTCTGTCTCTGGTGAATCCTCTCACTCTCCCCCGCCCCACACTTCTGGACTGTACACCAGTTCTTGTATGCATAAGTAAGTAAATCGTAAAAAAGAAGAATCTCTGGGGCTGTGGTGGCACAGCTGGTTAAAGTACAGCATTAAGAAGCTAAAAAGCCACTTGAACGTGAGATAGATCCGCGATCCAAAGGTGAACCACATGGCATAGCAGACCTCTGCTGCCCTGCCCGCTGTTCCCCTCAGCAGTGTACTTTGACAGATGGCCCGTTCTGCTCCCCACTCTGTCTCTGGTGAATCTTTTTACTGCCCCTGAACCTCTGGCCTGTACCCCAGTTCTGTATACATTAATAAATAGATCTTAAAAAAAAAAGAAAAAGACCAAACTAAACCATAGTCAGCACATAAACCAAGAAGTAACATACACAAATAGAGAGTGAAACCAAAAGAAAATTTTTATCAAAGCCACAACAAATCCAATAATCCCAAACTCAAAGTGGAAAAGAATACCTAGTTTTCTTTTTAAAAGGATTTTTTTAAAAAAAATTATTTATTATTTATGCACACAGAACTGGGGTACAAGCCAGAGGTGCAGGGGCAGTGAGAGGATTCACCAGAGACTGAGTGGGGAGCAGAATAGGCAGAACAACTGAAATACACTGCTGAGGGGAGCAGTGGGAGGGTCAGGAGAGGTCTGCTGTGCCATGTGGACCACCTCTGGGGCCAGGGATTGAACTTGCACTGAAGCAGCTGTGGCTAGCTGCAATGCTGCTTTCTAACCTGTTGTGCCACAGGGAGGACCCGAATTAATAGTTTTTTAAAATACTGCTTGAACTTCTATGAGCTCAATCATATTTGCTACTGTTGTCTCTCAGATGTTGAAAAAGCAGAAGCTTGAGTTATATAATGCTCCTATTTCACAAAGCTGGAAACCAAGGCTGAAGAAAACACACTTTTTCATGAAGTCTGTCAAAGATCACGTCAGATATAGATAAGCAATGACAGGGAGTTCTTGGTCTGCCACACAGCCACTGGGCCCAATCCAGGCTCTGGATCCACTTTTAGAGAAGCTTCTGGAGTGCTTATGCTGGGTCAGTACTGGACCCACCTCTTCACCTGTGTTCTCTAATTTACTGTTCTGATGCCTTGTGTCTCAGTTTTGTTATGGATTCCTTAGAAAACAGGAGACAGGTTTAGGAGGTAAAGTAATATCCCATGTTTAAGAGACTCCGTGAGTGGCAGACTGGAGTGTGGACATAGGCCTCCTAATTATAAGGTCAAGGCTTTCCTGATACTTCTGTTAATTATCATGGAGGAACCTTTGAGGGGAGATATGTGCAATGTTCCCCATAAAATATTCCCTCCTCATGGGGTTATGCTTCTAGAATCCTTTATCCTTTATACCCTGTTGCAGTCAGAAGAATGGCATAACTACTCAAAGATGGGGAGTGAATACACACAGATCTGAGGGTCGGCCAGGGGGAAGAAGAACCACTGTGAAGGTGGGGTCCCCAGATAGCTGCAATTCTGTATGTGTGTGGTTATATAATCATCTATTTATACAGTTACCTAATGCATTTTCTCATGTGCTTTTTGTATTCTAGTTTCTTTTATTCAATTACAGGCCCCCAAAGGGTAAGTACTCTTGTCTTTCTGAGGACTTTTGACATTGCTAGGGCAGAACTCAGTATGTTATGAATGCAACTTTCCTATTATGGTCTGATTTATATAAAGATATTTCTGGTTATGCAAAGTGGTTAGTTGTGTTGAAGTTGCAAATACCAGCAATACTATTTACTCAAGCATTTGGGTTTGGAGGTACCTGTTTAAGTTTCATAAGATCCTGGGGAAAACTATGTAATTAAAAAATTCCAATGTTGCATAATCTCATTTGCAGGATAAATAGTAGCAAAATTAGGAGAGGCTCAAAAATAAGCTATTAGAAAATCCCTTTAGTTAAAACATTGCTTTTAAATTTTTTTAAAAATTAAATAAAATTATTAAGGTTACATTGGTTTGTATGTAATACTATATATTATTCAAAATATGGGATTCTGGTAATGGTGGCAGTATTCATTACTAGAAAAAATGAATAATTTTTTTTAAAGATTTATTTATTTGTGCATACAGAACTGGGGTACAGGCCAGAGGCTCAGGGGCGGTGAGAGGCTTCACCAGAGACAGAGCAGGGAACAGAACAGGCAGATCTATGAAGTACACTGCTGAGGGGAGCAGCGGGCAGGCAAGGAGAGGTCTGTCATGCCATGTGGTCACCTCCGGGACAGGCGGGAATCGAACTCATGCAGAAGCGGCTTTAGATTCTCAGTGTTGTGCTTTAACCTGCTGCACCACCAGGGAGGGCCAAAATAAATAATTTTTAAAAATTAAAAATATCACTTATTGTTAGCGAAGGCCTTAAAAAATACAAAATTATTCTATTTAATAGTGTATTTTGTACTCTTGCTTCAAATTTGATTATGTTATTTTGAAAGTATACTTCTTACTAGACAAAAAAGATGCCATGTTTATGTATCCTCTAATTTAATAAATTTTGTATTGTGTACATTTAACTAGCTCAAAACTTTTGTTTGTAATAACAGTATAAAGAATTTCCTTATTCTCAAATTTTTGCCTGTATCTATATCTTCATTTCTATGGAGTTCTAAAACTCTGATTATAGTGTCAAGTGACAGAAACATTCAAAAGGTTTTCCATGAAGGTTAAATTTACAACTACAAATCCTGCATGGGAATGATTATCTAAAGTAAACTCATCAGCATTAAACATTATCATTTAAAAATTAGTACTTCTGCTATGTGAGGCAAATGATAATAACCTATTGCTACTTTACTTTGCATTTCTTTGATTGTTAATGAATTTGACTTGTAATACGTTTATTAATACAATTAAGAAAACCCAGGTCATTAGCTTAAGTTCAATTTTACAAATAAACACAGGGAAGCCACAGAAGCAAATATACAAAAATTAATATTCTCCAGGTTCAAATGGAAAGACAAAAATCAGAATAAAACATCAGGGACAATAGTTCTTCAATCTTACATGTTTACAGTCATACTCTGATTTTGTGGAATTCAGGTGCTTTCAGGGAAAGATTAAGAAAGGCAGGAGATTTTAACTATTTAATTCAAATTTAGTTTAACACTGACTAAGGAAACATTCAAATGATGACAGATAGAATTTTCATATTGGGTCACGTAATTTGTTTATTGTAACTTGGCTTCTTGTACCAAATAAAAATTATTTTCCCAGTGAAAATGTTATTTACCTGCTTAACAGCCACATCAGGGTTTAAAAAATAAACAAGTTAACATTAGGTTGAGAGAAAAAGTGCTGTAGACATAAGGAATAGCTTTTTAAGACTTTAAATAATGTGATGGCCACCACTTCTACTGAAATACCTGAAACATGGGTCTTTAAAACTGAACACTCAGAAGTGGTAGCCAGCCATTTAATTTTTCAATTAGCTTATTAAAAAATATATCCAGGTTTGGGTCTGGCCTACTTCTAGCTCATTAGAATAAATCTTCTCCAGATTAGGAGACTGGCAGAAATGAATGACAACTTGGACTTAGTTATGTTGCCTCTGTATGACTTTACTTTGGAAACAATTAACAACTATACAAAAGGGAAAGGAGATTAAAATTCATATTATTGTGGATGGCTCCCACTAATTTTTAGGGTTCTTTACAAAAACACGGAAGTAAAGGAGACACCTCATACAGAGTGAGAAATCAGCCAAAGGAGCCTAGATTGATTTGCTCTCTGACTTGAAAGTTTAGCTTAGGCAAGGCCATGTAGAATTGAAGGATCTGGCCTTAACATAAAGGCATTGTCTTGCTCTTCTGTAGTTAAATTTTTCTGCCTATTTTTACTTATTGTTTAGCCCAATATCTAATATTTATTGATTGGTTGATAAGAACCCAAATCTAACATTTATTGATTGGTCGTGAATTCTAATGTTTCATTATTTTTATGCAGCTTTTGTAGAGGTGATCTAGTTCATAGTACACTATTTAAAAATTTCAAGTCATGGAGATATCTGTGAATTTAATATCATAAAGATGCACAGCAAATTAGGGCAAAGTGAAATCAATATTTTACTTGAAAGCATATGCATAGGTACACATATGTATATAAGTATATATTTTGACTTATACCTTCGGTTATCTATAAACATAATATTAAAAGTTGCTTTTATATTATCTAATTCTAAAATTAATTCCAGTGGGCAAGATTACTACTCTATAGACCAAAGTTTGTTAAGAGATTAATTCATTAATTCATACACTCTTCAACACATATATTGAGTTAAAATTTGTCAACATACTCATACACTCATTCATTCATTCATTCATTTATCAACACTACAGATATTTATTGATTTTCCCCTCAAAGTCATGAAGTGTGCATTTATGAATAGGATATTTCCCTGCCTCTAAGAAGCTCAGAGAAATTTTTGATAAAAGCAATTATTAGAGGCTCCATATCTTCTCTTCCTACATAGTTAAGAAAATGTTTTCTTTGGCTGGGAAAATTCTGCATTTAGGAATTAGAAAACATTTGGACAGCTATATTAAATGATAATTACCTCTTGACAGGTATCAATAAAATTTAATCAGCACCACTGCATATGTTTAGAGAAGCTTGAGGAGAGAACCATACTTGGTATGTTATACATTTAAAGTGCTAAAATGTTTAGGAGATTAATAAGGAAACATAAAACTAGGTTGACCTTTAATCTTGTAATTGCAAATTAAAATGCATATGCACCTAATCAAAAGGGCCTGTGCTGCATATTTAAACATTGGTAGCATCACTGAGTTTGCCAGATTGAGACTGCATGCTTTAGAACACATCTCTGTATATGCCAGGTAATGGATAATATATAGCAGTTAAAAACAAGAGAAAAAAATACAACATGATCCACCAGTACCAGTGCCAGGTGTTTACCCATAGAATATGAAAAAACTAAGCAAACACCACTATGAAAAGATCTATGCTCTCCTACATTCATGGCAGGATTATCCACAATAGTGAAATCACGGTATCAAAGTGTCTGAAAACAGATGAGTGGATAAAGAAATCGTAAAATATATACTCAATGGATTACAATTCAGCTATTAAAGAAGATGAAATAGGGACAAAATCAATGTAACTTGAGGTAATTATGCTAAGTGAATTAAGTCAGTATGTGATAGTTACCAGATGGTTTCACTCATTTGTGGAATATAAATAACCAAAGAAAACAAACTGGCAAGGTACAACAAAAAATTTTTTAGACTTTATGAAACATATTCTGGTTACCAAAGGAAATGGATTGTTCGGGAGAGGGAGGCTGGGTGAAGGAAAGGGACCTGGCAATGACACTGGGCTTGGTGGAGGGTAAGTGAAGCTTGGCACTTGTGACAATGAGAAGTTGTACCCCCCAAATCATACAGTAATGAAAACAACTGACAAATTAGAAATAAAACCATCCGCTCCCCCTCAACCCTTTCCGGAACTTCTCATTCATAGCCTTGAATTAAAATTCTCAGCCATTTATCAGGAATGTGACCTGGGGGGCAGATACTTAGCTCAAAATGGCAATTTCCTTATGCCTAAGACAAAAATAATCATAACATTCACTTCATAGGAATGGCACAAAAATTAAAGGAGATAATGCATAAAAAGTCTTAATGGAACTGACCAGATCATGCAAGTACTTTTTAAATAGCACGTTTATAAGAAAAAGCCTACTCAAGACATTCTTTTGAGGTAATTTCTCAAAATAACAATTTAAAGAACACTGCAAGAGACTTCAAGTGTACTACTTTGAACTTAACTAACTAATCTGGAGCTTACTTTGTAGCTATCAACCAAGCAACGTGATTGTCTCATTTAGTAGCTTAATGCCTTGGATCAGGCATTAGGCCAGTATTTTTTTGGGGGGTAGGGTTCCCCCAGTGAGTCATAAATGAGGAGCTATTACAAATTGAAAGTCTTGTTAGTTGAAGAAAAATGTGAGATATTAATAGAATATAGACTAACTGATATTTTGACATTATTGGTGACGATCTGGTAAACATGGCATGAGCAGAACAATTTCTTCCAGTCTGTATTATTAGCTGATAATGGCCAGGCCCTAGTCAAGGCTGCCTTGCCAATTCCTCTGGGTGTCAGGAAAGACTGGGGCCAAGGGCTTCAAGGCAGGTTTTCTCTCTGCCTATTTGCCTTTTTATTCCCTTACTGTGTATATTAAGGAGGACTTCTAAGGAGAGAACCTGTTAAAAATGCTATGTGGAACTATTTTAAACATCTTTGCTAAAAATCCGTGTATATGAAGAAACATGCAAACAGCAAATACTGACTATACTGTTTCATAGGATGATAAAGTCTTCAGTTATCAGAACCTGATCTACTTACTTGCAAAACATGTAAATATTTAGGATTGAATGGAAAAATGAAAAAAGGGAGAAAATAAATCTTTATAGAATTTACAGTATATGTAAGGTATGATAAAGATGCTGTTCACATTTTACCACCCTCAGTTCTTACAAAAACACTTAGGTTGAATTCTGTGTCCATATTTTTTAAGTCAGGAAACCCTGCCCAAAGAACAAAAGTAAAATGCCCAACAAAATCAGAGAACCAGTAAGATGTGAAGCCATCATTTGAAGAAAGAACCATTTGGAAACCTCTCTTGCTTATACTACACAATACTGATAATAAACTTCCTTCTCCAAGAGGATTTGTCATTTTTTCCCAAATGTTTACATGGCTACTCGTGACAGTGGGGTCAGGGCGAGGCCCAGTGCTACTGCTGTGTGATGTAGCTGAGGGCAGCAGGGGAGAAATGCCCAATATTAAGTTGGCATTAAAATTTTTTTCTGACAACTTAATTTCTCTATGTCCTCTAGGTACACACAAGACTCATACTTTATGACCTCATTATAACGGGGTATGGACACAGAAGAGCTATCCACTTTTAGAGGAAAACATAGGAGAAAACCTTTGTGACCTTGGATTAGGCAAAGATTCCTTAGGTTTAATGCCATTCTCATGATCCATGCAAGAAACAAGTTGATAAATTGAACTTTACTGAGGTAAAGGTTTTGCTTTAAGAAAAACACTGTGAATGCAAAAGCCAGAA
Source organism: Condylura cristata (assembly GCF_000260355.1). Lineage (NCBI taxonomy): Eukaryota > Metazoa > Chordata > Mammalia > Eulipotyphla > Talpidae > Condylura > Condylura cristata. Next base: position 48,248,008 of record NW_004567103.1, read on the forward strand.
ATACACTGGGAGAAAATGTCTCCAAACCGCAGATATGAGAAATGACTTATACCCACAATATCTAAAGAACTCTCAAAATTCAATAACAAGCAACCCAGTTAGAAAAAGCTGAATGGATGAACAAACGGAACATAAGTATTAAAACGTATTCTTATTAAACCAATGATAGATCCCTATGTGCTTACTAGATTGGCTAAGATAAAAGTTAAAGAAAATAAGCAAGCAAATCAGAGACAAAACCACAAATGCAAGAAGATAAGAAATTAATCAAGGCTTTCATGCATCATTGGGGTAAAGCCAAATGGTACAGCTATTCCGAAAATAGTTTGGGGCTTTCTCACAAAAATAAACATAGATTTACCATATGACCCAGAAATTCTGGTCCTAAATATCTCCAATGTAATGAAAATATTTGCATAGAACCCTGAATTTATTGTTCATATTTACCCAAATCTATCCACAAAGTCCTTCAGCTGAGGAAAAACAAATTGTGGCATATTCATATAATAAATTACTACTCATCAATAAAAAGAATGACCTACTGTTATATGCAAGACTATACACACACACACACACACACACATATTTATATTCACACACACATATATACATATTGATATTTATCCAAACATATATATATATATATGTATATGTATATATATGTATATGTATATATGTATATATATGTATATGTATATATCACAATATCATATTTGGATGAATCTCAAATGTATTATCTGAACAAATGTATTAACTGAACAGAAGAAGTCAGGTTCAAAATTATATATTATATAATTGTGCTCATATGAAACTCTGGAAGTAAAAGAACTACAGAGATAGACAATACTTCTTTTCTCTGCTAAGGGTGAGGGGGGAGATTGATGACAAGGGATGTGATAAAGGATTTGTAGGCATGATAGAACTAATCTGCATCATAGTTATGGTACTGGTTAAGTGGTTCTGCATTTATCAGAAACCATAATGTACACCACAAAGTGAATCTCATTGTACACAAATTTTTAGAGGAAAATGAAAATTAAAAAAAAAGAAAATACTGAGACTCAGAAAACTCTGTTCATCCCTGCTGGACTTGGCAGAGCTGAGAATTGGCTCCAGCCCACTACCTCTGTTCTCACCAGGATTTGTACAGGTTGAAGATATAGCTAGAAGGTCTCATTGAACAGAGGCTTTCCTCCTCTGTGCAGGCTGACCCAGGATCCTCAGAGCTGCAGAGGTGCCCTGAGGAGAATCCACGGCCCAACGTGCCCTTAGAAGAATCCCACTAATCACTGCATTTCAAGTACATATTTTTACTGCCATCTAGTTCTTTAAAAATAGATGCCATAGAGAAAATTCTTCTAAGTTAATTTTTTACAGGTGAGAACTTAGGTTAATTCTTGAAATATATTACCTTCTAATATGACTAGGATGTGCTGGTCATTTCCTAAATAAAATAGCAAAGATCACAAGGTTCTACTTTGAGAACAAGGCGTTAATAAAATACAATTCAAATACATCATGGTTATTGCTAAAATCTTCCCACAAATACTATCAAGAAACCTTGTGATTTCCAAATGTTTATCATATAATTTAGGCAACCTTAAATGTATTTTAAAAGCACAGAGATTTTAGGTGTCTGGGTGAGTTGCTGATGACAACTAGAGAAGATGCATCTTACAAACGTGTTAACGGTGAACACCTACTTTACACAGTGGCTATAACCTTTGTTTTTCCAGATGTCATTTTGAGTATTTAACAGTTTAGGTGCTGACATCTTTGATAATAAGTGTGTTCTGTTGTCAAAGTAATTGCCTTTATTATGAGTGGAATTTGTAACTGCATCATCATTCTGTATCATTAACCTGGAGTAGATATACTGCACAGGTTAACAGGCTTTAGTCAGAAGGCAATGCCATCAATGCTGAAGTGAGGAGGCCTTTCTGCCTGTCAGCTTCCAGAACATGATGGATGCAGTTTCTTTAAGAAGAAAAGGACTTCTAGCTAGATGCAAATTAATGCCTACTATTCATCAACAATTTTAGTTGCTGCAAAGCATGGAGTAAATATATTAACTCTGTTTATAAGTTTCTTCACATATTCAATAAATGCTTCCCTAATTCTGTAAAAATTTATAAACTTTTTTTTATACAGTCTTATTTTGAGAAGATACCTTATAATAAAATTGTTACTTAAAACTAAATTTAACCCAAACTGCTTGTTTTTCTCTTCAAGGTGGGAAGTTAATTGATATAAATAATATTGTTACATGGCCAAAGTTTCTGTTGAAAAGTTTATTGCTCTTAGTTTTGTTACATTTCCTAGGAGTAATGAACAGCAGTAATGTTAGGAGACTCATGAATTACTGGTACATTAACATCACTGAATTTTAATGACCCCTCTCTGCCAAATACAAATTCGTTTTTGAATACTGGTTGTAATTTTGATTTCCTTTCGACTGATCTGTCAGTCCAAGTCACTTTCATCTTCCTTCTTTGGACACAAAACTAAGTATGTAGAAAGACTTCCACAGTATCATTAACCCAAGGGAGTCATATACCATTTTGCATTCAGGCATGAATGCCATGTGCGTGTTTAGAAAAAGTCTTGTTCAATAACTCTTTCTCATTATTGCTCATTCTTGCCCAGCTGGGCCTAGCAAGGTAGCTGGCATATTGATAAAGGAAGTGTATTTTCAATTGCTTATAAAGGTGTCATTCATTTCTCAAATAATTTGTTTATAGATGACAACAGAGTTTAATGTTTTCAGGTATCCAGGAGGATAATGTCCACGATTTGTTAGTTCAGGATTCCTTTGCTGTGAAAGACATTTTCTAAGATACATGATCTGAATTGAATCTTGGGGTGTAGATCATTTAAGTACACTGTAGGCATTATCTAGTCAAATTTGATAACATGTTACATTGTCATGAAAATGGATTTGCTCCTTACACTAATGATGTTTTTTACTTGATACAATACAGGCAAATCAAATAAGAATAATGTTCATTTATCCAATGGTCAAATTGTAGCTATAAACTTAATTGCTTAGAAATAAAACCTATTCTGAATTACCTTAGATAGAGAACAAGAGATTTATTGACCATTTCTATGTTCCAACCAGCAACATGTCATTTATGCCAACAACCTTGACAACACCTGAGGGAGTCCCATTTTCTTTCGGACTCAGGGATTTGTCATAACTCCAAGTGGAACAAAAGGGGAGAACATTCTCATTCAACTTTCTCTCTGGGATTCTGTTTCTGATTCTGTAACTTTTCATCTTCTATACACACATATATAATAACGGCTAATTAGCCTCATAATTCCACAATAGGTCATAAATCACAAAGCAGTCCAATTGCAGGCCGGGATCCCTCAACAAACACCAGGACTGGCATTTTCAGGGAAGGCACCCACAGTCACAGGGATCAAAGGGTGATTTCAGGTCCACTTCTGGTGACCTCAGAACTACATGGAACCACCGATTCTTTCAAAATGCCAGGGGAAGTGTTTCCTAAAATGGGTCAAGGTTCCTGCCTCCACATTACCGGGTGATGGGTCACTTGAAAATAAGGGGTGCAATATCCAAAAAGAGAACAACAGGACTACACCCCCAATTTGTTTTTTCTGACCTTTGTAAAGCATGAAATTAACAAGACTTCCCTGGTTCACACCCACACAAGTAAGTCTACTGGCCCATATCATGCTGCTGTGTAAAAAGACATTACCTATATTCATAGCCTCATGTTCTAATAAATCCATGGCTGAAGCAGAGAGCACACAATCTTATTTGCATACATGATTTGCTCTATTATGTTTTGACCCTTTAGCTAATTTGGAATAAATCAGGAAATAATTATTTTTCTTTTTTCTCAAAAAGAGTGCTTATCTAGGAATAGAATTATAAAACTCATTAACTCTCAAAATGTGTTTGTTTTACATATTTATAGAAGTTTATTCAAGATGCATATATAAAAATGAATGCTGTTTTTGTATTTATGGCAAAATAATTTAGACCTCTACAAAACATAGAAGGTAGGACTATTTCTGGAACTGACCCATCCTGCCTTTGGGCATCAGTGTACGTCTGCAGACTTACACCTGGGGATGCACCTTCCCCTCCGTTGTGCACAATTACTGCCAGATACTCTTATATTGTTAGTAAGTTGTTTAGCAAAAGGTATGGACAAAACTGAAAGTGAAAAATAGGAAGCCAGCTTTGAAGGACTGTTGTCTATCTAGGATTATTTGATGAATATAATGGGGAGTTGTGCTGGTACCTGGAATTTAATGACTTGAATTGACTAGAAGAACTTCACAAAAGGGACATTTGAAGTTAATATAGACCATCGTGCTATTTGAAGTTTTTAAAAAGAAAAACAAAAAGGGAACTTTTTCATCACATCAAATCTTGCTGTTGAAAATGAGGTTAATGTACATATACATTCAGGGTACATCTTCTCATAGCACTTAAAATTGAATTCTTTATATTGAATATCTTCTAAACCTAGAGTTATTTTATTTTAAAGATGGAATGATTTTATGTTCAAAGCAACTTTTGTATTTACATGTAAATGGATTTGGGCCATTTTATGCCAAACCTTTGGTGTTATAAGAAAACTCCTCAGGACTAGGGTCTTAGTCTTCAAGCATATGCTTGCAGTTTCTCTTTTCCTTTGTTTGTCTTAAATCTATTTAGTACTAGTTTAGTGGTGGAGATGAATTCAGTAATCAAAAACCTTTTATTTTTTAACACAAATCGGCTAGCTTCTATTTGCACACCAGAATAGTTTACTGGAGTTTCAAAATGACTGTTGGGCACAGACTTAGCTATTGAGAAGGAAGAATATACCATAATTTCTCTTCTTTTTTGTCTCCACACATGTTGTCCAGACTATGCTTGGTTTAAAATATGGGGCTTCAAAGTAATTATTGATTTTTTTTATTGATAAACTTTTTTTTTTAAGATTTATTTATTTGTGCATACAGAACTGGGGTACAGGCCAGAGGCTCAGGGGTGGTGAGAGGCTTCACCAGAGACAGAGTGGGGAACAAAACAGGCAGATCAACGAAGTACACTGCTGAGGGGAGCAGCAGGCGGGTCAGGAGAGGTCTGCCGCCATGTGGTCACCTCCGGGGCAGGTGGGAATCGAACTCATTCAGAGGCGGCTTTAGATTCTCAGTGCTGCGCTTTAACCCGCTACGCCACGAGGGAGGGCCTATTGATAAACTTTTTAAACCAATGCTGTTCCTTTCTGCCTTTCAGATCATTAATAATAGAAAGGCTAACTGAAAAGTTAAAAAAAAAATATTAGTTTCCCTGATCTTTCATTTTATGAATATTTCAGCATTTACTCTATATTGCAAGACAGAGTCTGCATAGTTATCTCTTTATGGCAATTTGAGAATACTTAATAGCATTCTATACACAACCTACGTAGTTGGTAAGTGTTCGTTATTTTCAATTGCTTTAACTATAAATGCAGCTTAATTATTATGAAACCTACAAATGACCTATGGAAAATACATTAGCACTTTCTACAGAGGAAATGGCATTTTATTAACAAGATATAATTTTACTATGTGGCTGATGAGTTTGAAGTTTATTCACCTTCTGGGCAAGAGTAAAAGCAATTGTTTTAAAATAAGAACTCTTAGCAGAACTCTTTTTGTGCTCTAAAGCAAGCATTTTTGGGAAAAGATCCATTTTTACAGAAGAGAGAATTTTGCCTTTGGGATCTTATTGTTTTGTTTTGTTTTTTTTTCCCCATTTCAACCTTAAGTTAGCTAAATTCAGCCACTTCTGAAATCCTTCACACAAAAGGTTCAACCTCAATTCCCCTCTAGTCTCTCAGGGATAATTTGGTGAAGTTCTTTCTCCACATTTGAGCTTGGACACATCCCAGACTCAAAAAAGGAAGAGGTATGGAATCAATCAGAATAGATATAAATTATTAAAGCAAGAATAGCTGTTGCTTAACTTTTAAATTTTTAGTTCATTACCTTTTTTTTTTTTTTTTGAGTGGGGGGGAGTCTAGAATTCCTTTGTATTTACAAAACAGTATCTGTCCTTAAAACTCCTATGGCTTTTAATTGAACAGAGTGGCAGGAATAAGGGCCTGTTCCATAAGAAGACTCATTTTCATATCTGGAAAATTTCTGGAGTTTCAATCTCAGCATTGTCATGGCACGGTACATTTCTTTTCAAAAGATTACTGAAACTTCAAAGGGAATTGGAACAAAGAAGAGATAGGTTTTCTTTGAAATTCCACACTTTTGGTCTAGTAATCTGAACTTCAGGTACTGATAAGTATTGATATTGCTTTAGTAGATTAATATGAAAATATTTAATGACTATTTTCATTTCAATGATATTTTAAGTGACATCATTGTGTTAAGAATTGTAGGGAACCAAAGTATACCATTTTAAATGAAAAAACAGAGACTGAAAATTTTGAGTAGGATTTAAATGAGATATTTTTTAATTAGTTGCAAAGCAGTGCCTATGTATGTTATGTACCTTTTGCTATGCACATTTATTTTTTTAAAGGGGTAAAAAGGAAGTTGGGCTCTGATCATTTACCTTTCAAGCCTGAGTTTTCCTATTCTTTTAAGAATCCAAGTCACTTAAACATATATCATGTGTGTGACTAGGGTGTGCCAAGCATTGTGGTGGGCCGTCAATAATGAAAAGAAAGACTGGTTAGAACTGGAATGTTTAACAAAGACGACAGTCCCTGAGATGTGAATCTGTTGCTAATATGTGTAGATTAAATGTCTTGCTTGAATGTATTTGTAGGAGTCAGACTTTTTAACAGATGGAGATGTTAAAGGTGGGAGAGAGTTAACTTATTTCTATTTCCAGAAGAAATGTCACTGTTTTGGAAAGAATTGAACAGAAAGATTTGAACATCTGAAAAAAGAACTAGAATGCTTATGCAATAGAAGGGGTTTCACTTGTCCTGGCTAGTTACAAACCCATGAATTACTGATTCATTGCCTTGTGTTACCACTTTAAGAACTCCTTCAAAGAATCTCTCTTCAGATTATGCTTTTGCTTCCTTTTAAGAGTTCAATAGATAAATGGAAACAAATATCTGATTTACAGTATCACTGAACAGTCCCACACTCTGGGTAAAATTAGATAGATACACACAGAGAAAAGGGAAGGCTGCAAATCTACTGACTCAAATGCATTCTTCTTACGAACATGTGTCCAAGCTGTAATTGTATTTCTAACCTTTATAAATGTACTCTTTTCTCATGTATGCCACTGTTTCATGAGGGAGGCTCTGATAATGGTGATAGCAGCAATGTTCTGAGGGAAACAGTGCTTTGTCTCTATGCAGCACCATCATTTAAAAATCTATCTTTTGTTGCAGAAGAAATTGCTACTGGAATTTAAACTTGAACTTGATTTTACAATTACAATGAGGGTGCTGATGATGACAGACTAATCTATCCGTAGGAGACCACTAGTCCTATTGCTTTCTCATTTAGAAAAGAACTTCAGCCACACATAATATGAAATCATAAAGCATATTTATGAACTCCAGCTGCAGATATCACATCCAAATTCCTGTTTCTGTGCATACAATAGTATAAATAATAAAATATACATACAGTAACAAGAACGCCAAAGATATGAGTGACATCCTTATCCTTTATCTACCTTTTGTAGAATATTAAATTATTGTCACATGATATTTTTTATTAAGCACCCTAAATACACAGATGACAACAAAAGACAACTGAAGAAGCCAAAGGATATTTTTAGACCTATTTTTTAGAGCTGCCTATGTCTTAATAAATTTGTAAAGTAATTTAATTGGATAATTGATTCCTTTGGTCTAGAAGGAAGATGATAGGAACTGAAAAAAAAAATCAGCATTTTATTTCCTCCAGAAATAAGGAGTGCCTGTGATGTTGTGGGCTTGATACTTGACAGGTCCTTCCTGTCCTGTTAATGCATCGCTCTGTCCCTGATTACCTGCTTGCTCAGCATGCTGCAGGTAGCAGGCTGGCCTGACAATCACAAAGGACAACTGTGGCTCTGATTTCAGCTTTCTTCATTCATCAAAACAATTCGCTTTCCTATACCCAGGGTCCTTGCACTCTCAGTGATTCATAAAACTGTCAGAGTCATCCTAAATCTGGGCATGTTAATATTACAAATTGTAACCTCTAGTCAAAAGCTAATTCTCTTGATTTGTTATGAAAGGGGATATTTTATTTTAATCAAAGCTTAAACAAGTGTAATTTCCCCCTCTGGTCTAAAGCAATCACATAGCAAAAATAAATCTTTGAGGCTATTACTTTTGTGTTTAATTTTTCATGTGAAGTAAACTAAATATGGCTGTATACTTAAAAGAACTTTCTAGTCCTTCTCTAATGACCTTCTTGGCTGTTAATTAGACTTTCAAAGTAGTACTCTGGTTAAAACTCCAACGATGACAGAAAAACTTGAGCTAAATAAATCCAAGAATGCAGTCATGTATTTTTCATACTATACTTTACCCAGGAGCAGTTAAACTTAAGTAAACAAACCCTCAAAATGGTATCTCAGTGATCATAACATCAAATGGCCTAGGTGAACACAAAATCAAATAAATCTATAGAAATTCTGAGCTCTCCCATGATAAAAGGATACCTGTCAAGGTATCAGAGTAGCCTAAAACATGGCTGCAGTTGTCCCTAACATGCTGCTATGACTCAGTTTTTCCTCTTGGTTCCTATCAGGATGGAGTGAAAAGCTGTACCACTTTGGAATATCTCAGGGCAAAATTCCACCACTGCAATCCTTTGTTTCAGCTTTGGCTCTGCAGGCTACTGGCTTGCTCGGAGCAACCAGCTCTCAGCAGGGCCTTTGCTGACCTCTGCTTTGTTTTTTTTCTCCTTTCCATGGCACTAAATTCTTCCATTTTAGCTTTTAGATTACATGAGGATGTAGGTGCTTATGCTTTAGTAAGAGCTTCCTGTGTGCCAGCCACTTCACATGTTTATGGATCATCATGCCATTCCACAGTTCAGTTTCTCACAAAGCACTGGACGGTGTGGCTGCTGAGCCCACTGCCCTGTCCCACATTTTCCCAGCACAATGTGGTCCTTTTCAAATGAGACAGCTATGTGAGCCTCTGAAATAACTAAACTAATAATTAAGGATTCCCTGAAAGGTTTAATTTTATACATATAGAGAAGGACTAATAACATCAGAGACAAAAGGTGCTAAATAGAAGTCAGGAGACAAGATAGGACATGAGGGAGCTGGAGTCTGGATAGAGGGCAGCACCATTGTGGGGAATAGGAGGCAGCAATCCCAAACAGAGGCTGGAGTTGTATCTGGTCCGCAAGAGCTACTGGGGAGTCCACTCTGAAGACCCAGGAAAGTACCAGCCTTCAGGCTGTTGAGCCCACCTCCTGGCTTCACACCCCTATAGGGAGATCATCTCAGAAAGTTTCAGAGTCCAGTTCCCCTAGGAAGTGGTGATAAAATGATGACCGCATATGATCCCAGTCTTTAAGGACATGGGACTTAATGAAGCAGATGGAGATGTTCGTGGGTGATTATAATCTAAAACTAAAATACACTTGGACGGGCTGCACTGTATATCAAAGGGCTCTCTAAACTGAGTTTCTGGGACATCATTCCATGTTCTTCTTATTGGTCTGTTTGGCAGAGCTGGGAAAGGAGAGGAAGGGAAAGGGTGGAATCTGGGAAGACTGGAAAAGCAAAACCTATTATAATTCTGCTCCCATTTGAATTCATATATTTCAGTAATTGCCTGCAGTGCTAAAAGAGAACCTAACCTTTTTCTTAATATCATGTTTAATAAAAACTATCTCTTAAGAGTATTTTGAGTGAGTTCATTGCTCATTAGAGTGAGGGACAAATAGCAAATGAGTTACAGCACTGCATAATGAAGAAGGAACCTGTGACAACTTCTTCAGTCTTGAGCAGGGTAATTTGCTCCTTTCCTTCTGGAGGACAGAATTCACACCCTGAATTATGGGCTGGCTTGATAACGTGCACTCTGGATGTCACAGTGCTGACCTAACTCACAGTTAACAAAGTAAACAGGAAGTCAATTAAATGAACTGCAGGTAGATCTTAGCTTATATATGGCCTGAACATGAAAAGAGTCCGTCTCTCTTTTTCAGGTAGAGATCAGTCCTGTCCTAAGATGAGGAGGTATCCACATCTTTCCAGAAACTTAACTGATGGTTCTTTTCTAGCCCATGACCAAGGTATCATATAGTCTGAAACTTGAGGTTACTGAAGGGTGGCTTTGAGAAATAGTGTATCTTGCCACTCTAGACTCTCAGGGTCATGGGGTAGCCTACAGTGTAGTGCCTTGACCTGGACAGGTAGGCTAGGATGCTGCTAAACACAGCCCATTGTTACACTGAAATGAATGGTCACAGAAGCAAATTATGTTTCTTGAATAACAGCTTATACAGAATGCCAAAGGAGTGCCAGGCTCCTTGAAGGCAGGTCTTCTTGACCATTTCCTCTGAGGTAGTGGATGATAATAACTATTATTACTCCCATATTGCAGGTGGGGAGAAGGACACTTGAGAAAATAAGTAACTTGTCCCAAACAACTTGGGCAATCGATGGTGAAGAGATGAGATCTGAATCCACTCATTTAGACCTGAAAAACCTCTCTATTTATTACTCCAATACACAACTTTCCAATACTAGAAAGAAATATTTCTTACAAAGGGATATCCTACAAAGATACCTCTTTCAAAGGGATGAATGAGTGTCCAGCTTCTATAGTGAATGCCAATACACTGACCAGACCTTCTAGGTGATTTCTAGTCAGCCTCAAGATTCTTTTGGAAATATACATTGTCTCTTTCTCATTCTGCCTCTGGAATTTTCCTGCAGCGATAGGTGGGTTTTTTGTTTGGCCTCTGCAGAAGTCCTTTGCTTGAAGCACACCAACAGACACCAGTGATGTGAAATTATTTCTTCTGCCCTTCAAAACTTAGCCCTTCATTTCTTTAGTGCAAAGTAAAGTGATACATGTTTCAAATTCCACTCCCTGAGTAGCCACAGTTTGCAGTTTTAGCCTGCTGTGTTAATATTGAGATTATAATAATAGAACAGTATTGATCACAGCATATCACTAAGAAGTGTGGGTCTCTATTAATTAACATGATCCACCAGCAACACTAACTATATTTATATACATTTGGAGGGCTATTTATCTAGATATTCCAAAATATTTTTCCAGAGTGGAAGAACTCATTCAGGAATGATCCATATAGTTAAGCGATTGTCCCTTTTGCCTTTATCCAACCCCTGCCCATCACATAGACCATTGGTGGTCTAATTGCTTTCATCTTTGTAGAAAATATGAGTATTTGAAAGTGAAGAAATGGAATTTGTTATTTATGTGAGACATATCCTGGGGGCAGACTAGAAGAGGATTTCTAGGCAAGTCCAGCTTGCCAAGGTAAATGTCCATTTTGTCAAAAGAATGTGAGTATTTTACTTTAGGTTCATGTGATTCCAGTATCATAGCCTATTGATTGCCATTTCAATTACTAAAGATTCATTTTTTTTAAAAGTAAACAGCATATTTTAAAAGGCAAACATCTCCTGGTCATTTATCCACTCAGTCAAATTTATCCAAGATTCTTTTCATTCTATTTAGTTCACACTAGCTGAATCTGTGAATTTGAGTTTCGACTGGGGGTGGGAAATAGGAACAGTAAATTTTGTACCATGGAATCCTCTGAAATGGGTGGAATGGTAAATTTGGGAAGGGAGAGTAGAGCACAGGAGGCCTAGAGAGTTAACACTCTGATGGTGAAGTAAGAAACATTAAAATCAATCTTAGTTCATTAAAAAATCTGCCCTGGGTTAATCCTGAATTCAGGAAAAAGAAACAAGTCTTCTATTTTGTCTCTTTTTTCCCAGAGAGTTCTTGAAGCAGGGCATCCTACTTTTAAATCAGTTGGATAATTTAATTCATATCCTAGCTAGCTATGCTATTAGTGAACTGGTTTGCACGCTGAACCATTGTTGGTAATACAGGTTCTAGTGTGAACAATGATTTGCAGTTTAAACATATAAGTTACAAATAAACCTTACGGGCAGAACCTGTTTGAAAGTGGGGACTGTCTGTACACAGTATGTTTTCTCGACACCTCGCAACATATTCATCAGACATTGCCTGACAGACCAAGCATGGAAACACACATAGAACAGAAGACTTGAATGCACTGCATTGACTCTGTATACAAAGCAGAAACATTTGGATGAACTGAAGACTAAGTATGTTGTCCAGATGTTTCAAAATAATTAGTAAGGCAAACAGCATGTTTGTCTAATAGACATATTCACCTCTTTTTCCTTTAACCATTGAGTAACCTATTACTGCAACTGCAATGTTGCTTTCTAAAATCTGCCTTTATTCCTGAGAAACAGGGAGCAATGAAGTCAATGAGTATACTGGAGACTGTAGGGGATTCCCTTTGGGGAGTTGTGTGAGAAGTACACTCGGTATGGGTCAAGAAAAGGGGAGCAAGGTGAGTGGACTGACTATATAGATTTCTTTCTCTCCTTTCCCTCCCTTTGGTACTCTACTTTGAACCTACGGCTTGATGTCAGTTCTGATTTCAGCTATTTTAAGCCTCTTATCTTTTTATCCTCTTTCTTATGTATGTCCTGTGAAATCTGATTCAAAAGCAGGATATACTCTATCCCCATTTTTCCTCAAAATACAATCAAGGCCCACAAGCACAGAAATGTGCCAGGTATTTCATGTGAAAGTTGATTCCTCCACCCTTCTAGTTGCTCTGACACAAGCCTTTTTTTTTTTTCACATTTAAAATTTTTTATTTTAATATCATAGTTTATTTTTACATCATTTTGTGCCCTTTCCCATCTCATTGTAATCCTCATGGGCTTCCCATCACCAAATTACCCATGTGTCTTTGCCATAGTCTAGTGGACTTACCCCCCCACCAACCCATTTTTGATTCCATTCCCCACTCCACCCCCATAAAATGTCTCTGGCATATAGATATTTATTATTATCCCCCACCCCGACCCTGGTCCTTTATGCTCCTGTTATGAGAGAAACCGTCTAGTATATTTCTTTTTCTTTTGGCTTATTTCACTAAGCATGATCCCTTACAGCTCCATCCAGTTGCTGCAAAAGGCATGGGTTTATCTTTTTTTGACTTCTGAGTAATATTCCATTGTGACACCAAGCTATTAAGGGCCATGTACTAGGAGTTTGTCTTTGGAATAAACCCTTCAGATGAGTCTATGGCAGACTCAAGAGAACTGCTATTTTATACCCTTGTTCCAATTATTCTGATGCATCAGATTTTCACTCTGCAATTCTATTAACCCAAGGAATCTAGAAATCAAGTAGCAGGAGACATTATAAATCTGAGTGCCAGGGTGTTTTTGAAAAGGTACACAAGTTCGGAACCTGTTAACAATTCATCACAGATATGGGCTCTAGCATTTATTCTTATGTCTAGCAGACATTTTTCTATCTGAAATCTGATCTCCATAGACAATGAGATAATATTTACATTGCCAACATGGTATCCATTTATTACTTTATTTTTATAAAGTCTTGCCTCTAAGCAATTGGTGTTCAAAACAAATCATTCCTTCATTAGCCATAATACTACTTTATTGCTTTTGTTCTGAAGTACTCATTTTATTCCCATTACCCCTACTGTAAAATATAAAGTAGACAGAAAACTAGCACACCCTAGCATACCACAGGACTACTTGAATGGAGAGGCTGAGTGTTTGTGACCCGGTGGGTTTTCTCCTTAGAGTTCATCTCTAAGAGCCCAGATTGGTCTGCAGGGTAGCCATTGGCAGGAAGAAGCACTACAATATGGATGTATAACTTCCTAAAAGAAATTGATGAGCTAATTTATTGCAGTTAAGGCAATTATCAGGTGGTTTGGCCTCAAGCAAACAAACCAGTGAATAAGGAGGAGCAAAAGGAGGGATAGGGAGGATGTGGGAGAGAACACATTTCCGAAGCTCCATAAGATGCCACCTCAGTAGAAATATAGCGATCCTGGAAAGGAAAAAAGCTTCACAAAGGCTTCTTTAGTGTCTCAACCCAACTTCTATGTGTGAAATGCGAGGTTAAAAAAATGGCTTAAGAACCAGGATCCTCAGAACCAGATTTACAGTGTCATTATTCAGTGAGTTGTCACATCAGGGACAGTCTAGCAGGGCTTAAACTAACAGCCAGCACACATTAGGGCCTGGGGACCCTGATGGCTTTTGCAGACAGCTGTGGTTCTGGATAGTTCTCTAGTTTGGGTGAGTATGAGTGGCCTTTGCCTAGTTTTCTTATGATGTTTTTCACTTATGTAAAATCAATGCTACTCACATTCCTAAATTTCAGTCAGGTGTGTAGCTGATTTGGATTAGTTTCCATGACACTGTCCTTCATTTCAGCAGTAAGAACTTAATCAGCGCTGGCAGGTTGCTTGGCATACAGCTGTTTTCCAGAATCCAGGTAAGTATTTTAATAAACCCTCTATCTAGATCCCATTTTTCATACAGATTTCTCCTAGGAGTTGATGGAGCTGAGTAAAATCAGTACTGCCTACACTCAGCACTCATCTCTCCTGTCTCACTTAGGAAGCATCTTTGCTCTTTTATCTCAAATTTGGCTCCTCTACGCCTGTCAGTCAAAAGACAGCTCACCACATGTGACTGCCTAAGAGAATGTGACATCAGGTGTCAATCCAATTGATTCTAACATAAGGTTTCTACTGAACGATTTTCTTTTTAGTGCTTTGTTAAACTAAGAGTCCTAATTTCTTAGGACTGGAATGTGCTTTTCCTTTCAAGCAAACCTTATCTAGAGAAACCACTAATTGTGAAGTTAAAGGGTGACTATTAGTCTCCACCAATGCCAAAGCATGCACTTTATTACAGAACTAAGAAAGTCCCACTTTTTGGAAAATTTGTAATAAGGCTACATAAATGTCAACACAGCATAAGCCTATACAAAGTCACATAGGTCTCCTCATGGCTACAAAGACTATATGTCTGCATTTATATTGCTTTTTACAATTAACATCAAACATTCTTTACTCAATTGTAAGTACATTGAAATTCTTGTCACAAAAAGCAGAAATGTTTTATGAGTGTTTAAATATACACATAAAGGTTAAAGGATTGTTCTCTTTATCTAAAAAAAAAAAAAAAAACTACCATATAATAGTTTGCCTTAACTTGAAATGTCTACTGAACATAATACCTATTTTGCTGTTCTTTGTTTCCACTTTTCATCTTGAAAATGCTTCTATTTTCAAGTTAAATTCTCACTGCATCTTTTAAAATCTTTTACAATGTAAAAGTTCTTTATGTGTCAAAAAAAAAAAAAAGGCAGGCAATATGACTTTCAGTAGCTAAGTCTCTTAGGAAACAATGCAGTGTTAGACATAGTGTCTGCTTTTTCTGCAGAAGCATAACAACTGTTATAAAGAAAGTGTTCATTTCTGGCCTCCATGGTTTTGTCTCTATGCGAGGATCATGCCTAGAACCCTCATGTGGCCAGCAGCTGCCTAGCTCCTGGGTTTGATGATATCTGTCCCCAGCTTCTGCCAGATTATCACAGATATCTACTTGATCTATAGGTCAGAAACTTGATCACAAATGTCAAAGGTGCTTTAATGAAACTGTGCCATAGTCTAGGAATTAGGTTGCCTGGGAATAATTTAGGTGTCTCAGTTAACTGCTGAAAACTACAAACATTTACCCATTAAAGATCTCATTAACCCTTCTTTGCTTCTTCCCATGCCCTCACCTCCACAGACTTGGCCAGCAAGCCCTGCCCCTGACAGGAATACCTTCTGTTAGCCCAAAGTGGTGCCCACAGAGCAGAGCAACCCAATATCCTCATTGGGATTGACTATCTTCTCTGAATTATCTACTAGTCTCAGACCCCATTATGTTGATAATGCTTATTTCCTTAAGTCCTCATTCCTCTAATTTGGAATGACCACACTGACAAGAATATTCCCTGGACCAAACTATCTCACAGTCATATCCCTCCTCTATCTCAATTTCAATGTGCTCCATCCTACAATATTAACATCTGGGAAAACATACCAGGTTGGTGTGACTTTCTGGTGTCTCTGCCCAGGTCTTACCTGATCCTCTACTGCTCCTTTCTGAAGCCTTGATGCATAGGGTCCTTCTAGCCTTGGGGAAGGACTGACTGACTAGAGCCAAAAATAATTTTACAGTATCTAAGGAATGCCCATACTTTTTCTATATGAATATGTAAAGAAAATTTATGTTGTCACCATGCAAAGTATGATCTCCCAGATGGTTGGTAACTCACATCAGGAATGAACAAATTATGGTATAGAGAACACATTTATCCATATGTTTTGGTTAGTAAAGGTTTACTTAAATATGGTCACAATCATTGCTCATTTTTGTGTTGGTCAAGGCCATTTTAGAGTCATGCTAGAAGAGTTCAATAGTTTTGATGAGGCTGTATGGCTCACAAAGCCAAAGATATTTACTAGGTAACCCTTTATGGAAAGATATTTCCTACCTTGAGTTTATATTCACCCCTTTATCTTTCTGTTTGGATCCTAAAAATAGTCCTTCCTAAGGGCTAGTACCCAGGGACTCAGAGACAAGATACTCAGATTTGTTAAACTCCAAATTATTAAGCCCAAAAGTGCTTTATCTAGATGAAGGCATTAGCTAGTAGGGAAAAAATAAACCCTGAAAAGTTAAGCTCAAAGATTTCTAGAAAAAAATAACAAATTCAGCTATGAGAAAGGCAAACATGAGATAGATTAATAAAAACTATTGTTGTCCAATAGGGAATCAGAAATGCCAGTCACTCCCTCAATGGATTTCATTTACTCTGGCCACAACTGGCTTCTAGGAAATTCAGTTCATAGAATTGGAGGGAAAATGAGGAATGATTCCCCCCCCACCATAAATAAAATATCACAAAGGCATACTTGCATATAGTTAAATCACCAAAGTTTACAAATAGACAAGATTATTTCTTAGCTTAATTTGTTAACTTGAACCTAATTAAAAGAAAGTAATAATTTTCATGTCAATGAAAAGATTGAATATATTGATATTTGGTAGTCATTCCAGAAGGCTGTACATATAGCTATTAAAATTTAAAATGCTTGAAGGAAGGTGTTTTACATCCTTTGTGGCAAGTTTTATTTTTTCTTTGCACTGATTAAAATAAAGGAGTCATCATTGTCAATGGGCAGGGCCCGTTACTTTGCTTTTATCAAATGCAAGGAGGTGTAAACACAAACTGTAAAGTAGAAGAGAAAGTTCATGACTCACTGTCTGACAGCAAAGCTATTAAACATAATCAAAGACTCAGAGTGAACTCAAGTTGCTTTTCAACACATTGCTAAAGAATCCTTTTTGCTGTAAAACTAACAGAAAATGTCACAATCCTGACACCACTGCTAGAAAAACTTGGTTTAAGGCATTTTAAACAACTTCAAGACTTCAAATGAAGAGGAATTACTTACCATAGGATAAGTCACACTGCATTTAATCTGGACAGAGAGGCCCTCAAACTGTAATCAATAACTGATTAAAAGTTGATCTTTCAGGGGACTATAGTCGGAAATTTTATGGCTCTTGGTGTTTAAAATATATAGTCTGTTGAATGAACGAGGCTCACATGTTAACAACAAAATCAATGTTGTCTCTTATGAAATACACAGACAATGATTTATCTCAGGATGTCAGATGAACATGAGGTGAGGTACACGGTTCTATATTGAGAAGTGAAAATCCTACCTATGGTGTAGAATTCCAGAAGCTTGACTGAAAGGGACAGATGGGCAGTAGAATTCCAGAAGCTTGACCGAAAGGGACAGATGGGCAGGAGGAGGGGACATGTGGATGCAAGAGGACAACTATGACAACATCAGAGTTCCCTGAGTGTCACCTGAAAGGATTCTACTTATTTTCTGCTTATTAGTTCTATAAAGACAGGTATCCTTGAGGTCATTTCTTATGATAAAACAATGAAAAGGCAGTTAAGATTTTTTGTGATAAATTCTGTCAGTACTGTGAGAAGTTTAGTCATCACATCTGTTTAAAAGTTGAAAGTTGTATTCTAAGACCAATCTCACAAGAATAGATGCATTTAGCAATGTCTAGCTGGCTTGTGTTTTATAAACCTCTTTAGGACTCTAGGATCTCTACAGCACAAGCTACTCCCCCTTGACTCAGTACACATTTAACTTGGAGCCTGAAGCATACTAGTTGTTTAATACAGGCATGTGATAAAGATGACAGTAAGAATGAGTCTCATGACTTCTTGCTAAGCATTGTGAAAACACAAAAATAGAGATAGTTGTCTTTTCAAGGAACATTTTGAAGGCAATATTTCCTCAGTCCCTGAATCAGGAATTTTGACCTCATACTTTTCTCTCATATACTCCACAATTAAGTCACAAACAGAAACTTTTATCCTGGAATCTAATGTGACTAATTTGTACAAGTCTGGTTTCTACCCTAACTTCAAACCAACCTCTGGCTCCTTCTAATTAAAGCTTCATTAATTTTCTCTTGAAATCCTGGATCACATATTTGCATATATTGTATACATTGAATCTTAAGCCTTGTTTCCCACTGCCTAGTCCACAACCCTAATCTATATGACAAGGAGGGATCCTGACCCAAAAGGAATAATCTCAGAAAATTCTTTGAGAGATATTTTCTCTTTTCTTCCTAAAAGCCTTATGGGTCTTTGGAATTTTCTACCAAAGGTGGGGACAGTGATTCTTTTCTTTAAAGATGAATCCCCAGGTTAATTTTCATCTCAGTGGATAACTGATAGCTTTCCTTAGGTGATCCACATGAGTGTAATTGCTACTGCCAACTGCTAACTCTATAGCAATGGCTGAACAGGTTATTTATAACTGAAGGTTTGAACATTATTTAACACTCTTGGTATACTGCATGTGCTTCATCTGTACTTTCCAGACAACTTACACCATAGGTTACCTTGTATTATATTTATTGATGTATTTATTTCCACAACCCTTACTAGCTACTTAGTACAGTTCTTTCATTTTTTTTTCCTTGCTCATTGCATTCCTAGAACACTAATAATAAAAAGTGTACAAATAAGGACACTAGAAATTTTTGCTACATGTAAGAAGAGGAACAGGAACATATAATCATTACCAGTTCTTGCTTGGTGAAATGAACATTTAACTACTGGACTGAAATGAGACTTTGAGCAGTTTGTGCCTGGTTTTAAGAATCGTTTTTAGAATCGCTTGTGTGTTTTGAAATCTTGTACATACAGTGAATAAACCTCTAGCCCCCCATCTCTTTATGCTTTTTATTGTTTATAAGATAATTGTTATTGATACTTCTTACTTTTTATGAATTCTTGTCTAATGTGAAGTCATGCAGGAAATTATGTCCCCTGTTCTAGATTCATATGGTGTTCGTATGGATGCTTTCTCTTCATTGTAAAGAGACAAACCACACACATTTAGGAGAAGAATGGGAAGAAGTAGAACTAGACAAGATTCTTTGAGCCATTTCAAACCTAGTTGTTCTTTCTTTCCTGACCTTGTACTGTTCTGTGGATATACTGTAACCTCATCTACCCTGGAATCTTTCAAACTGAATTATCTCTAGTTTCTAGTTTTCTTTACAAAATATGCTCTCAGCCTAGTTCTGTTGGAAAGATTCCAACATGAATTAGACATCTGATGTTAATGAATGATAGCAGCTTAGGGCATTTTCTGACCCAGAGGGATTTGCATTTTGATTAGGGATAATGCCCTAACCCAAAGGGTCAAATTGCTAATGGTGGATTTTAAATCTACAGGGATTGCATCAAGGGTCAGGAAGCCTTCCAACCCATCATACTGGTTGCCTGGACAAATGGCAAAGGACTGCCACTCCCAGAATGCTGCCCTTTTTATCACTAAGAGTGACCAGGAAGCTCTTTTTCTATAAGTCCTGAAAGCTGACACTGGCCAATGCTGAAATCATTATAGAAGGGAAAAATATCAAAACAGCGATTTCAAATAATTCTGGATTTGGGGGAGGATAAGAAGAAGGAAAGTAAACTGAGAAAGGAGGGAGAAGAGCAGAAAAGAAAGACTCTCAATATGGGGAACAAAAGAAGTACTTCTTTCATCTGAATGTTATTATATTATTAGACAAATAGAATATATCTATTTTTAATAGCACACTGAGATCAAATAGTACATACTATATTATTTTAATTCACCAAAATATTTTAATTGACACAAGTTTATGGATTGTAATATGTAGCATGCTAAAAATTAAAACAAATTTCCAATTTAAGTTAATGTATAATGATGAATTCTAATTTTAATAAATAGGTTCTTAGGGCTATTTAACTAAATTATTAGTAATTGAAGTGTATGACTAGTTTACCATTGCTAAAAACAATGGAAAAGTAGATTAGCAGTTATTTGTTTTGAAGAAAATTAATTAAAAATGCACTTGTCAATATCAAGGGACTTCAGCTGTATTTGGTGAATTCATGACTTTTGAGATATTTCTGGAAAATAATAAATCATACGTTCATAGACAAGGTGCAGTCCTTAGGTAATTAAGGCAAACCTCTTAGAGATGTGGGAAAAGTTTTGAGTGATATTTTGCAAGGTGATCCTATAGCACGTAAATCAGTATTGTAAGTTTGCAAATGCATATCACATAACTATAAATTCTTAAGTTTCTTAAACTTTGAAATTTAATAAAGATCTCATTTTTGTTTTTTGAAAAGAAAAATCATTAGTCTCACATAGCAATTAGAAGATGAGTTGAAATTCCTTTTAAAATGAAAACTTCAGGGCCCTCCCTGGTGGCACATTGGGTTAAAGCACAGCACTATGAAGCTAGCTGCAGTGCTGCTTCAGCATGAGTTCGATCCTCACCAGGGAGGTGACCTACATGGCACTGCAAACCTCTCCTGTTTCCCTGCTGCTCCCTTCAGCAGTGTACTTCATAAGTTTGCCTGTTCTGCTCCCCACTCTGTCTCTGCTAAATCCTCTCACTGCCCCTGCTCCTCTGGCCTGTACCCCAGTTCTGAATGTATAAATAAACAAATCTTTAAAAGAAAAATAAAGTGAAAACTTCACTTACTAGGATAGCCTGAGTTGTATAGTCTATAGGCGGAAAATAATGTCTTAATGTAAATTAATCTGTACTTCCTCTCTCTACTAGTTCCTAAATCATTCTTTTTTTTCCATTTCTAACCCACAATCAATCTATGACACTCAGCAGATTAGAGATAGATGAAGACTTAGGTCTTTTACAGATCTGATGAAGACACAAGAAAATAGAAACTACTAAAGATATATTTAAGAGATGTGGAGGATGGTATACAAATATTAAACATGTTTCTGTAATTGTAGTCCCAGTAAGAGAGTAGATATAAAGGAGGAAATGCAATATTTAGTCTTGATATTTAGTTGAAAATTTTTCAGATTTGGTAGAAAACATGAATCCACACATAATAAAATCACACAATGTGTAACAGAATAAATGTCTAGAAGTTCATAACAAGATCTATGTAATGAAACTGCAGAACACCAATGATGAAGAGAAGGTATTTCAGCATAGCCAGAGGGGAAAAGCCAGAATAAAAATTGGACTCTCATGGAACCCATGAGCCAATAGAATAATACCTTTAAAGTACTGAGAGAAAATAATTTTCAACATAAAATTCAAAACTTTTAAAGAATGAAGGTAATAGAGACATTTTCCCTAAACATAAATAACAAAATGAAGAATCTAACAATAGAGAATCAGTAAGAAAATACTGATGATGCAACTTTCTTAGAAGAAGGAAGTGGTCTCAAAAGGAGTCTTAAATGCAAGAAGTAATGATATGAATAAATAATTTAAGAAGTAGATACATGCAAGTAACACTTCATATAAATAAAAGTACAATCATATCTAATTTAGGGAATTAAAAAAAGAGACCATAATGTAAATGTTAGGAGATAGAATAAGTAATAATCAACATTAACTAATCATAATCATCCTATACCAAAATTACTATACCAAATTATAGTAAATATGTATGGTAAAGTTTCTAGGGCAACCATTAAAATAACATAACTTTCTAACAAGTAGAAATTAGATAATGGAATAAGAAAAAATATGTATTCTGTGAAATATAAAGGGGCAAAAAGAAAAAAGCATAGAAAAATTATAAAGTGACATAAGAAAAGTAAGTCCAAGTCAAAATTGCAATAATGCAAACGATCTTTAATTGACAATTAAATGCCAGAGATTAATCGACTAAATATGAAAACAAAACCAGTAATTTACTGTATCCAAGAGGCATGCCTCTAAGAAAACAGATACATTGAAAATAAAAGGAAGGGAAAGGAATACCAGCAAAATGTTAACCAAGAAAAGCTCTTAACGAAATAAAAACTCATGGAATTAGGATGGGTTAGTACATATTTTAAAGAGTAAGTTAGCTAATATGATAGTTGTAAACTTAGATGTACCGTATAAAGTAATAAAAATTATATACAATGTAAAGAAGAAACTAGGAATAAAGTTTTACTGAACAGTCTATTGAATAGTTAGTACTATAGTGCTTGAACGGCAAACAGAAATCTCTCATTATAATGAAAGATTTCAATGCAATCATTTAAATTATTCATAGAGCAAGGAGATAATATTACTAATGAGTATGTAAAAGACTTGATAAACACAATTAACAGGTCTGATTTATTGAACCCTGCGTACAACTAGAGATAATGCATTCTGATCAGGAAACAGGGGGCGCTTAAAAAAATATTCACATACTAAGTCCTCAGGCAAGGCTCAGTGTTAAAATTTCAGTACACAAAGACCACTTCCTCTGACCATAATTCAAATAAATTAGAATAAGCAAGGATTAATAATAAAAAAAAATCCTCCATGTAGTTATAAATTAAATGCGCACACACTGTGGAATAACTCCCAACTCAGAATATTTTAAAGGGTAATTAAAATATTTAAATTAAATGATAATGCTGTGTTGAAGTAGCACTCAATGAATCTTTGTAGTCTTATATGTAGTGGTTAAGCCAAAAAATTAAGAAGTAGACACCTCACATCTGTGAGAAGGGCCCATATCAAAAAGATCAGATACCAATATTGGCCAGGATTTGGAGCAAAGAAACTTTGTACACTGTTGCTGGGGATGTAAACTAGTCTGGTTACATGCAAAACTGTATGGAGATTCCTCAAAATATTCAAAATGGATAAACCATGTAACCTAGCAAGTCTACTCTTGGGAATCTACCCGAAGGAAACAAATACACTAATTTGAAGGGAGATGTGCACTCCCACTTTCATCGTAGCACTGTTTGCCACACACAACCTGTAGAAACAACCTAAGTACTCAAAAAAAGGAAAATGTGGTGTATTTATACAGAAGCACGGATAAATAAATGTGGCATATTCAGACTGGACTATTAGTGATGTTCTTACGTGAACTACAGCTAAAATAACCAAATACCAGTAAATTTGTAAATATTATTCACAGATAAAGCAAGTCATGAAGACTACATGTAGTATAATCCTTATAAAGTTCAAAACCAAGGAAAAGCAAACAACAATTTAGGGATACATATGCTAAATCATTTTTCCCTTAAATAACAAAGACACAATAAAGTAAAATTTATTACTGTAGATAATACTGAAGAGGAAGCAAACAGCGTGCTTAAGGAGAAGTAAAATAAATGCAATGGGATTAGATATATCTTAGTTTTTTTTAATTTGGGTAACAATTTCATGGGTATTAAAATATTATTTTAAATATGCACATGTATTTCATTTTGGGTTATATTCAAATATATAATAGAAAACTGAAACACAGTATCATATTATTGTTGAGATTACACTTTTTTCCTATGGCTCCTTAATATTTACCAAGGAGCTTCTAAGTAACTAAATGGATGCTCCAGATAAACTGTTATATCAAGTGGTCTTTCTGCAATGTTAGGATTGATTCCTGAGCTCACACAAGTTTCCTTTCTAACCTTGCTGTTTTACTCTTCCTTACTGAAGAAATATTTTGATGTTCTTATATCTTAAGCTATATGATCAGCTCTCAATATCTTCACTTTCCCACCCCTGCTCATACAAATCTTTTTCATCTGTCAGACTGAGCTCTTGTGCATCTCCCCAGTGTGGAGGGACTTTACCAGTGTCCGTGCCAACACTCCACATTACCAGTACTTATACTGCAGTGTAATCTATATTCAACATTTAGGAGACAGTCAAGCCTATCTTCCAGACCACAATGTATAAAGAACACATGTCAAACAAGGCTGGAGTAATCATTTGTCAGAAAGTGAGAAAAGAAATGATAGACCTCCTGGCAAAGTGACCTTCTGACAAGGACTAGAGAATGGCCAGAGTGGGAGATGCACAGAATAGCAACTATGAGTTCAATTATTTTAATAGGAATTCCAGCGTCACACAGATCATTAATGAGTCTGTTCTCTTAGCCACGCCTGGCTATGAGATGTTATTAGGCCCTCAGTAAGGAAAAACTGAAAGCATGTAACACTTTAATGTGGTCTCAATAAGTTCCTAAGTTGCCTCCTCTATACTGCAACTGAGTTAAATATTTCTTGTTGCCAACCTTGTTATAGTTAGATAGTTCTATTCCACTTCTGCAATCAAGAATTTGGCTCCCTTACAACCAAAAAACAATGTTCTGCAGAATACTTATTTCTGTAAGGGTGAGCTTCAAGCTACAAAGATGATTAAGAGTGATTCATCGGTAGTGATCTAACAATGTACAAAGTTTTGGAACCTGAAGGAATGGTTGGCTCAGGCAGGAAGGAGTATTTTATCACTGCATTGACATGATTTAGAATTGAGAGTGCATGGAAATAAAAGGAAGACTAGCTTTTAGTAATTTTACTATTTAAAATGACAGTTAATTTTAACAATGTACTCCCTTCCCACCTGCACCTGTGTTGGCCCACTCTCCGGGAGCCACTACCTCACCTTGGTATGTATTTTCTGTCTCTCTTACCACATTGTAACTTCTTTGAAGACATGAAAGAGACATAATTATCTTTGCATCTCCAATCCTAGCATTTAGTAGAAATTAGGTGTGTGTAGAAGAAAGGAATTGTACACTTGTTAGGATGTGATTGGGGACAAATAACTAGACACCTAATTTATAATGAGCAGATATGCTGACTCACAAGAGAAACTTAGTTCCATGACTCAACAACACTTTCTTTTTGCTTTTCTATTCTATGTGTCTTCTGGAGTGCCAGATCATACAGACACACATGCATAAACGCACACAGACTCTGCTGTCCTCATTCATGACAAAGACAGAAAGTGAGGGCAGAAATATCCTCATAAGAATGTGGAAGCTTCTGTATATCACATTCTCTATTCTTATTGCTTTGATTTGGGACATGTGCTCACCCCTGAATCAATAACATCTAGAGCCAGGGAAAAAGGGAGCTCATTCTAGAGACTGGAAGGGGTGCTGTAATACCAAGTGAAGTAGAGAGAAAATTGAGAGGCCAGAACAATGCCTACTGAGGAAATAATCTATTGTTGGCTGTATAGGGGTGTCTGAAGGCAGGTTTGGTTCGGAACAGAGCTTGTGATATTAGGCAGTGATCAGGTATATTGATATATGAACCATTCCAAGAATTTAAAAAACTTATTTATAAATTTGGTTATTTATTTTGGTAACATTTCTTTTTCAGGATATTAGCAAAAAAAAATCTTATTTGTTTGTTATCATTCAGAGAGATCATCAAAAAAGGTATTTCTACTCTGTATCCTCGGTATTCAGTTTGCAGTGAGGCTAATTCCTGCAACACATCAGCAAAGTTTCCTTAAAAATTAAGATATTCATGATCACATCATAATATTGTTTTACTTTCTTCATTAGGCTTTGATTAAAAGGAAGTCCACAAAATAGTTTTACTTAGTATTACTCTGGCTCTAAGCCAAGATACTTTTAGACAAGCCAAAGTCATTTTATTATAAGGTGTTTTCATTGGTGTTCAAAAGCATGCTATACTAATATTACTAGAAGAAAATAGGCTAAAGACCTCTGAATACTCTGAATATATGCTTCATTTTCTGGCATGAAATTAGAGAGACCTCGGATACCATACATCTTTAATGTAGGACCTCTTCAAGGATCTATTAAATGTGTTCCATTTACCCTAATCTGAGTAGTACTAAACATATAGTTTTATTGGTTTCCCTAATAGAATTGTTTTCACTGAAACATGGATTATAATTTAAAAATGCTCTCATCACTCATTCATGCTATCACTTTCTAAATATGTATTGAACTCCTACTATGGAGTACTCTTTCAAATGATAGAGGGCTTATTGTCCAGTGATATGAAGGCTGATAACAAACATAAATATCTGATATGTTAGGTGGGGAAAACACTATGGAAAAAAATACAGTAAGGAAGAAACAGTAAGAATGGAGAGAAATAACAAGTACTAAAATTATGTAGCTGAGAAGAACATGAATCATTTTTGCACACTTTTCTAACTGTGGGAAATAAAGCCATTTGAACCACAAACCTTTTGAAAACAGCTTTCAGAAAGGATCTTTAGCCTTGGCACCATAGAGGGATGTTTGCTGATTTCCCATCTCTACCATCTAGAGTCGTTATAACTGCCTGAATTGACTAAGATGGTCTCATTTGATTCAGGAGAATATCGGTGCATCAGGAAATGTCAAAGAGCCTTGGAAATGGTCTCTTCCAGGCCATTCAATTCACAGGCTCATTTCATTTCCTTCACAGCAGTTTTGTCAAATATCAGAAACATCTTGAGTGTTCTCTTCTCTTGGCTAACCACGTCTGACTCCTTAGATCCCTCTTCAACTGAAACGATCATGTGCCCATTGTCCTTCAAGTTGCTCTTTTCCAAGCACTCTCCAACTGATCGGAATAACTTTTAAACACAAAACTCAGACCTGAATACACAATCCTTCCATGCAGACAATGTCTATTAATCCACACCTTTGAATATAATCATTTGATCATCTATGAATTCAATGAATACTGATTAAGAGCTCAGGCTATACAATCAGAAAGACCTGAGATTGAAGTCACATTCTTTTTAGTTATGTGGCACAGGCAAATTAACTAAATTCAGTAAGGCACTATTGTTTTATCATCTATTTAATAGACATCACATAGCACCTATCTTACCTGACAGAATGCAAACAAAATACTTAGCACACAGCAAAGTGCCTGGCACACTGCAAAGACTTAGAAATTAAGTACCTGTAAGTCCATACTTGTCTGCCTATTGATATTGTGAGCAGTAAGAAAATTGGGAGTAAACACAGAAAGTAATTATTGGAGTAGAATATATATATTATCTGCATTGCTTGTAAGGATAGCTTTCTTGAAGAAAAAAGTTGGTATCACTAATTGTTGTAGGTTGGTAAAAGGGATTTATTAGCACAAGCTGATTGGTTTTATTCAACTTGTGATTTTAACATCTGGAATTTATTCCATTTAAGTTAATGCAATCTTTTGAATTTATTAATGCAGTTCAACAGTAAATTGATAATTCTGCAAGAGTGATAGTTACTTGGCCATGACAATCCTGCAATTTTAGAGCAACTCTCTCCTTCCAATCACTACCTTGAATCCCTGGTGTATTCTAAAGAAGGATTCCTACCTTCAGCAGTGATGAGAACATGTTATGAACACTTTCTAGGAAAGCCACATTATCTTTTGACATAACCTTTTCTGTTACTTGGACTACATTGGCATGCTATTTAGATCGTGGATAAAAACAGAATTTTAATTTTTCTTAAATGTGGCACTAAAACACATTCTCAGTGTTGAACACTACAAATTATCTCAAGGGACATGGCTATATGTAGATTGGAGCTGTGAGCGTGGGATCTGGAGCCAGGTGGCTATGGTTTAAATCCTAGAGCTTCTACCCACTAACTCTAACTCAGGCAGATTTTACCTTTTCTACACATTAGTCTCCCATCAATAAAAAAGAGGGTAGAACATCATGCTTTAATAAGTTGCTGCAAAGGAAATAATGCATCTAAAATAGTTTTTTGAGGGTCAAGGTCAATAAATGTTAATAGTTCTCCTTTCTCCTTTCCTTCTTTCACCTCCTTTTCCCCATCACCTTCATGTGGATTCACATATTACCACTTAAAGGCGACAACTCTCAATTTACATAGCTATCCTATGCCTTCGTTTGCCTATCTTTTTTCTTTTTCTGTACACCTGGGGTACAGGGGCCAGAGGTGTGATAGGTGAGAAGATTCACCAGAGACAAGAGTGGGGAACAGAATAGGCAAATCTACTGAAATACACTGCTGAGGGGAGCAGAGGGCAGGTCAGGAGAGGTCTGCCACGCAATGTGGGTCAGCTCCCTGGCTGGGGATCAAACTGGTGCTGCAGTGGCTTCTGAGGCTTCATAATGATGTGCTTTAATCCTTTGCGCCAGGGAGAGCCCTGCTTATCTTTTTAAAGATACAGCTCTAAGAATGTCATAGAATAATTGTGAGATTAAATGAGGCAATATATTTAAGCACTTGAAAATTAAGCAGAGGCTGCATGCATCATTCCTCCCCCTGTCTTCAATTCCTTTTTCATTCTTTACTAATCCATCTCTCTCTGTATATAGCTGCAGGGTTATATGTAGGAAAGATGTGTTATTTCCCTGATTTGCACAGTTAGCTTTAAGCCAATGAAAATGCTTCTCAAACAGTACACTACATAGTATCAAATATAAACAGTTACCTGCTAAGATGGCAAAGTGAGGGTAGAAACTAGAATTCACAAAAGCAAGGGTAGAAACTAGAATTCACGTGCATTTTGCTCTTGTTCAGTATTCGGTCCACTGAGATGTTTAGCTGCTGAAGGGGCAAGAGGTCTCTAGACAGTCTACTGAATTTCATCTGACAAATGCTGGAGTTAGCAGAGACCAAGGAAATATATTAAAAAGGCATGACTCCCAGAATTTACTGGCAAGTCCAAAGTAATAAAAAAGCAAAATTTGATATAACCAGGGGCTCTTCACACTATTATTTTTCACCTTTGCCACATCCTCTCTAGCTGACCAAGCTATTTCTGGTGTGGTTTTGGAAATTGGAAGGGGGGATTTAATGCTTTACTTGAACATGCTTTCACTTGGCTTAGGTTGATTTATATTTAGGATTGTATACTCTTCTCCAGAGATAGTTGGGATATTGTCAATATGGTTGTTTAAAATTATAAAAGCAAGTACAAACTCAGTTACTTGAAAATGATGGCAGGAAAGGAAAGGGAAGACAAATGAAATACTGATCATATTAAAAATGAGAAGGATTAAAGTAAACCCCAATTTTTGTGAAATATCTGAAAATCAAGCAAAGAAAGAATAGGGAAATATCTAAAAGAAAAATGGGAAGAATCAAAAATACAAGAATAACATTAAAATGTTAGCTGACTTTGAGTACATTTTTCTTCATTATATTACCTGCTTGATTTTATAGAAGTGGGTCAGAAATGATATTTGAGGAATTGGATGTTAAAGAGACAGCAACTTTAAAAGAGAACTTTGCATATTCATTCTCATTTCTCTAAGATCAATATTTAAGAACATTTTAAAATGAGTCTTGTGGCTTGATGGGGCTGCCGCATGACTCTGTGCCTAAGGAAAAATTGGGTCACACTACTGATTTCCTGGTCAAGGACTCAGTGGTGCAGGGGACTCTCAATCATAAAACCTGTTTTATGCTGATGTATGAGTAACCTAAGAAGTTGCCCCATTTACTGAATATTTGCTATTGTCTTAAAACAATAGTACTCTGGCAATTACATTAATTTCTTGTTACTGTAGCAGCCATCAGCAAACAAACTTGTAAACTGATAAGAAATAAGGTCAAAGCCCATTGCTACTATTTTTTCCTTCTATTCTGACTTTGGTGAGTTATGACTAAGCTTTAGGAAGTATCACCAGGAAGTTTTTTTTTTTTTTTTCTTTTCTCAACATTCTCTGGATTCAGGCTTCTGAATCTCTGTGGCAAACCTAACTTTTTAATGCCCATAAATATGACATCAAATGTCAGTAAACCAATTAGTTAAATGTCCTTTCTGTGCACAGGATGGAATGACAAGTTACCAGGGAATTCAGCAGCCAGAGCTCCTCTCCCTGATCCACTCTATGACCTTGAATTTATTACTACCTGCCTCTTACTTTGCGGGCCTTGCAAGCTTCACTTAGGTTAAACCAGGAAATGGCAAAATGCCTAGCGCTCTCAAGTAAATTTACTCCAATAATATTACCATGTCAATATCACCATATCCACTTGCACGCTGGGATTGGGACGATGACAGAGTCTCATGGATCCCTATCAATCACCAGAGAAGCTCTCTTCGACATCATCATAGACACAAAGCAACTGAAACCAAAGATTATCAGTTCCAAAGAAGGCTGAATTCAATGGCATGACACAGGAAAACACAGTTCCTGTGCCCAAGTCGACTGTACCAGTAATCAGCTTTTTTTTTTTAACCAGTTCTGAGATTTGTACTCTTGGTGAGTCATTTAAAATTTTTGTACCTCTGTTGTGAGTGTATAAAATGGAGAGTGCAGGTTTTAATAGGAATGCTGGAAATGAAATTGTGTTCTACTAAAAAAAAATGTTTTAGAAAGATAGGAAGTATTTAAATAAATAAGAAACCAAGAGGTAGGTTAATAAAATGGTTAAATGCATGCTGGAGCAAATTGGGTAACAATATCTAGGATGCCACCCATGTACGTGCACATAAACCCTCCTCCAGTGCCTGCCTCCAGAGGTCATGTTCTCCTTTAAAACCTGTTCAACAACACATGTCA
This sequence comes from Condylura cristata, assembly GCF_000260355.1. Taxonomy (NCBI): domain Eukaryota; kingdom Metazoa; phylum Chordata; class Mammalia; order Eulipotyphla; family Talpidae; genus Condylura; species Condylura cristata. The sequence continues at coordinate 48,278,900 of NW_004567103.1, forward strand.
TAGATAAATCTCCTGATCAGAAGATCCAAAGGGCATTTTCCATTCCAGCTATGTACACTTGTGTTATTTAACTTTGTGTTACTTTCTTCAGGTATAAAATGGGAATAAAAGTAGTTTCTAATACTGCTGGGTATATGTCACTATATATTTGATTAAACCCACAGAATGCATGACATCAACATGACTCCAATGTAACCTAAGGACTTGGGGTGATAATGTTGTGTCAGTGGTAGATTGCCATTTGAGACAAACATATCATTCTCATGGAGAATGTTGATGAGAAAGGCTGTTTGTATGGGGACAAAGGGTATACAGGACATTACTGTATTTTTTGTTCAGTTTTGAAGCAAATCTAAAATGTACTAAAAATCAAGTCTATTTTAAAATAAAATAAAAATAATGTATGTTTCAGAGGGTTTCCCTGAAGTTTTTTAAAAGTAATATGTCTATAGAGTTTATATCATCCCAACATAGGGAAAAGCTTGTTGACTTGTTAACACAGTATAATTTTTGCTGGTCTCCCAGAGCACATTCTTGTTCTCTCTTTTTCCTCCCATTCAGTTATTTTCTGCATAGGGACACAATAGATTATGTCAACAGAGAGCCATACTACCTATATGAGTGCAATACTGCCCACTAAAGAACATTTTGTCTTGTTTACACATAGTAAATACTCAATTCAACTGAATCATTTGTCTCCCTTTTCCACCCCTTTCCTCCTACTCTAGTCTAGTAGGGATTTCTCACCAAGTTGTGCATTGTTTGGGTCCTACATAGATGCTCTGGGGACATACCATGGAAGCAGCTAATCTAACGAAGTTAAAACCATCACACTATCAGACTCAGCAGGATCTATTCACTAGGTTATTTCCAGGTGAAGTTAAATCCTTGCCAGTGGTAGACCTTATTGAATGTTGGGGCCACTGCTGTGGAAAACCTCACCAGGATTTAATTCTGGCCATCTGCTGAAAGTTTAAAACTGTAATTGTCTGGAGTGAGTGCTATGAATCTAAATAGATTCAACTTCTAATTATGTCAGAACTACTCACAACTCTTACTGTTTTGTTCTTTTAATGTGGTACAACCAAAATGAGGAGATTTCATAAAGTCTTACCATAATATTTTACAATATCAATAAAGCTTATCCACATGTCCAATTTACAATTTTATGTCTCTTAATGCATTCCAATTTTGGCTATGTTGACTGTGTGGACTAAGTTTACAGAAATATCTAGATCATAAAACGTCTGTTCCAATCAAGGCATTTTGCATTTATTTTACCACAATTACATCAGGTCTGACATTGAGCTTGGAAATTGTGTTCTTGACCACATTTATATAGGAAAACATTATATCAGTAGCAATACTGTGTTTAAAACAGTGTCTTTCCAAGTGGAAACAGCAAGGCTAATAATAGTGTTACATTAAATCACTGTAGATCACAATCAAAGTGAAAATATGTTGAGGAAACTCTAAGGACCAAGGAATGGGGGAAACAAAAATTTTGAGAAAAGATGATAGGGGCTGAGAAAATATCCACTTAAACATAGAGAAACATTAAAAATACCATTCTAACTGAGGCATTCTTTCTTGGATGAGTCTATCAATGAAGAGGGGACAGAAAAAAAGAGGGGCCTTGAAATTGAAGTCTTCGATTTTAAATCACATGGTACAAACAGGAACAGTCTATAAGTGAAATAGCTTGGTTTCCTTCCTGCACAGAAAAGTTAATTATCTGTGTTTTATCTTCTAAAACATAGTCAAATGGACTCTTCCTGGTGGTGTAAAAGGTTTACAGCACTATGAAACTCTCTGCAGCCATTGCAGTGCCAAGTTCGATCCACAGCCAGGGAGGTGACCCACATGACATGGCAGACCTCTCCCGACTCCTACTGCTCCCCTCAGCTGTGTATTTCAATCTGCCTGCTCTGCTCCCCACTCTGTCTCTGGTGAATCCTCTCACCCTCTTACTCCTCTGGCCTGTACCCCAGTTCTTGTATGCATAAATAAAATCTTAAAGCAATAGACAAATGAATTCTGGCATTTTGAAGTAGATATGAGATAGAGGAATAGTAATACTGAAAAACAAAAGGGCCTGGAAATGCAAATTCACCTGAAACAATAGCAACCATTTCTAGGTTAATGTGAGTAATCATGATTTCATATGTAGAGTTGTTTGAATGCATGAAAGAAAAGAAAGTAGATCTGGTTCAGTCTTGGATGCTGTTGACCTTGAGGGCATAAGAATACAGTTCCAAATATAAAGAGTATAGAGAAATAAAAATATGGCACACATAATAGGAGTTCAATATACAGTTGGGATATAAATGAAGCTTGATGTAGCTAACTCTAAGTACCTGATAATAGTTGATCTATTGACTTAACTAGGTCCCAATTTTTGTAGACTTGTTTATCATTTTACAAGATAGAAAAACTGAGCTTCTGGCAGACTAAATATTATTTGCCCAATTTAATTTAATACAGCTAGTCACTGGTATGGCTGATAGTAAAACATAAGGTTAATCATAGAATCTCTGGTTTGGTGGGAAAGTATGTGTTCACTGGAGTCATTTTTCCTGAGTTCAAGTCCCTGGCCTACCACTTACTACCACTAACTACTTTACGTGAGCTATAGTACTCAATAAACATGGACTTTACTATCTTTAAAAGTAACAAATATTTTAGTGTGAGAGGATTATTCATGTTGAAAGAATAAAAGAAAAAAAAAAAAAACCTCAGTTTTGATCAAAGTCCATCAGAGCATCTTCCTAGACACGGACATTTACTCGCTTAACTATTACACAATACTACTTATATTTGTGCTTTCCATAGTTTTGTGAGGACACACATGAATGGGCACTATGGAGGCAGCCCTATTAATATTCAAGTTAATGCCATTTGGGGGCACAGGCCAGCCTTACTCTCAGCTTTGTTAATAGCTGGGTAGCCTTGGACAAGGCAGTCATGTTGCCTTGCTTCAGTCACTGTCTGAAAAAATTCCAAATAATACTCCCTTTCAAGAGATGATGGATTTGAAGTTATTTTGTAAACTGTAAAGTACTGTACAAATATTAGCTATTTTGTTAACACACTGCGGAAATCTGAAGAAAAAGCAAGAAAACAACACATTGCTAGTGAAGTTGGAAATATCTAATTTGAGAACTGTTCAGACACCATTAAGAACTGAGACACACTGTACTAAATTTAGGTTGAAACAAACAAAAAAAATGAAATGAAATTCAACTTAAAAAAATGTAGCTTAGTATACATGAAGAGAAATTTCTGAAATAGAATCAGAGAAACCTAGAGAGCGACATTGTGGTTGAGCGACTCATTGGTTACAGTAACTCAAAAAGTAGATTTGTGCTTTTACAATGTCATGCAGCATTTAAAAGGGCAGTTCTATTTTAGGATTTTATCAAGAAACAATAGGCCCTTTCTTTTGGAGCGAGGACCCAGCTGGCTGAGCACCTTTTGGACACTGGAGATCAGCTATAAGGCCAGATACAAACACATCCCTTATCATACACACTGTGGGGCACTGCAGGTCACCGCAATGCAGGTCACTGCACTGCAGGTCAGCTGTAAGGTGAAAGACCAGTACCCTTTCCCCATCACACACATGCACAAACACACAATACTCATACACACTCAAATATTCTGTCCCTGAAGGAGAAGTGGTTCTAGTTTGGGTATGGAAACCTGGTGAGGGCTTGGGCACCACTTGCAGCTCTGGAGGGCAGGGGACTCACTTCAGCTCTTTTCATGCTTCTACTGAAGGGATTATGTTTAAGTTACCTCTGTTTTTGATTCTTTTGCATCTGCTTGAGTCTGATCTAAGCCTACAGATATCAGGTAGGAAAGTGACAATCACAGAGGAGACCACTGAGAACACATTAGAAAGGAGGGTAGGGTATGTTGAGTGCTAAATATAAATCATGCCATTTGATAAGGGTACATGTTGAAGAATAAACCCAGATCTCATTTACTGAATATTTTTTTTTCAAAAACTTAAATATTTGGGAGAGGGAGAAATAAATGGGTCAGACGCAGGTAGTTATTACACTGAGCAGATGTTTCCACCAGTGATCCTCTGAGGTGTGTTCATATACACAATTCTAGGCTGTCACCAACCCCTGATGCTACTGAATATAATCCCAAATCAGTGCCTCAGGGACCATGTTCTCTCCATTTTATACAAATCTCTCCTATTTCCCTGACATCATCCTGTCTTCATTATTTGCAAGTGTCACTCTACAGAAAAGAAATGGTAATGGCGAGCATGTCAAATAACATATGCTAATCTACTGAATCTCCTAGGGTATTATTGAATTCCTAGGGTATATATTATCTGAATCTCCAGGGTATATTTAGAAATTAGCAGTTTGTCTTCTTTTACCAATGCAATTTCCATCCTCCTCCATTTTTCTTTTAGCATCTGGCCCCACCTGACTTTCAATAAGCTCATCCTCCAATATTTCTTGAGTGGTTGCCTTTCTTTGACCTTTTCTCTTAGTCAAAGCCTTTCCCTCTGAATGATCTTCTCCCATAGTCCCCAGAACAAACTTTCTTCCTCAAGTTTTTCTTGGGGATTAAAACTAATATTTAGATAAAGTGTTAGTGAGAAATGATCATTTAGTAGACTACCCAGTCAGTTTGTTCAAACAAAAAAAAATATTGGCAACTCAAAATTTAGATTGAAGAAGTGTTCATTTTTTCTTTTATAGCTGAGTAGTATTCCTTATGTGTGTGTATGTGTATGTAAATATATATATATATTATTGATTTATAAATATATATACACATATATTTACATATACATTTACAATATTTACAATATATTTACATATATATTTATTTATACAAATATTTATGATATATAGTTACATGTATATTTATTTACAATATATATTTACATTATGCGTTTACATATATACATACATATACATACATACATACACACACACACACACATCTTCCTAATCCTCTCATCTGTCTTTGGCATTTTAGGTGATAATGCCATAACTGGCCTATTGTAAATAGGGCTACAATAAACACAGATGTGCATATGTCTGTTCAAGTAATGTTTTTGTCATCTTCAAGTGCATATTGTAGATATATTTTTTAATATTTTGAGAAATCTACTGTTTTCTAAGGGGCTGGACCCTACAGTCTACATTCCCATAACAGGGTAGGAGGGTTTCTTCACCTACAAACTTGCAAGCATTTGTTGACTTCTCATCATTTTTTTTTTTATAATATATATACCGTTCTCATGGGAGTGACATATCTCATTGTGGTTTTGATTTGCATTTCCCTGATAAATGATGCTAAACACTTTTCTCATGTGCCTACTGGCCCATCTATATGTGTACGTCTCCTTGGAGAAGTGTCTGTTTAGCTTTCCCACTCATATTTTGGTAGGGTTTTTCTTTTCTGAGTTGTATGAGTTATTTGTAGATATTGGGTTAGACCCTTGTCAGATGTATGATACACATATATTTTGTCCCATCTAGTATCTTTTTGTTTTTATGATACTTCCTTTAGCTATGCAGAATATTGTCAGTTTGATGGAGTGCCATTTGTTTACTCTTGGTTTTGTTTTCCTTGTTACTGGAGTCCAATCCCAAAAGAAATAACTGAACACAATTTGACAACATGGATGATGGAATTGGAAGGGATTATGCTAAGAAAAATATGTCAGGAGGAAGACAAATATTGGCCTACATGTGCAGATGGCTATATAGCAAGAGGAAGGTTTCGATTTATTGGCGTGTCAACACAGGTGAGTTATGTGTAATGGTATAACCATATATGCTCAATTTTGTACTTTTAATTGCCATTTTAATTGTCTTAAAGTATACTTTGACATGAGAAATAATATGCACGTTAAAGATTATATCTGTTGCATGCCAGATAATGCAATCAAAAGCTCTAGAAATAGCCAAATCTTCAGGAATATATCACAGCATTCCCAAAAGCAAAGGAGCTAGTGTGGCTGATTCATATATCATAAAAGACTCATTTAGGCACCAACAAATCACATTTCTGGCTGACTTTCAAGAGAAATTTTAATTTGCATTTATTTATAATGCAATTAAGCAGAAAACAAAGCCAAATCTAGTCAAAATTTTTAAAACGCCACTGATGCATTTGGTAGGTCCTTTAAATTGCCTCAAAATTTTAGTATCAATGCTGAAGCCAAGAAATATTAAGATAAAGATATTATGTGGTAAGGGACATGCCAGTGGAAAGTAACAGAGCTACAGGTGGCCTGTGAGGCAAATAAAACTTACAACTATGAATGAAAAAAATAAATTTTTGAGATTATTTCTCCTTTAGTGATGGGAATCTCTTGTGTCATCACCACTCTCCCACTATCATGTAATAGAAGCAGAGAACTTGGTTTCTATTATCACAGAAATTGTGCTCCAAAATACCTAGCCTCACACATAATTGATTTATCTGGTCTTTGTTATAATATCTGTGAATTCCAAGTCAATAATATTTAGATGAGATTTGGGATTTAAGTTGAACTTATAATGAGTTAACTTATATGGGTGAAGGGTGCTGAAATGTATTTTTGTATATGTGATGGATGTGAATCTTTGTGGAGACCAGAGGATTGGCATTTGTAGACTGAATAAAAGTGTTATCTCCCTGAACCTGTGTATATTGCCTTATGTGGTGAAAGAGCAACTATTGATTTATATGCCAAACAATGTGATCAAGTTCAGGAACTTGGGAGTAAGCATCTAGCCTGGGTTGTCTAAGGGGGTCTTAAATTCCTTTATAAATATAAGAGAATGGCAAAGGGAATTCTGAGGCACATTGTTCCTCATACACTTAGTTGGGAAGGTGGACATTTTTTTTTTTAAAGATTTATTTATTGTACATACAGAACTGGAGTACAGGCCAGAGGCTCAGGGGTGGTGAGAGGCTTCACCAGAGACAGAGTGGGGAGCAGAACAGGCAGATCAACGAAGTACACTGCTGAGGGGAGCAGCGGGCGGGTCAGGAGAGGTCTGCCACACCATGTGGTCACCTCCGGGGCAGGAGGGAATTGAACTCATGCGGAAGCGGCTTTAGGTTCTCAGTGCAGTGCTTTAACCCGCTGCGCCACCAGGGAGGGCCCAGGGAAGGTGGACATTTGAGTGATGTAGCCATAACCCAGGGAACATGTGTAGCCACCTCAAGTTTAAAAAAAGCAAGGAAGAATTTCTGCCTACAAACTCAAAAGGTAATTTGGTTCTACCAAAACCTTAGTTTAAAACTTCTCACCTCCAAAACTGCGAGCTAATAAATTTCTGTTGTTTTAAAATCTCTAGTTTGTGGTAACTTATTTTTCTAATGCCAGAAAATTAATGCAGAAGACAGAGATATGTAATAACATGGCATGGCATTATCTAGACTTATTAAGTAAAAAAAAAAAAGTTTTAAAACAGACATACTATTGCAACAGAGTGGTCCCAGGAAAAGGAGAGCTTCAGGATTCTCTACCCCATCCAAAAAAGAGTATAGCTGAGCAGGAAGGAAAGGAGCTGGAGTGGAGACTGGAAAAAGGAAATAGAAAGATGGGGTGGAAGGAGACATGGAGGAGGCACATGGAGTGGGAGATATGTGAAGAAGTTGCACTTGCTTTTTGGTCTTGGATTGCTTAAACAGATAGTTAATCCATGGGGAGGTTAACAATGGCAGTTTTATCTTGAAAATCTGTTACAAGGCAGTGAGATGGGTAACCCGAACCTTCAAACACCCACTCTAAATAGGTTCTGCCTTTACTGCATCAAGACAAAACATACTCTAATGTGTAAGACCTTTAATGAGAAGGAACTTTAATACAATTAGTATTCATCAAAGATAAGCAAGGAGTATAGTTTCCAAACCAAGCACCTGGAGTTTTCCATTCCCTTGTATGTAAATGCCCAGCCAAACAGAGTTGGTCCAAAGCAGAGACTCTGAGACCTGAGAAAGCCTGCCACAGTCTAAAGCATCTACTGGTAGTGACCCATAAGAAAGAGGCAGAAGGGGCCCAGCAGGTCTGGGACAAAAGGAGCAAAATCAAGACAAAAGCTCCCATTGTTAACTTCCAAATGGGTTTCTTTCTTTGCAGGGATTTAAGATTGTATTCTGAAGAAAAGATTTCACTGCCTTGAGAAGGGGTGTGTGTGTAGGTGTGTGTGTGTGTTTCCTGTTAATGATGTCAACTCTGGTTTAACAAATTTCAAATATTTCCAGAAAACTCAAGATAAAGGTTTTGCTGTAAAGAGGTTAAAGTGTTAAAATTCAACAGTAAAAAAGGCTGAGGAATAAAGGTTAAAGGGAGGAATGCCACCTTGGCAAGCAGGGTAACAATGGCCATGGATGGAGTATAGTGCTATCCAAGTAGGCACAAGTATGAACACTATTTACAAAGGCACACTATTTTAGGGCCCAGAGACACTTCAGATGTGATCTATAGCAAGCAAGCTCAAAGTCCTTGAAGGGTAGTTTATCACAGCAATACAGCCATGCCTGAAATATATCAAAAGTCCCTGCCCCATGACCATGATGCAGACCCTAGGAGAACCCCACAAACTTTAAGAGTAAAGAGGTCCTTTGGGTATTGTGGGAATGTTGAGGACAACTCTGACTGCAGTAGTTGGCAATTACATGACACTGTCAACTTAGAATAGAGGAGGATAGGGCCTTTTATCAAATTATTTTGAGAGTGGATGTAATAAGAAAAACATTACAAAAAAGGAAGTACTATCAAATGAAGTAAAAGTACGTATTGACCAATGTCACTGATTGACTATTTTATAAGAAAGTAGCATCGTATCTTTGGTTAAAATGCTAGCTGACTGGTCAAGTAAGTGCTTTAGCTCACAGTTTGCTGAGCCTTGGGACTCTGAAATTAGAAATGGCTGAAGACTAAGTAAAATGAGAAAATGAGCTCTAAAAGTGTGAACAAAAGCTGATGAAGATAATCATGCCTAATTCCTAAAGCACATAGCTTAAATCTATCACTTGCAAAACTTTCCTTCATTCTGGCTATGGAGCTTTGTGTTTATTTAATGGTATCTTTAAGCTCACACAAGCATGGGTCCTTGTGCTGGTCAATGAGCTTCTGGCCCAGAGTAAATCACTCTAATTTAATTGCCTGTTGCCTAGTACAGAGAATGGGATTAGATGTTTATGATGACATAGCTTTATACCTGCCCTCAATCACTTGGTTTTAAAGATCATACATCTTTCCTACCCATAGTCAGGGGTGAACAAATATATGACATAGAAATGATAAAACACCTAAGTCAGAGAGATATTAGAGGTCAAATGCCAAATGTTGTCTTCATGTAAACAGAAATGAATTTAAGAATGCCTGAGGTTCTTTGAGACTTTGATCTGATCTGCAAAACAGAATGCACTAGGTGTAGCATCAAATAAAACTAAAGATGATACTATTTCTGCTATTTACTAGTCCTAAATTATATATATATATATATACATATAGTGAATCTTGGTTCGACTGATTATAAATCAGGGGATTGAGATAATATTTATCTCATGGGAATTTCATGAATGTTAAAGTATCTAAAGTACTTAATCCGGTGCTCTATGTAAATCCTCTCATTAATGTTCTTCAATGCGATATTTGTAAATAAGAATTTTGTTACACTAAAACTCTAAAATGGGGAAAACTTTGGGGTAGTGCAGGTTTTCTAGTAACCCTTAAAACATAATTACTGTTCTTCTTAAGGTAATTCTTGGTCTCTACTCTTTTTCAGGTAGAACAGTGTACCTGGATCAGCAAAGGCCAAGTTAGGAGCAGAGGCAGATGTGGAATGACCTGGCAAAAACAAAGTTACCATAAAGAGGATGAGGATTTAAGCAGAGGGTAGGACCCATACTATGAACTTGCAGGGCAACTTCTCTGGGAATTAAAAACAATAGCACTGGTCCCTTCCTGGTGGCGCAGTGGGTTAAAGCACAGCACTAAGAAGCTTAAGCCACTTCTGCTTGAGTTCGATCCCCACCTGCCCCAGAGGAGATCCACAGGCAGACCTCTCCTGACCTGCCCGCTGCTCCCCTCAGCAGTGTATTTCGTTGATCTGCCTGTTCTGCTCCCCACTCTGTCTCTGGTGAATACACTCACCCTCTGCATCTCTGGCCTGAACACTAGTTCTATATGAATAAATAAATCTTTAAAAAAAAAAAGCACCATGTCAAGAAATAATCATAGCAGAACTCACAAAATCTGGTGTTGAAGAAATATCAATATATGGAAGCAGGGTATATCTAGTCTGGTAAAGTAGAATGAGTTGGGTACTATGGAGAGCTCCCACGGAAGCCATTTCTTTCTCTCTAAAAAGGAGGCAACTCAAGAATATTCAAACCAATTTTGTAGAGAAGCCAATGTGTTTCGTTTAAAGGATCAATATCTATTAAGGCATATTTGAACTCTTACACCAGAGATAATTTTTGTCCATTCACCATTGCTAAATACCTGTTATTAATGGCATAATACATGGAAAGAACTGTTCAGAACTTGTTCTCCCTATAGAAGAGAACTACTATGATCTTAACTGGTTTGACTTAAGATATGTGTGTGACATGGGGGTAAAAGTACCATAATATTCTTGGTTGTAATGTATCATAGTCTATAAGGGCTAGTCCTCAGATTTCATGTATAAGGAATTTGTAAAAGTTTAGGATTTACATCATGGCTTTGAATTGACAGATGTCCTCCAACTTCCAAGGCTTTTAGATGACAGAATATAGTCCAACATATCTTATATGCAGTGCATCAGAATATAGTGGAGAGCTGTGAGTGAAAATGATTTTATTGGGATACAGGCTTTGAATTATAGGAAACTGACAAAGCAGTGTTTGACTGATGGCTCTTTTTTTTTTTTATTATTAAAGGAATCTCACTGTCGTTTTTGAATAATGAAACTGGAACTGATCAATAGGCATGTTTCCAAGCACTGAATAGAATTAAGTCTTGTATTTTCTGGAGCAACAATTCTCAAAGTGTGATCCTTAGACTTCCATGCATCTCTCTAATGACATTTTAGGAGATCTACAATATTCAACTTCATATCTCCATGATGGCTAATTTTCTTCCTTAAAGTTCAATCAAACTGTCTCACAAAAGATTGACTACAAAAGCAGATAGGAAGATTCAGTTGTTTTCTATTGGACTAGATAGTAAGGAGATTTGCAAATATATATCCATCCCATCTTCTCACTAATTTGTTTTGATTTTCTTAAAAATTATGTCATTTAATTTTAATATCTAGTGACTTTACTACATCTTAAAAGGAATTAAATAAAACCTTGTAAATCAGTTTAAATTTCTAATATGATAAATACTGATGACTATCACCCACCTAATAAATACCCTCTTAGGAACTTTAAATAATTTTAAGAGTAAAAGATACCAACATATTTGACAGCCAGTTACAGAGCTAACATAATTAAAGTTTACTGAGGAGTCAGTCTTAATTACAGTAAAAGTGAGCAAGACAAGTGAAATTGTTGGTTTCTGAGTTTACATGAGATGTTAAACTGCTTGAGAAATACGTGAGCTACTCTTAAGGTATTTAGATTATTTACTTGCTTTGATGTGGACTGACCTATTTTGCTTGTGGGGCTCCCTTTTAAGGGTAGGAGTTCTGCTTTGGAGAAAGTATTAACAAGTAATACCAGTGGGTATCACAACCTTTAGCCACATTTCAACCTTAAAAATAATCCAGTGGCCCTCCCTGGTGGCGCAGTGGGTTAAAGCACAGCACTGAGAAGCTAAAGCCACTTCCCATGAGTTCGATTCCCACCTGCCCCGGAGGTGACCACATGATGCTGCAGACCTCTCCTGACCCGCCCGCTGCTCCCCTCAGCAGTGTACTTCGTTGATCTGCATGTTCTGCTCCCCAACTCTGTCTCTGGTGAACCCTCTCGCCACCCCTGAGCCTCTGGCCTGAACCCCAGTTCTGTATGAACAAATAAATAAATCTTTAAAAAAAATAATAATCCAGTAGTGAAGGAAACTGTCTTGCAACTGGTCATGATTGAACTAAGTGAAGAAAAACTTAGGATAATTGTAAGGAAAAAAATCTATTGATGTTAGTAAAAGCTATTCCATTAAAAAAAATTATCTCTAGGTAACTGTTTGAAGCTTCATCACTTAAATGTATCCAGTGTAAAATCTCCTCTTAATATTCACTGGAGTAGAGTTATAGGAAACATAAACAATACTGTTCAGGCTTATCTTTGGAACACTAAGATTTATGGCTATGGGTGGTGAACAAGGCAAACAAGGATGAAGTTCAAACCAAATAAATGAATGTAAATCTAGAATGGAAAATATTTCAAATAAAATATTTCAAAAATTGAATGTTAATGTTTTCAAATATATTGTATTTCAAGCTGACATGTAATAGGATTTAAAAAAACAAACATGAATTATGGTTTTAATGAAAGCAAAACTCTTGCTTTGCAATTTAAGGAAGTCATTTAGACTCCCAGTTTTTACATCTACTAAAGGAGGATAATACATTAATAATCCCAGTTCTAACATTCCTTCATATATAAGCCATAAACACCATTTATTTCTTAGGGATATTTGTTCTCTCAGGTTGTAAAGCATCATCTGATATGTTATAACTTGCTTTCTTTAACTTATAAGATATATTTGCTATAAAGGTCAAAGGTGAAATTCACCACGAGTTTAAATCAATTACCATGTAATAGTGAAGTGACATAAGTTCATTTACATTTTTGCAGAAGATGGCACAGCTATCTTCATAGAAGATTATGGCATTTAGGCAAGAATAGGATTTCATTCTTTATAAAAATTAAGAGTTTTTGATAAAGTAATTTTGGACTCACTTGTTCATTTCTCCTTCACTGATTTTGCTGAACTAACTTGGGAGTGATGGAAATGGAATAGGGATAGATAGGAGAGGAAGGCATAATGCTTGAGCAAAGTCAATATTTATTTTTCTGATTCATTAAAATTTGTGTCACTTAGAATTTTAGTTTTCACTACTTCTAGGTTTTGTCCAATTCTAAACAACTTTTTCCTAAAGTATATAAGTCCCAAGGCATTGGAATAAAAATCTTATCAAAGACCATGCTAATTCAAAGCCATCAAGTTGTCTACCATGCTATTGCATTTTAAGTAACCAATTATTATATAGAGTTCTGGCCTCAGTGGCAATAGGGATATGCAGATGTCATGAACTCTATGTGATTACAAAAAACTTAAATCTTCATTAAGGGACACAGAAAGTTAATTAAAAGCTAATTAGAAGGAATGAAGATTTTTGAATACATCTGAAAAGTTGAAAACTAAGGGCAATGTCAGGTCAAAGACAAGTAAGTATTCTGCTGGAATAATGCAGACTCTCAACTATTGGAAAAGAGTGATCTATTGTTTATAACTTATAATCCATACACACCATATAACAAGGAAGAGGAATGACCTATTTGTATACTTGTATTGTACTGCAGTTTGCTTAACTTCAGAATATCTCTGTAGGGAATTCCTTAAACCAAATGGAATTTATGTGTAGATCACAGTACATTAATACACCATTAATACTTACATCAAAGCTGTAATTATTTTATACAGATTCCGAACAAGCAATCAGTGGTACTACAATTAACATTAAAGAGTATTTAATGACCTCCTTTATCCTCTTTACACAAACCAGAATGTTTTTCAACAAAATAATATACAATACTACAGACTAAAATAATTCATGGAGATGAAAAAAAAAAGTAAATGATTCATGAAGATGATGAAAATTAATGAAAAATGCAAAATTTGTCATAAGAGAATGATCGGGGGTGACTACCTGTATTCTCAAAGAGGTTAGATTGAAAAGAAAATAATGCCACTAATATCATAAATGCCAGTCTCTATCTGCTTTCAGCTTCTATTACAGGACTGGATTTCATCTGCCCAGGTTCAGAGCTATTACTGCCTGACAGCTGGTTCGCATGTGGAGCCTGGTGCGGCCCTGTGTCCTTGAGATGTAGCCGCAGGTGGCTCCCTGATTGTACTTATTTCCTCTTTTGTCCTCAATAGTATTTTTCCTGCATTGAAGCTTTGGCTTCGTCCTGGTCCTCTGTAAAACTTTCCCCAATTATTTCCTTTCTTGTGTATTTTGAGGTCTGATTTTTCTTAATCTAGTAACTCGTACAGGCATCCTTTTTTCTTTCCCGTGGGCTACTTATCCAGAAAACATATCCTATTTTACCTGTCTGAAGATATACCTGTCATTCCCTGAGAGGGGGAAATAATCTAATTTATGGTGTTATTTTTTGCTTCTACCCTTGACTGTCCACATGAAAAAATTCAACAATGGAGAATGATAAACACAGTACAGACAATGAAATATACAAACTACCTTTTCTGCATTGCTTCAACTACTCATAAATGTTTCTTTCTTCCACTTTAACTTATTATAAACCTGCCAGTTTTTTCCCCCCCATTGTCCTCAGCTTCTCCTGCACCAACTAGAATCCATGATGAGAAACCAAAATTTCCTGGTTGCATTAAATAAATTGCCTGTAACTTTTGTAGCACATAACCTAAATTGTCTATAACAGAGTGCATTTGCAATGATGAATAACACCTGTATAGCATTTTTTGAAGGGGAAAGCAAGGGTGGGGGGAACATCTAATGATAGCAACAAAACACAACAGCAGCTTCAATACATCTTCTAAGATGATATTACTCCTTTGCTTCTCTTCTTTAGGGTAATATTTAGAATAATATATTTATTCTCTTGCAGAAACCTACTAATCAGAAAGCCCCATATAATATACTCAGTCAAAATCAAACCAACCCGAGTGTGGTAAATGGCTTTGGTGGCATTATAGTAGGTAAATTGCAGCAGAGAAACTTCCTCTAGGAGAGAATTTAAAATACGCTACACCACAATACACTGTTTCGAAAATCAAAGACTCGCTTCACCAACATTATATGTTATTGCATGAGTGACTGAGTAAGTCAGTGAGTGAAAAATGAGCCAAGAATTCCATGTCCTTTTTTCCCTGGAATTCTTCTCATCCATTTATAATAAGCTGAATTGAAATTGAGAACAACTTCCAGTATTCAGATGTTTGGAATGTAGGTGAAACCATCAGATTGAATTTAACTTCCTCCCAGGTGTTTCGGTATGTGTATGATATAGATCCTGACAGTAAATATGAAATAAGTGAACAGTTAATGAATAACTGATATAAGGCACACAAATAAATAAGCAAACAAAAAATTCACTAATTGATATAAAGCCACACAAATAAATAAGCAAACAAAAAATTCACTAATAAAAACAATTCCTAAATAGCAAATGTTGAAATAAAAACAAATGCTGTTTTGATCAAAATTCTATCTTGCTATAACTCAAGAGTTGCCTCGCCTTGAAAACCCATTATAAAAATAATCACACTTTAACAACAATATAGCATAGAAAAGGGAAATTGAGTGCTAACATTTTAGACATGATGTAGCATTTTTGTTTTTCATGCATGAGTTTCAAGAATGCAGTTACTTTGATAGTTGTAGCATTGAGAAAAACAAGAACAGAAGTGCCTATGACTCACTGCTAAGAGCGGTGGCAGCTTTTTCCCTTTCGCCGTAAAACTGTCACCAAGTCAGACATCTTATACTTACCTATCACCTCTGTTACTCACTATTCAAATAAAGAACTAAATATCTCAACTAAAGCAGTTGTGTTTATTGATGAACAATTTTTTTCTTGGTAGGTATGAGGTAAGGATTAGGATTCTGCTATAACAGATGGAAACCACAGAAATAAATCCTATTTTTTATACATGTGATAAGCTATGCTAAATTATATTATATAAATTTCAGTACTTGCAATCATATAGCATTTATTATTATCATTATAGCACATAAGGATAAATTCACTGACTATGCCTGTATATCAACTATCATTTGATAAAAGTAATGACTATAAATAGCAAGACCTATTGTTTTCTGTCAATTAATAAACATCTAAAATCAGCACACATACACACACACTAACACATATATTGGTGGGAAAAATAAAATGAAGGAGAAACCAAGTTAAATTACAGTCATAGTGTCTGGAATAATTTCAAATGAAAATGCAGTGGTAGTCATATTGAAATGGAAATATTTTCCTTGACTTTGATTGCTGCAACTGCTATTTTAAATTTGTTTAGTGTATTAGTAATTACTCCAATGTGACATTGCATAAAATATGTCATATTATTTAGTTTATATTATCAATTGGAAGCTAGAATTCTTGTCTACCTATCCCATATTTAAATTTCAGTGATTGCAAAAACTAATATTGTCATTCTACCATAATACTGGTTAAGAATACATTCACCAAAAAATATACAAAATGATGTAAAATAAATAAATGATGTAAAATTCTTGTTTTATATTATTAAAAAAACAAGAATACATTCACCATATGCAGTTAGACATGAACATACTTTTATAGCATCTTTGTCCTGGAGAACAAAGAACATATTTAATTGTCTCATGAGTCATGAGGAAGAGAGGAAACTAGGGATTTATTATCTTGTTTTTTTTTTTTTTTATAAACCAATTTGGATAAATCCTATTTAAGAGTTGTTAATTCACATCTGACACAATTCTTGCAAGAAAAGAACTCTTAAATCTACTGAGGAAATTGCTTTCCCTTCTGTGATGTGGTCACAGCTTCAGGCACATCTGAATTTTCTGCTTTTCCTGCCCCCAAAACAACAATACACACTTGTGTATTCTATTATCTAAACAATAATGTGTTTTGCATTTATGTAATTGTTCTTTCGCCAGCCTCGGTATTTTGTTGAAAAGACTTTGTAAAATTGGACACATTCATTGAAAAACTGTAATATACCATACAAACAGGAAAATATAATTATTACTTAACATGTTAAGTGACCTATCTAGTAATCAGAGAAGCAAAATGACAGCATGAACAAAATGTCTTTTTTTACCTAACAGATTTCAGAGACACAGGTGGGTAAATGTCCCTTTGCAAAGAAGTTTAGGTCAATCTGGAGACCTCATATAACGGGAGAAATAATTTGCCTTTGTAAAAGAACTTAGAGTTCTTTACTAAGAGTTGCAAAAATGTTCAAAAGAAGAAAACTGATAAACCCACTTGTGACAATTTTTCTTCAGGAAATAAACCAAAGTAGGAGGAAAAACCTTACTTACTTTTATATGTATCCACTTCCAATATAATTTTTTGAGATTGAAAGAAACTTAAATGTCAAACAGTAGTGGTAAAGTTACATGACAGAATATATTTTTATAGTTGAAAAATAATTAAGAGGACAAGTGTGCCAACAAAAGAAAATACTTTGGTGTGTATTCCAATCTATTTTTCAAACTATATAGTATTTTCTTGCCATTTTGTGATATGGATTCATTGTAATAATTAAAATTTATTTTTAACTTCTAGTTACAAATAGACTTCCATCTTTGAACTAAACTTTAATAACAAATTACTTATATATTTTTAATTTAAATATTTTCTTGCATTATTGCTGTGAGTCTACTTGTAGTAAGTTAATGAGCTATGCATTAATTTGTACTAGATTTTGGAAAGGAGCACAAGAATTTGTAAATGGATTCTGGGTTTCATTAATAACAAGTATTATGGCTAAAATCAGGGAATTGATAATACATTTTTCTATTCTGCTTGGCAGGAACAATATTTGTATATACCAGTAAAATTCATAGGATTCCCTTCTCCAATGATTAATTGTTATCTAATATTTTCATCTAGACATTCAAATGGTCACTAATTTTAGCCCTTGATGTGATATATATTTTATTGACAAAAGAGAATTTGTTCACTGCAATGTTTACACAAATTTAATTTTGAAGACAGTATTTTCCCAAATCTGTTATTAGAGATTGGGTCACTGCTGACAGTAAGTACTGCTTTTCTTTGAATTTTAAATGGTGATAACTCTACCCTACCCACAACCCAAGCAATGGGTTCATGGTTCAAAAAACACAAACACTAATGGAATTCACAATAGGATGTAGAAGAGAAAGAAAAGGAGAAATTCCATGTTCTTCCAAGATATCACAGAATAATGCCATTTGATAAATTTAGTCCAACTTGATTAGTGAGCAACACATAATCAGATTTAAAGGAACTATCAATATATAGAATGATATCTATCTCAGGTATGCAAGACTATTTAAAAATTCAAAAATCAACAAATGTAGTTCATATCAGCAGACTAAAAAAGTAACATCACATGATTATATCCACTAGATGCAGGAAAAAACTCAAGTCATTCATGATAACAATTCCTAGGAAAGTAGGAATATTGAGGCACCTCCTTAACTTGATAAAGAATATCTACAAAAAACCTTCAGCTAACATCACACTTAATAGTGACAAGCTTGAAGCTTCCCCATTAAGATTAGCAACATGACAGAGTCTCTTTATCAACACTACAGTAATTTATAGCTAATGCAATATGTAAAGTAAGAGGAATAAGGTAAACATACTTGAAAGTATAAAATATCACAGGGGACACAATCATTTATATAACAAGAATAGACAAAAGCCTCATACATTGGTGGTATGAATGCAAACTGGTACAGCCTCTATGGAAAAGAGTAAGAAGACTTCTGAAAAAACAAACAAATAAACAAACAAACAAAAAAAACTATAACCATAAATACCATATAATCTAGCAATTCCCTTCCTAGGTGATTATCTAATGGATTTGAAAAACTATCCTGAAAAGGTGTATGCAAAACAATGTTCATAGCAGCATTATTCACAATAGCTGAGACATGGAATCAACCAATGTGTATCAATAGAAGACTGGCTTTAAAAAGCCATATGTTATATACTCAACTGAATACTGCTCAGCTATTAAAAAACTGGAATCTTGCCTCTTGAGACAACACAGATGGAACTTGGGGGTGATTATGTTAAATAAATCAGGTAGTGAAAGGCTAATTTAGGACTGTTTCACTCATGTGTGGAATATAAATATACAATGCAAACAAACTAACAGAATGCAACCAAAGTAATTTAGAACTCTGATAAAAATACGGTTTTATAAGAGGGGATTAGGAGCAAGGATAAATCGTGGGCAACAAGGATCAGCTAGACGCTGGTGAAAGGCACTGGATTCTGGCAGTGGTGGGTAAATATATTGAGGCTGAAGCCATACTCAAAAAATTAATAATTCATTGTAAAGCAAAGGTAAGCTAATATGATTTTCTTAAAAAAAAAAAAACACTAGGAAACCATGAAACTTCAATCTGATAAATTTTGAGATGATCCTGCCATTGCAGGAGATGAGAGGGAAGCAACAGGACACCTGGAGGCTTTGGCCTCCACCCTGGTGAGAAATGATAGTGTCTTTGACTTGGGCTGCTGACTCCCTGAGGTGAGAGGGTTACAGTGTGCTTTAAAGACAGATTCAGTGGGGGCTTTATGGTTGATTTCATGGGATGAATGAAAGAAGTTAAAGCAGAATCAAGAAATCATGTTAAACAAACAAATCAGCAAAAATATTCCTCACTTTCCAAAACTAATAAGAAAATTTGAGCTGTATTTGATTAAATTCCAATGACATGACATTTGTACGGCATTAAATATGAGCATTTCATGTGATTTCAATGTCCAGAAGGATGGTCTTCTGTCTATTGAAGTGAACCTTCATTCAACTTTGTCAACTCTTTGAACAGAGCCAGTTGACAGGATAAGTTCCTAAAAGAAACTTACACAATATTTTCCTCAACTCGGGGGTATTGCTGGGGCTCAGCTAGGAGTTTCACTGTAGATGAAACTATTTGCTCCATCATGAAGCTATTTGAATCACCATTTGCTGATTGTAAAGTAAGAAGTTTAATATGTAGTTATTTTTTTAAGATTTATTTACTTATGCATACAGAACTGGGGTACAGAATCCTCTGGTGAGAGGATTCACCAGAGACAGAGTGGAGAGCAGAATAGGCTGACAGATGAAGTATACTGCTGTGGGGAGCAGCGGGCAGGTAAGGAGAGGTCTGCCACACCATGTGGGTCACCTCTGAGGTGGGGATCGAACTCATGATGAAGTGGCTTTAGCTTCTTAGTGCTGTGCTTTAACCTGCTGTGCCAACAGGGGTTAAATATATATAAATATATATATATATTTAAGGGGTTTTAAATCATATGTTCTCTTAAGTTGCTTCCATTATTTATTTTGTGTTTTTTATAAAGGCAATGATTAAATCACAAATGCTAAATTACCTAAATGTCCTTTGGCAGGAAAATTCAAATAATCGGTGGTTTATGTATAAAAGCAGAATTACAAAATGGAAATGAATGAACCAGAGGTTGCTTACAGAACCCACTGTAGCAGTTCCAGGGATCCTGTGTATATAAGCCACACAGGATAAGTTAGTGATAAAGATACCTCAAGGTGATTTTGCTTCACTCCCTCACTTAATTCTGGATCTTAAAATGTGTTTGTTAGCTTTGGTTTAGTATTTATAGTTCCTCTGAACTGACAAGTAAATGCCTTTTTTCTTGCACAGTATGCAGTATGTTTAAGTCTAGACTTAGTCTTGCACTTGGGATAAAAACCCACTCTTTATCAGTACATAAACTCCAGTTGGAATATTTCCCTTTATTCTAATAAGCATTTTTTCCTTATAGGATCAACTCTCCACAGTAGAGAATACATACATATGCATCTCTGTGTGTGCACATGCGTGTGTGTGTGTGTGTGTGTGTGTGTGTGTGTGAGCCAGTAGATTATTTGCATTACTGAGCATGTGCTGTGGGTCACACACTGCAAGAGGGTAAGTGATTTTTAGGAAACCTATTTAATCCTCCACATGAGGAGTGACTGGCATATTTATCCCACTTCACAAGTGAGTAAATTGAACCTCAGCAAGAGGTAAAGCTTGGACTTCAGGCCAGGTCTGTGGCCACCATGGGAGAGGCCCCAGCTGCTCCACAGCCTCTTAATGCACAGCGCCAATGTACCTTTTATGCTACCAGAGGCTGTAGACTTCCTAATTTTTTTCCAAATTATTTCTAACTCTGCCCTACTGAAATTTCTACCAATGCTAATATATCTCCCCAAATAAATATTAACACAATCTTAGCATACACAAAACTCCAGGGCCTTCCTGAGTTTTAGGGCCACCACTTAGAACAGAGGCTTCTGCTACACCTTCTGGGGAAGCTTTCCTACTTCCGCAGTCACCTTTCATTCCCTCTCCTTCTCACCTTATCCGAAATTCAGCAGAAGTCCAAGAGGCACAGAGCTCAGAATGTATTATCTGGTTATTAGTTTTTAATTTTCCTCGGAATGTCTGAAGGGCTCCTGCAGACTGAGTTACATCTGGGTTGGTTACCCGCCCTGCCTTTGGCTCCACACTGCTCTGGGCATAGGCAAGCTCCTGGCAGCAACGTCTGCTTTAGTTTTTCAAGCACATTACCAGGCGTTGTCCTGTTTATCAGCAGCCTCCTCCAATAGCCAGCTTTGCGAACATTTTAGTTATCTGGGCAAAGACACTAGAAAAATATCCAAACCTCAGATTCCTGAATGTATAGGATTCCCAAGTATTTTCTTTACATACATAAATATTTTCTTTATGTTTATATAATTGAATATAGGAAAATCTATCTTAAAGTAAAGCGGTAACCTCTATTCCCTTCTAAGGGACATAGTGGTATTGTTTATATTACTCTGAAAATAAATCTCTCTTAGACACTGATGAGGGAAGGAGAGATGAGAAATGGGACATTTCAATGAACTTTGTGTGTATAATGGAAGGGCTGAGGCTGAGCTCAAGGTCAGAGGCTGGAGAGAGTGCTCTCATGCTGCATGAAGCAATAAGATGATTCCATTTTCTTTTGTTTCACTCAGAAAGAGCTATGCCTTTTGGGAAAGCTGACCTGCATTAGCAGAATTGGCATTTGACAGAATGTCTAAAATGTAATTTTAAATTTCTCTTTTGCAGTAACCGTCCTTTATCTCTCTGACTTCTCATAAGATCAGTCTGTATGCCTTATCTTTTATTATATTTGGTTTTATTTGATCTGTTATTTTGTGGCAATCAAGAAAAGGAGGGATAGTTTATCTAAGTGAGATACAGTACAGAACAGGGAGACTGTGTGTGGGATGGTGAGAAAATACATAAATTTAACAAATTTAGAAGATGTGGAAGTGAAAAAATTGAGGTGATTATGAACAATACAAGCTATCCTCTCCTCCACCAGAATGGCATGGTGGGAGAGAATATGATACCGTCAGTGTATATAATGCTTGAACCAATTTCACATCAGTTTCAATGGCTGGCGAGTCCCAGTTGATATGTAGAGATCAATAACAAATATAATTACTGCCATTAAACTATAATGCAGGTTTTCTTAATCATTGATGCGTTTGTTGAGGTAGCATAGTAATAGCACTTCAGATATGTCCACAGCATTAGTCCTGGAACATGTGGATATACTGGGTTACACAGCCAAGGAAACTTAAGGTTGCAGGTGGAGGTAAATTTTAAGGTAAGATTACACTAGATTATGTGGATGGGTCCATGATTACTGCAAGTGTCTTTAAAAATGGCAGACAGGGTTCCTCCATGATGGCGCCACAGGTTAAAGCACAGCACTAGGAAGTTAAAGCCACTTCAGCATGAGTTCAATCCCTGCCCAGGAGGTGATCCACAAGGCGCTGCAGACCTCTCCTGACCTGCCCGCTGCTCCCCTCCTCAGTGTACTTTGTCAGTTGGCCTGTTCTGTTCCCCACTCTATCTCTGGTGAATCCTCTCACTACCCCCTGCATCTCTGGCTTGTACCCCAGTTCTTGTGTACATAAATAAATAAATCTTTAAAAATAAAAGTGGCAGACAGAAGCAGGAGCAAATGTCTGCATGGTGATATGAGAGGACTCGACACCATTTTAGTTTCCAGTTGTAGAAAAGGTGGCATGAGCCAAGGAATAGAAGTAACCTCTAGAAACTGGAAAACAGTTTCTAGATTGATTGATTCTCTCATATGGTTTCCAGAAACGAATGCAGCACTAGCAATACCTTGGTTTTAGCCCAATACCACACAAGTTGGAAGACAATGCAAGACAGAAAAGCAAGACAATGAATTTAAGCCAGTGGGTTTCTATCACAGCAAAAGCACATCTGTTATCAGTTATCTAATGGCATATAATAAAACACCTGAAAAAGCAGTGACCTGAACAAGAATAACCATTGATTTTGCTTGAGAACCTGCAATTTGGCTAGGGCTCCATATCATAGTTTGTCTCATTTCTATACTTCATCAATTTGGTGCATCTTTTGGGGAATGAAGGGTCTATTTTCAAGATGTCTCACATGCATGGCTGCATTAATTGCTAATTGGAAGCTTGATTGGGAGTTGAGTTGGGTTGTGGGCTGGCAAATTCATTTCCTTCCCACATATATCTTTCGCATACTGTTTGAGCTTCCTCACAGTATGATGCAGAATGATTGCAAGATCAAGCAAATCAAGAGAACATGGGAGCAGTAGAAGACAAGTAGGACAATGTATTTAAGACTTAGGAAATAATATATTTTCACTTTGGCCATACTCTATGGGCCTGCTCAGGCTCAAGGGGGAGGGAACATTGATTGAGCTCTTGATAGAGAGTGGCAAGTTTCTAGTATGCAAGACTGAAGCTATTAGTGAGGACATCTTTGAAGAATGATTTCTGTAATAATCATTTATGTGTAACCTCAGTCCTTTGTGCACTCTCAGTATTATTTCTAGAAAGGGTCAGAATACATCCCATGTGTTTTTAAATATAAGCTTTAAATTTACCATGATATATATATATATATATATATATAATGTTTTATTATTTTTCTCTTGCTTCCAACCCTTATTTCTGAGTACAGCTTTATATTCTGGATACTGGAAGCTGTGTTGCTATTTCCCTTGTACTCTCATTTATGAGGACCCAGCTATATGTTAGGTTGTAACAAAAGAATACCTAAAAGGAGTACAAAAGAGTTTCCTATTTTTTTCTTTCTTTTTTTTTTAAAGATTCATTTATTTATGCATACAGAACTGGGGTACAAGCCAGAGGTGCAGGTGCGGTGAGAGGCTTCACCAGAAACTGAGTGGGGAGCAGAATAGGCAGATGGAGGAAGTACACTGCTGAGGGGAGCAGCAGGCAGGTCAGGGGAGGTCTGTCGTCCATGTGGATCACCTCTGGAGCCGGGGATCGAACTCACACTGAAGCGGCTGCACAGCTGTAGCATCCTAGCCCATTATGCCACCAGGGAGGCCCCCTTATTTCTATTTTTTTAAAAAGACTTATTTTATTTTCCCACTCCTAGGTATCCACCCAAAAGACACAAAAACACTGATTCAGAAAGATACCTGCACCCCCATGTTTATTGCTGTTTTATTTACAATTGGAAACATGGAAACAACCCAAATGCCCAAAAGTAGATGACTGGATTAAAAAGATGTACTACATATACACAATGGAATATTACTCAGCAATCATAAATAAATAAATACATAAATAAACACATGCCTTTTCCAGGAACATGGATGGAGCTGGAAAAGATCATGCTTAGTGAAATAAGCCAGAAAGAAAAGGAAAAATACTGGATGGTTTCACTTATAGCAGGAATATAATGGACTAGGCAAGAAAATAATAATAATAATGAATAGCTATATACCAGAGATATTTTATGGGGGTGCAGTGGGGATTGGTATCAAAAACAGTGAGGGGAGGAAAATGCACTGGACTATGGTGCTGGCACATAGGTTATTTGGTGATGGGAAGCCCAAGAGGAATACAACTGAGATGGATAAATACACCAAAATGATATAAAAATAAACTATTATTTTAATAGTATTATTAAAAAAAAGATTTATTTATGCACACAAGAACTGGGGTATAAGCCAGAGGTGCAAGGAGTGAGAAGATGTACCAGAGACAGAGTGGGGAGCAGTACAGGCATATGGACTGAAATACACTGGTGAAGGGGGCAGGCAAGACAGGAGAGGGCTGCCATGCCGTGCGGGTCACCTCCCTGGCTGGGGATCTAACGCCTGCAGTGCCTGCCACAGCCTCACAGTGCTGTGTTCCAACACATTGTGCTAACAAGGAATGCCCAGAGCTTCCTATTTCTATATCCTTGATATCTAAGCTTTTGGCAGTACACTGCTTTTTTTTTTTTTTTGCTAAGGAATAACTAAATAGAATACTATTTCTTTAAGTAGGGCCTCAGTCCTTCATGTAAATGGAATGTAGGGAGTGAAGGCAAAACTGAACTCTGATGTATCGCTTATCTTATAATAACTCAGGTTATTGACACCAAATCCCCATCCCTATACATAGTTGAAAATTCCACTGTAACTTTTTTTTCCATTGTAACTTTTTTTCTCTCCAGTCTCTGCTGGAGACTGGCTTAAAGCCCTCAAAATCAAAATATGCTTATGCCTTTGATTTATAGTTGACCCTTTTGCATTTGTGCGTTCTGCACACCATGATTCACCTAATCTAAATAAATGGCTGAATCCATAATTACAGAATCTGTGGATGTGGAGGATAAATTGCATTTATTGAAAAATATCTATATAAAACTGAATTGCCACAATTCCAACCCATGTTGTTCAAAGGTCAACTGCACACATTCTAGGTTCAGCCTCCCCCAATAACAGAATTAAGATTTAGATAACCCTTGAGAAATTTTATTATATGAAGAACATAATCCTACAGTCTTAGTTTTGGCAAATATTAGGATTAAAATCTCCTTTGCTCTTCTCTTTTTCTTTTCTTCACTATGTCTTGATTTCTGTCTTATCTAGAAGACAAAGCTTGTTTAAACAATATATATAATAGGTAAAAATACAAATATAAAATCTTCTATGTCTTTAAAACTCTAATTTGGAAAGATATGCATACCCATCTCTGTAGCCCTAGTGTTGACAATAGGCAAGCCATGGAATCAAACTAAATGCCCACTACAGACGATTGCAAAAAGAGGTTTAGTGGAATTCCAGTCAGCTATTTGAAAATATGATTTTTTTTTAATTTAAGTGTTTGAATGTATATATTTTTATGACTTTCTTGAGGTAACACAGGTTTATAACACTATATATGATTTAGGGGAAAAGGTCATATCTCCTTAGATGAATTATTACCACTGGATGATTGCACTCATATGTAGAATATAAAGAAACAAACAGAGCAACTGACAAACTAAACACAAAAGATGAATTCTTGCCCTTTTTGACAACATAGATGGAACCTGAGATGATTATGCTAAGTGAGATAAATCAGAAAGTGAAAGACAATTACCAGATGGCTTCACTCACATGTGGAATATAAATAACCAAAGCAAACAAACTGGCAAAACACAACAAAAATAAATAACTCTTAGACTCTGAAAAAGATGGTATTTCCTGAAGGAAAGGGAAAGAGGCTAAAAGGAAAGGAGAGAGGGGAACAGAACGATAATATGATGACACTGGAACTTAGGTGGTGGGTGAGTTGACCACACACACACAGAGTGGGAAGCTGTACTCCCAAATTATAGTTTTGTAATCCAATGGTAAATTAAAAATAAAATTGTTATACCCTTAAAAAAATTTTATGTGCCCTTTAAAGTAGTTTTCACTTGGAGATACCAGTATAAAATTGTCTCATCCTTGGGCTTTTTTTTTCCCCTCTTCAACAAGAGCCTGTACTATTTTTGTCTGTAACCTAAATCTTTTCAGTCTTCTGATTTTAGAATGTTGCTAATTTATGAGTCCACTTGCCTGTAGTCAGTGATGTACAACAGAAATTTTTGGGATGATGAAAGTGTACTATATCTGAGTTGGCCAATATGGTAGCCATTAGTCTTCTAAGCATCTGAAACGTAGCTAGTCTGAGTTTAAAAATGGACCTTTTTATTTAATGTGAAAGTGAATGGCCACATGTAGTTAGTATCTACCATAGTGGATATGGTATGACCATAATGATAAAATTTAGTGTGATATCCAGGTCCTCAGTTTCTGAAAACTCTCATAGCCAAGGAAGGAAGTTAAAAGTTAGAAGTTAGAGCCTTAGTAAGATCTGGGAACATATGAAGCTTTTATATGTGGTTATAATTTTAGTTGTGCTAGAAAACTTAAATGTATGAGGTGTTCAACTGCTCCCTGGCTTTATTCCTGAGCATTGTATTTCACAAAGTGAACCTCATTCACCAAAGACATAGCTATGCCAATTAGCTTGTCATTACATATCTTATGGTTGCACACACTAAAGAGAGCGTTCTGATTCTTTGTGGAAGGTTCCCCAATTTTGTCTTAATACTTAACCTAAGGTCTACATCACATTTTTCCCCAATTTTTCCAACATGATGATTAATAGTTCAGCAGAATCCAAAAGAATGGTTGTACAGCTTTTACAGCTGAGCAAAGTTTTTGCTTTGAGTCAATTATAATGATATATAACTATTATATATTATCTGTGAATATAACAAATAGCATATATTACATGTATAAAATTATATATAATAAATTGGATATTACCACAATGAAGTGATGTAATAAACTACTGAAAAAGCTCAGTGATTTTCAACATAAATAAGTTGGCTGGGTTTGGTAAACAAAGGGTGAGTTTGACTCCAGGCTACAGGGCAGGTTTGGGTCTGGTCTGCTCTACGTATTCCAGGCATGATAACGCAGGAGACCAGTCTTACAAGCAGATTTCAAGTCTGATGGGGAGGCTCACTCTCCCCTCAGTGAAGTCATGGAGAATGTACAAATGTAGAACACTACTGCAAGAGAGTGAAGAAAAAGACCAGTGATCTAGTTTACCACATCTACACCAGACTCAATCCTTTTTCTATCTCTTTCTTTTACACACACATACACACACGCACCACACCTTTCCTGTTAGTGATAGTAAAATCAGTACTTAAAGAAACAAACAAACAAGTAAAAAACTTTATATAACTAGAAAAAAAGATGTGTTGGTTCCCTTCTTAACAGCCATCTTTGGGAAAATTTTTGATGATAGTTTTAATGAGAAACACACTGACAAATTTAGTTGTCTGAAAGGTAGTTTACTAATTGCGATCTTCAACAACTTATTTGATATTCCAAATGTTCATTAGTCATAATGAATCAACTCTGTTATTGTTTTATCTTTTTCTTAAAATCTTTGATGTTTATTTACTTAAAAAAAAGATCAGCAACTGATCTTTGGCTTTTCCCACATGGAAACCTATAGCTTCTGTCTAGCACTTTGTCTAAACCTTTAAAACATTTAGAAGTCAAATATTTAATATCAGTTGTATACTGTCATTTTAAAAATAATTTATAGAAAACTAAAGAGGGAAAACATTATTATATGAGATATAGTGATAGATAGATAACGTATATATAGATGAGTATTTGTGTTTATATGTTCTTAGAATTCTGAATCAAAATGCCTCGGTGCCTCTGAGAATGGCAGTGCTTTCTTATGTCTTTTTATCCTTTACATATCACCATACTTTTTGATTATTATTCAGTAAGCAAGTATATTTTGTGACAAAAAGTTGTTTAAAATAAAAACCATTTTATCATACTTCAAATATTTTGACAGGCTGTTAAGTTAGCAGAATACAAAGAAACTTACTGTTTCTATGATTTTTAAATTTTAAATTTTGAGTTCCCTTTTTAGAAGAGGAGTGGAAGAGGTGTAATTGTTTTTGAGGGGTTATGAAGAGTTTTTATTTTAGATTCACTAGTGGTCTTTCATGATGCTGGCCAGGAGATTTAATTTTGTATTGCTATCCATTTGAATTTTTCCTTAGTTTTTGATTTGTAAGTATCTCTTACTTTAAAAAAGTCTAGCCTTGCAATCATTTCCAAACATTCCATATCAAAATACTGAGCTTCTCATAATGAGAGGAAAAGTGACCAAGAGTTGTTGTCTTAGGAAAGCTCCATGGCCTCTGCAGCATCAGTTATAACATCTTAAAATTAATTGTCACTAGACAACAAACAACAGATATCTGAACCAAAGTCAAAAGCTTCTTTTTACTTAACTCTCTCTCTCTCTCTCTCTCTCTCTCTCTATATATATATATATATATATATATATATATACATATACATACATATACACACATATACATATATATATAGAGAGAGAAATATCTATCTATCTATCTATCTATCTATATACATACATATATAGAGAGAGAGAAAGAGAGGGGGAAATATATATATATATAGGGATAGAGAGAGAGAAATATCTATTTATCTATCTACCTATCTACCTATTTACCACAAGAGTATCTAAATACTTCAGTACCAAGTCACAAAGAGAAAAAACATTAGAGAACACAAATTTCTGGGAGGGTGTTGCAATACAATAAAATACATTATTTCTCAGAATTAGGCTCTTTTTTTTAAAAAAAGATTTATTTATTGATTGATACAAAACTGGGGTACAGGCCAGAGATGTGGAGGGTGATAGGATTCACCAGAGACAGAGTGGGGAGCAGAACAGGCAGATTGATGAAGCACACTGCTGAGGGAAGCAGTGGGCGGGTCAGGAGAGGTCTGCCATGCCATGTAGTCACCTCTGGGGCAGGCAGGAATCGAACTCATGTGGAAGTGGCTTTAGTTTCTCAGTGCTGTGCTTTAACCTGCTGCGCCTCCAGGGAGGGCCCAGAATTAGGTTTTTCATGAATCTCTTTAGCATGAGTCAAGGTTTCACAAATTAAATCCATGACCATTTGGGGAATACCCAATGTCAGGAAGTATCCCCCACTTGGAACAAGGGTCTACTTGCTGGACTCTCATTTAATGGCAAGAAGAGTGACCCAAGAGGTAAGAGATAATCCTTTGATTCCTGAATTTGAAAACAGGTCTCTCCTTTACTGGGCTCTACCTGGCCTTCACAAGTTATTGAACCTCATTGAGTCTCACTTATTCCTCCTGCAAATTGGGAATAAGAATGATATCTCATTGGGTCCAGTGAGAATGGAATAAGAGGCGCATATAAACTCTTTGGGATGCTGTCAAGGGCCCACATCCTTCCAATGCTTCTCAACTCATTAATATTACTCCAAATTTCCTAAAAGGATTAGTACAAAACCACCAAGAGAAACTTCATTTTCTAAACATGAATAAGATCAAAGATCAAGTATAGTATTTTACTTTGTGAATGGCTGGCATATAAGCTAGATTGACTTACATAATTTATACGAGTACTCCACACTCACAGGTTGCTTAAAACTGGTTTCACCAAGAGCAAACTTGGGGGCATATCTGCTTCATCACACTTCTTTTGTATATATATTTTATGTCACTGAAGAATGATACACGTGACTGACTAAAAGAGGGCAAAGAATACCCTATTTCTGACATGACAGTCACTTTAAAAACCAGAATTGGAATACTACAAATCATATAACATTGCTTGAGTTTATTATAATGTACTTTAGGAAATGAATTTGGTTTTCTGAAATATTTCAATACGAATGGTTTCATTTTTCATTTTCTAGGGTTTGAGCTATATTGAATTACACATCATCACATAATGTTACTGAATTTTATTTTCCTATTATATATTATCCCTCTAAAATCAATACCTGGAACATTTAATTCCTGTAAATGGGAATTTGCTTATTAAAAATGCATAGAATGTAAAACAAACTGATGACAATTCCATCTATACTGTGTAATACCTTCCTCTGCCCTTCAACACGTATGCACATTATTTTATTCATATACCCCGGAAATGGAAGGTGGACGAATATTGCTTCATTGAATAGAACATTTCTCAAAAAATAATTTAATGGGAGATAATATACAATATTTGGGGGATATAGGAATGAATCAAATTAGGCTTCACAAATTGAATTGTTTCTCTTATACCTGGGTGGATATTTTTCTTGCACTGTTGATGAAGGAACCAGTAAGATTTTTGTTTTTTGACACACTGGAGTAGTAAGTGGACTAAGAGTTCCTTGGGGAACTATTAAGGGGGAAGTTCCAGTTATGGGGAAGACTGTATCACAAAGAGACTTTTATAAGCCATTGTGATGGAGTTGAGTGCAAAGAATTGCAGGTCTTAATGATATGAATGTATAATGTGTAGTCTGCAAAAAATCTAGAGTCCTAGATCCTTTAAAACTCAATCCTAACTCAGGCTGGTAGCAGACATGCCAAATTGTAGTGGACATAATTTGAAATGGATGAGAAATTAACACAGGTGTTAACAGGTCCAAATGCAATGCAGTAGTCAAGCACGAAAGCTCTCACAAAGGACTCAAAAGAAAACTTGATGTAGTGTGTTGATGCCTGCCAAATAGCATCTGTCCTCAAAATGCCTGGCCAGAAAACTTTATACCAAATTAAAGAGCTCATCTGCATTTTAGTCAAATGAAAATATAGTTTCCATACTGCACATTATTTGCAAGTATCAAAATGCACAGATTTATATTGCAAATAATTAATTTTTGATCAAGAACATCTGCTTCAGTAAAAACGAAGTCCTAAGATCTTAAAACATGTTTGCATTTAACAATTCTCAGTGGAAAAAAGCAGGTTCATAACATAGCTTATACGTATTGTTCAGAAACTCCACATTTATTATTCTATCAATGTACTTAGAAAGCTTTATGACTAGGCCCTCCCTGGTGGCACAAAGGGTTAAACACAACACTGCAAGCCATCTGCCGCTGCTTTAGTGAGAGTTCGACACCTGGCCCTGGAGGTGATCCACATGGTGCAGCAGACCTCCCCTCAGCAGTGTACTTAGTGAATCTGCCTGTTCTGCTCCCCACTCTGTCTCTCGTGAATCCTCTCACCGTCCCTGCACCTCTGGCCTGTACCCCAGTTCCATATGCATAATAAATCTTTGAGGAAAAAAAGAGAAATCTTTATGAACATCACACGTATTTTCATAGGAAGCGGCTTATTTTCTAAAGAAAATTTTATGGCACTGGCTACACTAAGCACTCAGGACTTGTGGCCACCTGCCTACAAGCTATGTTGCAAACCTTCAGTTAGTCACTCCATACACCCAGTGCCAAGACTATTCCTGATGAAATCTCTGCTACTTGCCATCTCTGGAGTGACATGGCCCATCCTTCCAGGAGTAGGGGTGAGGGATTAGTATTTTAGCATTTGCTACCTCCATGTCCTGCCATTGAAACTCTATCTAGCCCCAAGGCTAGCAAAACTCAATGTGCTACTGCGGGGAAGGGGGAGGTCTTGTCAGTGTGCTTGGCCCTTTCTTGTTCCTCTCCTTACAGTGCTTTTCTGTCATGTTTGTTTTTCATGTACAAAACAAAGATAATAATAGTGCTTGTATCATAATGATGCTGTGAACATTAAATTCATCTCAGTGCCAGATCAATACATGGCACATGGTAAACTTTTAATGAATTATTTATATGAAGGTATTAGGATCTGGATTCTTGAAGGAAATTGTGGTCCTGTGCCCTATGTGATTACAAATGTCCCTCTCTCCTGGAGATAACTTCTCCTTAACCCCTTTTCACTACTATCCTTACCAGGAAGAAATACCTTGGGATATCAGTGCCACTTGAACCCAGGCTTGGATTCCAGTCCTGTATGATTCTCCAAATGAATAAATGCTTTCATGAATCCACGTGAGTTATGACTGCAAACAAGCATTACATTACTTTACTTTAGCATGCTTTTCTTTGACTAGGTATACTTTTAATCACCCAAATACATTTAGAAAATTCACTTATGGAGAATTAGGCTTTGAATCTCAGAAAAACACACACTTTTTTCTAGGTACAACCATTACCAAAGTTGGTATTCATAAGTACAATCTATCTTTTTCTTGGTCAACAAGTTAGATATGCTCTTCTTAAATAAAGATGATATGCTTTTCTAGATTAATCTACAGTGATGATAAATTAGGGAAACAAACCAAAAATCTAAATCAAGAAAAAAATTAACCTTTCTCCTATTGATGCATTGTCTAATGTCATATTTGACAAAATATTTTATAACAATAACTCTATATTAAACACTAATTGAACATTTCTCTAAAGTATATTTGTTCATAGTGTTGCTATTGTCCATATGCAAATTGTTCCCTACTATTTTTTTTTATAGTCAAGATGCTAAATGTAATTTTTTTCTAAGATTACTAAGAGTAATTTTCATGACATTCAAGTCTTTTAAGATCCCTTCATTATAGCAGATTTAACATATCCTTGTGATGGTATATTTGAGAAATTTACTTTTTGCATAAGTTTCCTATTCATATTGGTTTGTCACTTATGCTTTCAACAAATAAAGCAGAGTGAATCATGTTCTGGGTAATTGTGGCTTTAGTTAATAAAAATGAGGAGTAACCGCAACAATAAGATCATCAACAACCCACAAAACACCCATGTTTTCGTGTCCATCTGGCACCAACTTCAGTAATGTGGCATAATATAAGTGATGTTCATAGATCTAGTCTCAAACCGATAAGCCTCATAAAACAGTCATTATCTAATTTTGTGAAAAGCAAAAAGAATTAATATCTTAATGCCATTAAAAATACAGTGGGCCCTCCCTGGTGGCGCAGCGGACTAAAGCACTGCACTGAGAAGCTAAAGCCACTTCCACATGATTTCAATTCCTGCCTGCCCTGGAGATGACCACATGGGGAGAAAAGGCCAGGTCTTTGCAAATTCACAGTAACTCTGTAGAATATTATTTTCACCAGATAGCTAGGGTTTCCTTTTATTCCTGGTGATCTTTAAACACAGAATAATTTACAAATATTTATATTGAAATAAAACTTAAATAATATTTTAGGCTTTTTAAAATGGTGCAAATCATCTTCTTACACTTTTGTTTCTTGAAGTGGTTTTCCCTTGAATAAACTTACAGATGTTCTAAAAAAAGCCAATGAGTTCATTGTAATTTTTCCCTTCTTAACAAAGAATGATGATAGGGTACAGAGATAAGACTAGTAGACAAAAGTTGATGATCCATTCAGCTTCTGCCTCCTGGAATGAGTAGGTCCCTTGACTTAGCATTGCCTTGGTAATTTGTAAATTAAGGAACTTATAGAGACAAAATCTTTAATTGCCAATTTTTAATATCATTAAAGAAAATCTAAGTCCATTTGCATACTAATGGATTGCAAAACAGGGATCAGATGACCTTAAAATAAGTGATTTCAAAATAATTTTCTTTTTACCTCACTAAGTTTATTTTTCAGAGTATTTTCGAGCCAGAAGCATGGCTTACTGAGCCATAAATAAAATTCAATTATGAAACTTTGAGTTATTTATAAACAAAACTTCATCAGTAACCAAGATGTTGTAAAATACCTTCCTTATTTCCACAAAAGCCACTAATTTACAAAGCACCATGGTTAAGCAATGCAACTAATTTCCTACTAAACTGTGAAGTTTTCTAAGACTAGCCCAGGAAGCATAGGACAATCCAAATAAACATGGTCTTTTAAAAAAAATCAGTTATGAAGTGCAATCAAGATAACAAACTTATTTTCAGTGTTATGTAATTAAATATTTTAAAATATAATTATTTATTTATGCATACAGGAGTTGGGGTGTAGGCCAGAGGTGTAGGGCAGGAGTGAGAGGATTCCCCGGAGACAGAGTGGGGGAAGAACAGGCATATGGACTGAAATACACTGTTGAGAAGAGCAGCAGAGAGACAGGAGAGGTTTGCTGCATCATGTGGGTCAGCTCCCAGCTTTAGATAATTTGTGCTGCAGTGCAGTGACTGCCAACAGTTTCATAGTGCTGAGACTTAACCCCTTATATACCACGAGGGAGGTGCCTAATTAAAAAATTTAAAAATCTTTCCCAAAGAGATAAAGCAAGACTGAAATTGTATGACTTAAGCATTCCTGAAGCAAATGTATTCAAATTAATAGAGAAAATATCAATTCCAATGGTAAAGCTGTATCTTCCTAATGACTACCATGCTAGCATCTATTCTTTTATTATTTATTTTCCAGTGTCAACCTAGTCAGTGTCTTTATTTATTTCCTTCCTAACTATTTACTCTTCCTAACTAGAATCTTCTGGGGAAAATGTGGGGCATCTCACCTGTGACACTCCTTATTTCTTAAGTAACACATAGCTGGCTGTATGATAATACATTATCACATAATAATGGTATGTTCTTTGGGCATAGGAGGTAAGTCTTAACTTCAATGATGAATAGAAATTTTCTTACTCAGCCAAGCAGATCAAATTATACTTACTGAGAAACACACTACAGGATACAACAAGCCATTGCATTATTTGAGGAATCTTTTAGTGTAAGGAAATCAGTGGATTCTCAGATGAAAAATCAGACAGTGGGTGACCACAATGAGCAGGACCACAAAATGTCCAGCAGGACCATCACATTTGAGAGCAAACAATCACCACAGCTCAGGAGTAGAGAGTTCTGGTACTAGGATGAAAGGATTGATCTTTCACAAATGTATGGTCATTCCAAACACAGTTTGCTTCTCCCAGCTGAGAAGCTTGCTTAGTCATTTCTGCTAACCTCATCATAAGTGATATCAGAAATTAGATATAAACTTTAGGTATAGAACGAGGTATATAATTGTTCCAACCACTTGACTTCATTATATTCATTCACACATGTGTTCAATTTGACTTGACTAGAGAAATTTTCCAGGGTTTTTGAATATATCACTTGATTCAGGAAATGCCCAACATCAGGGCAATGAATGATGATCACCGTTATCAGCAACAGTTGCTTAATATTATAAGCCTTTACTGTTTCAAACCAATACACAAAGTGACTGATGTGCAGTGTCTCATCTAATCTTCACAGTAAGCAACAATTGTTAGGAATCACTGTACTAGATTATAAGACAACGACCTAAAGGTATTAAATAAATCTCCAACATACAAACTATGTTAAATTCAGATTAAGAAAATCAACGGTCATTGTTACCATGGTTTCTTATTTCTTAAAGAAGTAGATGTCTTCTTGAAAGTGTTGCTATTATAAAAACCTACCAAACAATGCTGCTCTTGTTCTTATGTCACCACTTACATTATGACATCCACACGCTTCTCAGTGTAAGAAGGGGAACTTATAACATGGATGACACTCTGCTCTCCTGATCTCAGTTTGAGGTTGTCCCATGCTGATTTGATTAGGAAATTGACCAATTACTTTAATATATGTGTGACTGAGTGAAATGGAGAAAGTCTATAGAATATAAATAAGATATACTTTCTAAGGTAAACTCTTTTTGATTACCTGGAACTAATTGCTACATGTGTGAAACTGAGAGCTGAAGCAGTTGGCAAAGTATTAAAGAAGGAAGTAATATAGCATACACACCATAGTATTTGTCATTTTTCGAGCATTTACAACATGAGAGGCTTAACTGGAAGTTTTACAGGTACATTGCTCTCACTATTGTTAGCAAGCATGTGCTATCTTTTACATTTGCAAAAAAAGACTAAGAAAGATTAAATAACTTGCTTAAGTTAACACACCTACTAAGATTTAAAGAGGGGATTTGGATGTTACTCTGTACAATTCCTGTATATGTGTAGTTTTGAAATATGTCAATAGAAGTGTAGAAGAGAATTTTTATTTACCAATATGTCCAGTCTATCCTTTTAAGAAATAGAATTTTAAAGCTGTAGTTAGAAAAAAAATAAGCAAATAAAATATTTTAGATGTTAAAAAAACAAAACAAAACTGTAGTTAGGCACATGATACTAATTAGAGTCCACTTTCCTTCATCCCTCCTTGCAGATGTGGCCATGTGCCTACAGTTTGTCCATGGGACATGAGCTAATGGGTGTGGGCAATTTTGAAAATAAATTATATACAACCTTCACTTTCATTGCCTCCTTTCCCTCTGGAAGGTGCTAGTGAGGGAAGCCATCTTAGGTCTTGAGATAAAAGATGCATGTTGAGAATGGCAGGAATAAGATAGGGTTAGTGTTTCAGGTCTGGAAGCATTGGATTTATTATTGTATATAATATACATAGGAAAGAGGTCACACTGGATTTAGATAAGTCACTGTCATTTCAATTATTTTTTACTTCAATTTTTAATATTACAGGGACCTAGATATCTGAAGGAACTCATCAAGTAGGACAAAAAAGTATAAAAGGTAGAAGTATTAAACACAATTGTATTTGAGGAAAATTTAAAGCCAAGGTTGCATTTGATAAACATCAGAAAATATTCCTTGAGGTATAAATAGGGTAAAGTTGTGAAGTTCCCATGGTTAGACTGAGGGTGCACATTTCAGAAAGGAGCAATTAAAGGGTTTTAAATGTGGGCTTGTATATTTATTTTTCAATTCATTAACTCCCTCATTCAGCAAGTAGATGTTGATTATCCTGGAGATAATAAAACCTGTTCTGAAAGATTAATCATTGATTACAGAAAATAAACATTTGGGGAATGATTAGTAAGAAATAGCTAGGAAATAGGAATGAAAGGAGATTTCATAATGATTTAGATATGAAAATATATACTGCAGATATATAAAGAAAATTTCACCCATAGAAAGATCTGAATCCAAGAACAAGAGAGAAGATGGACTGTTTTTGGACAGGACAAAACCCTGACTTGGGTTTTGAGAAAAGACTCAAGAAGAAGTAGTAATATTAAAGTATTACTATGTGATACTACAGCCTAAAAAAGTGATCAGGAGGAAATCAGGTGAGGCTAAGAGTGATAGTGTAGAAAATATTTTGAGCAGAGGCCATGGGAAATGGGATAGCTAATACAAAACAAGGAGAGCATTGGGGATCTCAGAAGAACTAGCACATGAAGATCTCTAAGAGAAGACATTTTAAAAGAGAGTTATGGAGAGTTAAGTTATGCAGCTATAGAAATACTTATTGGGTGGAAAAGAAAAGGCAAGACAGATACACTCTATTAACCAGGGCTACAAATTCTTTGCTAATCTTCCCATTAAAAAGCAGAGAGTGTGGACTCTTACCCTGAATCTTGGCTGCCCCTTAAAACTCTATCAATATTTCCAATAGAATGTCTTGTAACTTTTATCTTAGTCATCTTAAGAGCCTGCATCACCATATCTATACTGTGGCCCAGACAATCTTACCAGGTCCAGTCACTACTACAGATGAAGCCCCATCTGTAGATATGAGTGAATTGGTGGTGGTGGGGAATCCATCAGGATTACAACCAAGATGGAAAAAGACACAAAAATGAAGAATGAGAGTGACATCAGCCTGGAAGTTCTAGCACTGGATGGGCTCCTAGAGGTATAAGCTGTGTAGGGAACTCCAGTGAACAGCATGAGCAAAATAACTGCCCAGCTTGGATCAGTTAACCAGAACTAGAAATAATAACTCACTGTTTAAGCCTCTATATTTTAAAGGTTTTTTATGTAGCAATAGCTAAATGACACACTAGAAGAAATTTAAGAGGGCTGGAGATGAACTAGAATCACATAGTGATAAGGAGGCAAGTAGAGAGCTCATTTTAAGTAGGGGACAATCTTCATTTTCAAATGTTGTAAAGGAATCAGTGTCTCAGATTTAGAGAGTATAGGGATCATCTACAGTGCCAATACAAAGTGAAATGTCTAAAATTTTTTACTAAGTTTGTAAGTAAAAGTAAAAGTAAAAGGGCTGGCCCTCCCTGGTGGCGCAGCGGGTTAAAGCACAGCACTGAGAATCTAAAGCCGCTTCCGCATGAGTTCAATTCCCGCCTGCCCCGGAGGTGACCACATGGCGTGGCAGACCTCTCCTGGCCCGCCCGCTGCTCCCCTCAGCAGTGTACTTCGTCGATCTGCCTGTTCTGCTCCCCACTCTGTCTCTGGTGAATCCTCTCACCCTCCCCATCTCTGGCCTGTACCCCAGTTCTGTATGAATAAATAAATAAAATCTTAAAAAAAAGTAAAAGGGCTTTTTTTTTTTTTGCATACCTACTGAATGAAACACAACTGTGGGAATTATTTTCTCCCAATTTCTCAATTTATGGCACTGTTTTCAAAAGGAGAGTATTTGTGGTTCAGCACCCTATAGCAGGCACTTTTTATTTATCACCATTGTAAAGCTGTACAAAGTCTAAAGTTATATTAATTTCCTTGTCTACTCAAGGTTTCTCATGGTTTTTGACTAAAGGATGAGCTCAAGGATGTGCACCTTTTAAATGTCAAGCTTCTGCTTCTTAGATTCATTTGAGAGACAGCCATGCTTACTAGCATCTGGTGCAACATACACTAATAACTCCTTTGTTTTGATTTCTAACTCTTGCTGATTTCTAAGTTGATACTGAATCAATAGAGAGTCTGGCTTAAAAGAAAAGTGGATAAAAAAACCTCTTGGAATGACTGAGATTAGATAACAATCTACTTACTCATACTCACTACAGGGTTTTGCATCAGGACCCCGAGGACTCCTGTGCTATGAATTCACCAACATTTCAGTCTTCCCACTGAGAACCCCAGAAGGCTCAATCACAAGTTCAGCAACCCCTTATGCTGCTCTTGCTTCCTTAAGGGCTATAATTTTACTTATCATGCCATCAGCTTGACTCTTGCAGACTGCCTTGCTTTTCTTGGCTCATCAAACTTGCTGCAAATTGGACCGAATTGCATATCTTGGGGACTTGGACGAATAGCCCATCTCATCAGTTTTCTCCTGGATCTCCCACAGGCTATGATGTCTTCACCAAGTTAAAACAACAGAATCCTATTTTCCTTTAAAATCATTTATAGTTATGTTATAGCCTAAATGACAATTTGCATCTGATTTTTATGATTTGGGTAATTTGAAATCTCTTGAAAGTTCTATTATTTCCTAATTTATACAAACCCTGAAAATGAAAAATCAATTTAAGTGCATGACATAAAATTTAAACTGTGGGACACTTACAAAGTCTGAACAAACTATGTTAAAAAATAAGCATACTTTGTTTATCAAACTAACGCTCTAAGAAGAAAAGGGAATTGTACTGAACTCTAACATTTGAAAAATGAGTATGCATTCTCTATTTATTATAAAGTCATACATATCCAAATACATCTAATATTAAGAAAATTATGCCATATGTGCTCAGGGTAGACTCTGAGCACATAATTTAGTAAATTACCTCGATGGCCATGGAATAGAAAGGCTCACAGACAAAATTAGATGCTTGAATTACTTGGTTCTTTAAATGAATTCAAACACATATCAACAAGAATGAGAAAAGATGTGAGAGGAAAAGTACAAACATTGCAGAAGTCTTCTACACGAATGCTAAATTGTGACTCCCTCTCCTGCTATTTATGGTGTGGTTATGAGGAACAAGGATGGTGGTTGAATAAAAGGTTTTAGAAGATGGAAATGTCCTCAAAAAAACACAGATTGTCTAAGAGAGAAGCGTACACCTGGCTTCAGTGAAAGGTTGCAAGTTAGCCTGACTCACAGAAATAGGTTTTATTTTGTCAGAATGCATGCACAAAAGGCAAACAACTTAATAAATTTGGGTGTTCAGCAGCCCAAATGTTTAGCAAATGAAACATATTAGGTGTTCAGGACATATGTGTTTTACTTACTTTGTCCATGGCTGATTTGTCTCATAAGGGCTAACTGAACACACACACCCCTTTTAAGTTTTGCTATGTTTGTCTCATAGCTAAATAATTTATGTGTATTTTGACAAATTCAGCCTATGTTTCACAACATATTTGCTTATTTGTTACTTAACAGCAGTTTATGGATTTTGCCTGTGCAGTATAAGATACTACTTATTCATTATTTATACTTACTATTTACATCCCATGTTCTTGTCTTCCACAGCAGAAATATTCTCAAATATAACAAACACACATTATACAACCTTGATTTAGCAGATCAAGAACATCTACTATGTATATGGCCAAATTCAAATACTGCTAATAGAGCAGAGAAGCAAAAACTTCTAATGAATTCTGAGTGGTCCGACTACTCATGGTGAGGCTACAGTATATTTTAAAAAAGATTTTCTTGTAATATCTCTATAATGTACAAAAACATAAGGAACCTATAATTAGATTTTGAGTGTGTTTTCATGATGAAAACAGATTTCATAGCTAAAATGAAATATAACTTTTGACAATCACCTACAGGCAACACAGATAAACGTAAAACTTGCAGATGGGATACTTAGCTATGATTAGAAGCAGTCTCCATTTCATTGAAAAGGATTAAATGGACTAGTCAAAGCCAGTTTAAATTCAAGGCACTTTGGAACAAAGTGATACTGATACA
The DNA here is from genome assembly GCF_000260355.1 of Condylura cristata. Lineage (NCBI taxonomy): Eukaryota > Metazoa > Chordata > Mammalia > Eulipotyphla > Talpidae > Condylura > Condylura cristata. The sequence continues at coordinate 48,320,126 of NW_004567103.1, forward strand.
AATATAAAGGTCAGCTGTGACAAGTCTAAAGAAGAAAACAAATAGGAAACAGATATAGGATCTTAAACTTACTTGTGAGGCTTTCATGATTTTTAGAAATTAGCTGTTATTATTTTAAAAAGATCCTATAACATAAAGTGATTTATTGATGGATTTAAGCATCAGTTTTCTATGTTCAAGTCTTCTAGTAATTTTTGCTATTTTTAAGTAATTTAAATATTGATATTTTTGTTAGTATTCTCATTGTTATTTCAAATCTTTTAGAAAATATGAATAACTTCCTTTTTATGATTCAGAAATTTAAAATGATTAGAATATATAAACAAAGGTGCACCTGCTTAGAAACCATTCTTACATATATAATTTCCAAAAGGAAGACAATGAAAATTGTCTTGACGGAGCAAAGATTCTATTACACAAATAACTCTAAGTTTAGTTCAAAGACTTTTTGAAAAGTGAATCTCCACTTGCAAGTGATGAAACTAAAGGAAGATAAATTGGTAATAAATCTTTGAAACACAAATTTCAGCTTTCACTCAATAAAAATATTCTAGCTCTTACAAATGTTGAGTTGTTAAACAAACCCTAAAGGTACCAAATGTAGCACAAAAGTGTTTAAAAACGAAAAAGCTAAAGGAAAATAGCAGAGTTGGTTTATAATTATGTCTTCATTCTTCTCAAAACCCGTTTAGGCTCAGATTGACTTGTAAAAGTTAGAAAATGTGCACAAAAATATACTTGAAACTATACAATGACTTTAATACTCTTTGTATTTTAAGGGTTCCATGTTTTGAAAGTAAACATTATTTCACTTTTAAAAAAGTTACTGGCTGAATTTTACTCATTTAAGCACATTATTAGAAAGTTTACTTGGGGGTATTTAATTTCAGTTACTTTTACTACCTCTTATTTTCACTGGAGTGCTAAGATTTCCCTGTCATCCATATTTTATAGTTAATTTTTCCACGATAACTATATTTACGCATTCTCATATTTTAAATATATTAAAATATTTGTTTTCACTAGGTTTTAAAGTCATGAATTCTGGACATTTTAAATGATAGCTTTGTCACTTTTCTCATATTGATTCACTGCATATATATTTCTCAAATCATAATTTTCATGAGTATTTAAAAATCTCCAAGCTTGAATCTGGTAGTAACATGCAAACAGATAAATCTAGCTTTTTGGATGTTTGTCTAAAAATTGTCTTCACTGATAAGGCTCTTTTCCCTTGTATAGTATCATCAACAGCAAATCCTAACAACTCTACTTCAAAATATATCCAGAACTAGATCACTTCTCATGACCACCTCTGCTGATCTAGTCAGGTTTTCCAACATCTCACATTGGATTTTCATGTCTTGGTCTTTCAACTTTCAGCCTGCTTTATAGTGGAAAGATTCCTTAAATTTCAAATCATATCTGTGATTTCCCCATTTCCTTTGGAGTCCAGAAAAGCTTGCAATGAAATTAGCCTTTACCCACTTGTTTAAGAATCAAGAAAAAAAAAAAAAAGACTATTGTATTTAGTTTTCTCTTTGCTTCAAATTAAGTCTATTGGTGACAAATTTTCTTTCACCTGAAAATGGCATAACTTCCCCTTCATTCCTGGAGGATATTTTTCCTGGGTATTAGATTAGAGGTTGAGGTTTTTGTTTGTTTTCCTGGCATCTTAAAAAATGTGCCAATTACTATGGTGATGGCACACGGGTGATTTGGTAATGAGAAGCCCACGAGGATTACAACTGAGATGGAAAAAGGTACAACATCATGTAAAAATAAACTATTATATAATAAAAAAAAGTACCAATTATTTAGTCTCCATGATTTCTAATGAGAAATCCACCGTTACTCAAAATTGTTTTCCTCTTTAAGTTTGGTGTTTCTCATCTTGATGCCTCAAGACTGCTCTGTCTTTATTTTTGAGAAATTTCTCTGATTTTTTTCTTCTGTGGATTTCTTTGGGTATCCTATTTAGGATTTGTACAACTTGTTAAATCTATAGAGGTATGGGTATATTTTTCTGAATTTCAGAAATTCAGAGTGTTTCTTCCTAAACTGTTTTTTACCATTTTCTCTTTCCTTTCCTCCCAGTCTCTGATAATATGGATGTTTTTGTCCTCCAGGTTCCTGAAGTTCTATTCATCTTTGAAAGCCAATTTACCTTCTGCTATTCAGTTTGAGAAATCTCTATTGTTCTACCTTTTAGTTCACTGATTTGTTTTCTCCTTTGCCCTATTAACTCTAGTGTTGGGTTCATTTACTGACTTTTAAAATTTCAGTTATTGTATTTTTCAGTTCAAAAATTGTTATTTGGCTCTTTTTTATATCTTCTATTCCCCCCTTTTTTTTTTTACATTTATTTATTTATGCATACAGAACTCGGGTACAAGCCAGAGGCATAGGATGGTGAGAGGATTCACCAGAGACAGAGTGGGGAGCAGGACAGGTTGACTGACAAAGTACACTGCTGAGGGGAGCAGCGGGCGGGTCAGGAGAGGTCTGCTGTGTCATGTGGGTCACCTCCAGGGCAGGGATTGAACTCATGCTGAAGTGGCTTAGCTCTCAGTGCTGTGCTTTAACCCACTGTGCCACCAGGGAGGGCCCAACACCATCTTTTATATCTTTTGTTTTAAGTGTGCATATAATTGTGTGTTGAAACATTTTTAGTATAGCTATATTAAAATATTTCATAGAAAATGTTAACATTCTGTCAGATTCGTTTTGGTGTCCATTGATTGTCTTTTTTTCATTCAGTTTGCTGTCTCCTACTCTAACCATAGCCTATTGCTAGAGGTGCTTTTATTAAATCTTTTTCACATAAGGGACTGGAAGCCTAGAGTCCCAAAACAAACCACTGAAAATGAGACTAAGAGCTGAAAGTGGAATCCGAGTGTTTCTGACACCAAAGCCAGGATTTTAAGCTCTTAAATTATAGACAAATATATATAGTATGAGTCTATATTTTATAAGAAAAAATACTCCAAGATATAGGTGTTTAGCAAAGCAAGACAATTTAAGAATAGACCTCAAAACATTAGCTGAAAATTTTAATGAACATAGTTGGATGATTTCAAATTTTGTTCTTTTCTGCCTCAAATTATCTCCAATTAGCTCAATTTAATCATGCCCATCTTATGGTTTTGCAAAAAAAAAAAAAAATATTTCACAGGTTTGTTTCAACATTTAAAGTTGATTTTTTTTGAGATTTTTGTTCCTCATATGAATAGTCACAAATTATTGTTCTAAATGCAATTTATTTAAGTGTCAAAAAATGAAATTACTTTTCACTTCTAGACTTATTTGCAAGAGTTTCATTTAAACACTTTTGTAAAGGCAGCAAATTTGATTTGTTTATTTTTCATATTCTTCACTTTTATCAGTTTTTATCAGTTTTGTTTATAGTCACAGTCATTTGGAATTAAGATTACACTATTTTCAAACCAGTATTTTGCAATAAAACAATTAAATATATTCCATGACCTCAGTGTTCGCTTATCCTCCTCATCTGTAACAGTTGATATTTAAAGTAGCAACAAAAACCTTTGGAATGATACTATATTTTTTTCTGTTAGACTTGAATGACATGGTATATTTTCACATCATGTTGCCATGACTACCAAACCCTTTAACTCTTCTTCATTTAAATATGTTCACTGTTAAATTAAAGATGTAGCTGAAGCAATTTGGAATACTGTATAATTTTTGTTTAAAACATTGCTTATAAGATTAAGTCTCAAGTTCACTCTTTCAATGAGAATAGTGCCAGAGATGTTGGCTATAGAACATCTATTTTGTTTCATAATTCCTCTGTAGGCAGTTGGAGGAGAGATTTTAAAAAAAAAAGCCAACACTTTTCTAAGCTCTATGTAGGAACTAACACTCAGGTACAGAGAAAAATTGATGAAGATTGTGAAATAAATGAGGGAACATTCCATAAATAGCAAGATGTCTAAGTTGATATTGAGACAGTAACACACATCAGATTAATGAAAAACTTTCACATAATAGCCAAGGTACCTTCTTGGCCAATTTAGAAATATTTGTCTAGACATGGTCCCTTTTAATCATTTCTCCCTGTGAGGTTGGTGTTGATTGTGACAAGGAGCCCATACCTACTTGCTTCTCAGATGAGCTCTGAACTCTAAATATAGAACTATTAGCACCAAAAAGTTTATACTTGGTTTCCCCCTTTCTGGAAGCCACATCTTAATGAAGACACAAATTTGCAATCTGTGTCTGCATGAGTGTGAGTGACAGAGAAAGAAAATTCATTTGTAGACCAATCAGAGAGCACATGGTAAAGAACCAATGTGATGTTGTGCATTCCATTGCTTAAATATCATTTTATATTAAAAAATTGGCTGTCATTAGTTTACTCTTATTCAGATATATTTCTTTCCAAATGAAAAAAAAAATCTGTAAGTAAGCAACAATAGAACAAAGAAAAGTAACTGGTTTGATACTGACAACTCTTAGATTTAATCTGTAAAATGGTATTATTCAAAATTTATAGAATTAGAACACAACAAATATATCTATATTCTGCTAATGGCTAAGTAGATGAAATATACAGGAATTGATATGCATTGCTGAATTTTCTAATAACGTGTCTCACTCTTTATAAAAAAAATATTAATTTAAATAGCTGAGGTTTTTGCTTAGGTGAAAACCATAACATCAGATTCTAAATAACTATAAAATTGTAAGGCTTACTAAATAGATTGTGGATAAATGTATGAGAATATTTGTGTGACTCACAGCATATATTTTTATTAGTAAACCTAATTTTGCAGAACATATTAAAAGTTTTTATTGAACTGAGATGTTCATAAATCCTAATGCACTGTATTGAATCTTCCTACATCCAGATTATCTTAAAACAAAATAACTAACAAGTCAAAGTGGGAAAATAATTCTAATAATCCTTTGCTGTGAATTTTAGAACCACAGACTGACAGTTACTAGTTATTGCAAATGACTCATGATGTTATTTTGATCTTCTAAAACAAACCAATAAAAAAAATAAATTAAAAGTGACCTAGGTGGAATAAAATATTTAACAGGTTTAAAGAGAGAAAACAAAACAGTCTGTGCGCTTGGTTCATTTCAATTTGCCTAAGAGGATACTTGTTCACTTAGTTATTTCTTCTGAAAGGACAACATAGCTTAAAAAGCAGTAGTTTGGGGCCCTCCCAGGTGGAACAGCGGGTTAAAGCACAGCACTAAGAAGCTTAAGCCACTTCCGAATGAGTTCGATTCCCGCTTGCCCGGGAGGAGCTCCACATGGCGCGGCAGACCTCTCCTGACCCGCCCGCTGCTCCCCTCAGCAATGTACTTCGTTGATCTGTCTGTTCTGTACCCCACTCTGTCTCTGGTGAATCTTCTCACACTCCGCATCTCTGGCCTGTACCCCAGTTCTGTATGAATAAATAAATCTTAAAAAAAAAAAAAAAGCAGTAGTTTGGTGTTGAGCATATGACTGTACTGCATTAGAAGTTTTCACAGGTGTTTCAAAAACAACAACAACAAACTCTGTCCCATGACCCTCTCCTTTCCTACTCTTGTTCCTCCCTCCCTCCTTCCCAAATTCCAGTTCTTGGGCACCATTCTCTATTTTCAAACCTTAACACCCAACTTACACTTCTTAAACATGTCAAGCTCATTCCTGTCTCAGGGCCTTCGCATCTATTTAAAATGCTTTACCTTAGACAGTAGCAGCGCCCAACTCAAATCATAGCTTTCAGATCTTTCTTGAGCACCACAGTCAAAGAAGTCTTTTCTGATGCACTGAAGATTATAAATTGCTATTTTTTTTCTTGTTTTCTTGCATTTTTTGATTGTTTACTCCAATTTAAAAAAATCAGTAAAATTCTTTTGGTATCATGTCTAGAACTGTGTCTGACACATGTTACATGCTCAATGAAATATGAGACAGAATGACCACAGTCAAATTATTTTAAAGATAGGTCTGTGAAAATCTGATTCTAAGAATTAACATCTGCACAATCCTTGTACAACTTATCAATATTTCCATGTACAACACATTCCAAAACATTCCTACATTTTAGAGGTAATTAAAGGTGCTAATATTCTAATCTAGGTGCTATTGATTTATTTTTCTTTACTATCAACTGTCCACTTTTCATGTCTCCCAGGTGACTATGACTCATTGATAGAATAGCAACACACATACCACTCATAGATTTGTGGATTGCTAACCAACCCACCCACATTAGGTATGTGTGCTCCTTGAGCTGATCATCAAACTGTTGTTATCATTATTGGCACAGGGTCATATTTTTCATCTTTCATATTAATCCCACTTAAAATAAAGGGAAGACAAGCTATGTGCTTAAAATCATTGGCTCTTGCTTAGTGTTAAAAAAAAAAAAAAACCGCATCACTGAAACTTCTATCATACCTTAGGAAAATGACTGAAAGATATACTTATCTACTGAAGTCAGTATTTACATGAAATATAACTTTTTCTGGATTCATGGAATCTTTGAGGTAGATATGAACTCTTCTAGGTGATGAAGAGGCAAAGTGAATTGTAAAAGTTCACTTTCTCATTTGTGGAAGAGCATGGACTGCATGCAGATGGTTGCCCTTCTAGTCTATTTACTAGAACTCTATGAACTAGAAACTGTACAGTTTATGGCTCTTTTAAAATGACCTCAGGCACTAAGTAATATTTCAGGGTTAGATGGTATGAAAATGACAAAAAGATAAAAATGTAATTTGTAGGCTGTGATGAAATACTGTGACTTGTACTGAATCAATGCACATAAGTCATTCATTTTTGGGATAAATGTTTATGCCATGCATATTGTATGATATGTTCTATGACAGGCATTATAATTACAATGGAGAATATCATAGCTCTTGTCTTTCATGTCAAATGGGGAGATGAAGAAGTAAATGTATAACTTCAATGTGCTGGTCAGGTCCATGAGAAACACAAGCTTTGAGGAACATAGAATTGCAAATCCACTGATTTGAAGGAGCCAGGCTGGTTCCTGGAGAATACCACTACCGAGCTGAGAGCTAACAAATGAGCAAGAAATAGTTGTGTGAAGAGGGAGAATACCTTGATTGGTACCTCATGGTGACAGGGCATTGTGAACACTGATAAAGACCAGGTTCACATTCATCTAGATCATCCATCACCTTTTCTCAGAAATAATTTGGAGCCTGCTACTTTTATGTAATTTGAAATAAACACATTAAGGATGCACTGCGTCTGACAATACTAATACCCTGTCACAAACATGCAACATAATTTTATTCTTGCTCTAGCTGTTTAAAATGTTCAGAGAATCTGTGTCTTTGCAAATTACTAACCTTGAAAATTAAAAGCAAGTGAATTGTTTTTTTTTTAACCTGCATGTTTATAAATCATCTTCACAATAATCATAATAATCATAAATTAGAATTTCTTTCCCTAGGATAATAAAAAAGATGTTAATCAAAACCAAAGTCGAACATTCCATATGTTTTCCTTCAATCTTTGACCAATTTCAGATATTTGTCAAAATTTTACGTTTCTAGTTTTATAAAGTCAGACAGAATAATTTTGAGTACACATATTGCTTCTTTCCTTCATTTAAAAGTGATTATGGAGAATTATCCATTTCCTAAACATTTTGCTAAAAACAGGAACACAGTGAAATTCTTATTTCCAAGAAATTTACAGCAGGGAGAGAAGGGAGAGATGGTAAGAGCAGAAGAGCAGCTAGTTAACAAGGTGCTCATTCCTATGGTGGGGGGCTGCCTCAGGTTCTGCACCTCAGATTACAGAATCACAATCTCAGAAGGACTGAGTCTAGATAATTTACATTTAAAAATTCCACAGGTTATCTCCATATCGGTTTACATTTGAGAACCTTTGCTTTGACAATGGAGTCACTGAAGAGTTTTAAGCTAAAGAGTAGGATGAGAGATTAGATGTTTTAGGAGGAGCTCATTTTTAGCCAGGTGGAGGGAAGAAGGGCAACATTTTAATTCTGTGGTGCAATATGGATCACTTCAATAACATGGCACCAAGTATGTAATGATGGAGGGAGTGATGGATAGAGATAGAACACTAGCAGCTCCAGTGGATTATTAGTTTCACATAATTGATAATTTAATTATTTGAAAATTTAATAGTTACTTTATTCTGTCTTTTACAAAATCTTAATGTTGGATCAAAATTCTCTAGCTAAACTATCAATGATGAAGGTGACAACTTGTTGATTTGCAGCTATGCAAGTACAGAGACAGGAAGGGTGTAATGGTCTAAGCAAGAGACAGAAGATGAAAATATACCTACAGAGACAGATCAGAGTCAAATAACAAGGGACACATGAAGGGTTGGTCTTAAATTGTATGAAAGTAACAAGAGGCAAAAGTATCTGTGCCTTTTTGAAACATTTTGAAAATTTTGGAATATGAAACCAAGTCCATCTAATTTGCCTTAATGAGCTCAGCCTGAAAGTGACTCAATGGCAAGCAGGCCAAAAGACAGACTGCATCACCCTTCACCACTCTAAACCCCAACTGCACTGATGACACAAGTCCAGGTGTCCTCTCTGGATTTCAAACTTGCTCTGCTGCCTTGGCCCTCACCATGCCAGGGTGTGACTGTATTTTGTGCACCTGCTGCTGTTGCTCACATTGAACACCTGGCAGTGGGACCAAGGCTCTTCTACTACTCCTACATGATACCACAGGCTTGGTTTTAGAATATGATTAATTAACTGTGGTACTGCTTGTATATAGCACTTTGTGGGTAAAATAATTTCCAGAAAAAACTTAGTGTATGCCTCTGCTTTCTAATATCGCTACCTCTAAACACACTTCTTTGGGCAGCATTTATCCACTAGAAAATCCAAGAGAAAGATGCTCTAGCCAATCACACTGCTAGTTAGGATATTGTGTCTTATAATGGAATAACATGAGTCTGAGAGTCCCTATGTGAACTGCAGCAGATGGCTTTCCAGATGTTTTTCCTGGTTAATAGCCACCATCAGTTTGACTTTGGATAAATGACCTGAGTTTGCCCATGGTCTTTATATGATTGGATTCTGCAAAGCTTTTGCATAAATGTGTACATATTGCTATTTATAAAGATCACAGTCATTGTTTTTAGGAAGTGGTCAGTGGAAAGCAGAATTAGAAAAAAAAATAATAGGAACTTTTAAAGCTTTGGATCTTCTGTTAAAAGTTTAGTAGCTATGATTCTCTAGTTCAAGACAAATCTAGACTGTTGAGCTGCATGATCCCTGGAAGATGATTTAGTTAAGTCTCTATGTTGTAAATGAGGAAATTCAAATTCACATAAGTTGGGTGAGATTCACAATGTTCAACTTGTAGTGATTTGTCAAATATACAAAGATTTTGGTTTGAAATTATACAAGGATTCTGCTTTTTTATTCCAGCAAAGGAATACTTTGCTGACAAATATTGCTCTTGTTAATTTCTCTATATGTTTTTTTCTGGTTCTTATTTTTATTTTTTCCATGATTTGCAATTAATAAAGGTCAGACAAATGGAGTTGCTCTAACAAACTAACAAATACCATTATTGGTTATTTGATTAACATTGTCCATTTCCTTGTAAATATTTATGCCCTTTGTTCCTAGTAAAATTGAGAAAGATACTGCTATAGTCCGATCAAATAACTACTTAGGTCTAATCTTAAGTGCAAAGTACTTACAGCTGTTACTTATTTACATGTTAGTACTGTACTATGTCTTTCACTTTATATTCATGCTTAACCCATATGGGGAGCATATAAAATTAATAAGAATATAATCATTTTCAAAATTCATATTCTGACTCAGAAATATTACTACTAAAAGTCAGAGAGCTTGTCTGCTGGCCTGAAACTTGAGTCTTTATGCTTTCCAAGCCTGTGAATCTTCTCTCGGAATGTCAAAAAAATTCATAGGGAGTGAGTGGGCTGAGGGTTATTTCATAGTGGAGATGATCTGACAGACTTTTTGGGTCATTGAAACAGAGGAAGGGAAGAATACTTTGATCTAGACTTTCTGCTTTAACCAGCAGAACAGATATTGGGGATGGATGGAAATTTACTGTTCCACTTCTTGAATGCTACGATCCAAGTCAGTATTTCCACATGACGTCACATCCTCCCAAGCTGAGTGCTTGCCACAGTGCTGGCCACTGGCCCTCCTCGCCTCATTTTCATTCCAGCCTCTGCCTAACCTCATTTCTGGTTGTGCAGCCTCCTCACCAAAGCCTTTGTTCAAGTTAAATAATAATAGCAACAAACTTGCAGTTATGAACTTAAAATGGTTATTTAGCTTTAGAATTTTAACATGACTAGTTCTATATTAGATTAGATTTCATTTCACTATTTCTGAACATACATGCTACTTATTTTGTACTCCACTTGATTTTATCTATTTTATTTTACTAGGAATATAATAAGAAAAATTTCTTGTGCTTTCAGTCCTTTGAAATGAGCAAATTCTGCATCAATAATCAGGGAAGATAAATGTCTTCAAATCTTCATTCTGGTTCTGTCCCTGACATTTTCTGTGGCCTTGGCTTAGACAAATTCCATAACCTCTTGAGCTATCTATTTTACTCACTAAAAACCATATGAATCACAAATACCAAGATCTTTCATGATCTGTAATTTTAGAGGATACTAGAAACACAATTAAGTGACTGAAAAATATGAGGGAAAAAGGAAGGGAATTGGCTTTTAATTCCTTCTCCCTTTAAAAAAAATCCTCATTCAGTGACCTGAATGCTTTGGCGAATTGGTTATTTCATTTATTCAGTCATCAGAAAATTTTCAATCCCCCACATCATGCAAAACAACTCATACAATTTCATGTGTGCTTGTGAATACATTAAAGCATATCCCATCTTTTGCACCTTCTCTTTTGATAGTTTGAAATCTTTATTTTTCAATTTTAACTCAAAACCATTTAACAGTTTGACTTGTTAATACTTTATTTCATATCAGCTTCCTAAATAGTAGAAAGAGAAGTGCCCTTTTCCTGGGTTTTGGACAATCGATTACTCTAAATCATTGACATCTCATTATGAATCTATTCCCTGCATGCAAAAGAAAGGTTTAACTTTTTATATATTTTCATTCACAAAATATTTATATAGAGCTAATCCTTCACTAAAAGTGTGTGTTTGAAATGAATTACCAGAGTGAGAAAAGAAAGTAATTAGCATTTAGAAAATGCCAGGCTCCAAGGTTTCACTGAAGAATACTGAAGAAAAAAGTAATTTATAAATGGATATGGATTATTAAGTAAAAAGGACTCACAATTATGAGTTAGCAAGACCAATACCAGATAACAATTCTATTAATAAAGGGTAACTAAGAAACAAATATATGCTATTTGTCATAAGGGAAGTGACAATAATTAGTCTAATAGAAAGCTGAGATACTAATTTCTAAAAAGAAGTCTTTGCCTCAAGACAAATATGAAAGTAAAAATATAAGTAGCATTTATTGAGCATATAGTATAAGTGTGAAAGGAGAAATTAGTACAGGGAAGCCAATAAACATTTTGTAAATTTCGAAGTTAAAGTATCTCACTATGTTGACTCCATGAAGAAAGCATTTGTTTTGATTCTTTTAACATTATTTCTTGAAGCTTCCAGGGTGCTGGGAATAGGTTAATGTTCAGCAAGTGACCTATGCCTCAGAGTTCAGACCAAAGAGGAAGAGAGTGGATTTAAAAAAAAAAAAATCAAAAAAATCTCTAAATGATAATCCAATTAAGCAGATTACTTAAATTCAGACTTCAGGGGCCCTCCCTGGTGGCACAGCAGGTGAAAACACTGCACTAAGAGGCATAAGTCACTTCCTCATGAGTTCGATCCCCACCTGCCCCGGAGGAGATCCACATGGCGCAGCAGACCCGCCCGCTGCTCCCCTCAGCAGTGAACCTCGTTGATCTCTCTTTTATGTTCTCCACTCTGTCCCTGGTGAATCCTCTCACCCTCCGCATCTCTGGCCTGTACCCCAGTTCTATATGAATAAATAAATAAATCTTTTTTTTTTTTTTTTTAATTCAGACTTCAGGTGTTTCCACTTTCTGGTCATGAGTTCTGGGAAAGTTATTCATCTTTTCTGTACCTTTTATCATTTGTAAAATGGGAACACTCTCAGATCTTATCTCCTAGGGTTATTCTGAGCAAGATGTATTAAAATAGGAAAGGGGTTATTTCAAACAGTACATGGCAAACAATTGCTCAGTGCCAGCTGCCATTGTTATACCTGTGAAAGAGGGTAGAGGAGTGGGGTGGAGATTCAAAGGCCGATTACCCAGCTGTGTAAAGGAACACACTATAAAATAGATGAGTCCTCAAGATGAGAGGAGTCCAGGAGAGAAGGAGAGTGATAACAAAGGTACAAAAGCAGGAGGCAGTTGACAGCACTTCATGCACTACCCCAGTCAGATGCTATAGTATGAGGATGGATGTTAGAGTGTGAGAGTGTCTAGCTGGATGCTAGAGTATGAGGGTGTCTACAATGAGGGAGGGATTCTGGGGCCAGAGCCTGGGGCTGTATTGAATCATTTTAATGGTTGGTCATGAATCCCATGGGTTAGTGCTTTGCAGATATGGGTTAGTGCCTGAGAGCCCTGTGATGCCAGCTCTATGATTGCCTCTGACTCTCTAATGAGAAGTGAGGTGGCTCCCAACCTAGTTCTAATCAGTGCAATACCATATATACAGTATTTTCGTGTAAGATTTCTTACAAAGATTTATTTATTTATGCATACAGAACTGGGGTATAGGCCAGAGGTACAGGGGTGGTGAGATGATTCACCAAAGACAGAGTAGGGAACAGAACAGGCAGATGGATGAAGTACGCTGCTGAGAGGAGCAGTGGGCGGGTCAGGAGAGGTCTGCTGCACCATGTGGGTCACCTCCGGAGTGGGAATTGAACTCATGCTGAAGTGACTTTAGCTTCTTAGTGCTGTGCTTTAATCCCCTGCACCACCAGGGAGGGCCCTTCATGTAAGATTGTACTTGAGAAAAGGATTTACTCCCTAAGTAATATATGAATTTAAAAATAAAGATCCAGTGAAGCATTTGATCAAGGAATAAACATGAACAGTACTGAATTTAAGAATGATATCTTTGAGAGCACTTACATATTTAGCAAAGATTATAAAATACAACATGCGAGAAACTGTTTTAAACATTTTATAAATATCATTTAATGGAAGTTGGATAGGAGAAAAATAAGGCAGGAAATATTTTTTCCAACAGTTCATCAGATTCATCTTTACCTAAGAAACTATGTGTGAGTGTGTGTGTGTGTGTGTGTGTTGGTATAGGTAAATATATATTTATTTATTTACTTGAATAAAACACATCCTTCACTATTAGTACTTTCTGCTTCTGCTTCTAACAGATAGATTTTTTCTGCATGTTTGTGAGAATAAACTTAAAAAATGTGCTAAAATTTTTTTTCACTATTTTGTTATTTTGAATCTTGTAGGAACTGTTCTTATAAGCAGGAAGTCAGTTAAATCATAGGTGAGATTTTGTCAGGACAGGGACAGGTCAAAAGTGGAGGTGTTCATGTGCCATGCTGAGACCCAGGCTTGACTCTCAAAGGCATGGTACCACCCTTTGGGCTGGTTTTGAAATGAGAGGATGCTACTAATACTGACTGAAAGTAAGGGATGTGGACATCCTGCCATGTAGAGAGTAGTTCCTCATTCTGCAAGACTTTCACGTATGCATGAAGGTGAGAAATGCATAATTCCAGAGCCTGTAACTTAATATTTTTATATAGGTGACGTATTTTTGCTATGGTTTCAATACATACTGAATTTATGAGGAATGGATCCACTCTGTAAATAGAAGAAAGATTACATTTGTTCAGGTTATTATAATTTTGTTTTGCTGGGAGTTGTTCATTGCTTTGGAAAATAACATCATGAAGCTGGAACATCACTATGGCATTCAAGTTCTCTGTACGTTCACTGAATCCATCAGTGTGCAGCTGTCGTATTTGCCATGAGCCCACAGGGAGTTCATTCCTGAGCAGATGCAAGTAGCTGACCACTTCGTTATGTCACTTACTGCAGTCACGGTCCAGGGCATTCAAGCATTTTTCTTTCATACTTCATGTAGGGCATTGTATTTGTTTCTTTGAAGTAGTCTGTGCAGGTAGAAATTTGAGAATTTTTTTTTAAAGTGAATAAAGATGTCCCATAAAATAATGGCCTTGAAAAAGAGGGTTTAGAGTATGATGGGGTTGAGAGTCAATGTGTAAAAGTAACACAAAAACATTTTCAAACCATTCCATTTCAAGTTCTTTTATACTATGGCAGATTGGGAATAAAGTTCAGTTCTTGATTTGACTTTAACTTTTCCAAGAAAGCCCTTTTTATTCACATACTAAGGGAAATAGAGGATGATAAAACACTCTAAAGAAGACCCTGTGTGCTGGCCACACAGGGTACAGCCATCGAGGTAAGGGAGTTCACTTGGCAGGTCCAGACCACAGTGCTTGGAAAAATGCTTGAGGTTTTTGCTTGTTGTAAATTGTGAAAATAAACTTCTAGCATCAGGCTGCATTCCAGTAGCCTGTCTTGACCAGTCAAAAGTAATTTCAGGCCCTCCCTGGTGGCGCAATGAGTTAGGATGCAGCACTGCAAGCTGGCCACAGCCATCTCAGAGAGAGTTCGATCCTCGGCCCCAGAGGTTGTCCACATGGCACGGCAGACCTCTCCTGACCCACCTGCTGCTCCCCTCAGCAGTGCACTTCGTCGATCTTCCTGTTGTCCTCCCCACACTCTGTCTCTGGTGAATCCTCTCACCACCCCTGGCCCTCTGGCTTTTACCCCAGTTCTGTATGCATAAATAAATACATATTTTTTAAGTAATTTCAGGAACCAATACATTATATCTTTGCCTTTTTTTTAAACTGGAGGCAAATTACTGTAAAAACATTTGCTAATATGCTATATATAGAAATCATAATGTGCAACTCTTCAATGTCAAATTGCCAACACTTATTGTATAAATATTAAAAATACAAGCATATATATGTGTGTATTTTAACATATATAATATAATAAATATCAATATCATATCATATCTCATATATATAGTGCGCATATATATATATACATGTATATATATATATATATATATATATAGTGTAGGGCTGTGGTAGATATGGTGTGGTAACAAAATCTTAAAAGATAGTTAAGAGATAGGATTCTAATTTCTGGTTCATGTAGTGTTGCAAACCAAGGTTACCTTAGTTAAAAACTTAGTACTAGTTACAGTTAAAAAGAATCTTGATTTTTTTCTCTGATCCATCATCTGTTTAGCTGAATATTTCTAAATTGTGCCAGTTTATCAAGAATTCATTTGCCAACATATGATTTAGATACATTCAAAGCAGAGTTTTGTGAACCTTGATTCTCTTGCCTCTATCCACCACTAAACAAATTGGACTCTTTGAACTACCTGTTTTCTTTTTTGCTTGTTTGTTTTCTGTTATTTTGTTTTTTTTTTGTGAAAAATCCTCTATGTAGGCTGCATCAAAATGTTTTTCAGTCTAGACATGGCTTTACTACTAACAGGTCATTTTATGCTACAAGTACATTTCTAAGTATTAATCTTAAAATAAATTGGAACACTTATTAGAATATCCTCCAAGAAAATGAAGAAAAGATCTGTATCTATAATGGGCTAGTAGGCAGGGGGAGGGAGAGTGGGAGATCATGCTTCGTACTCATTAGTCTTCCATTAATAAGCTAAGTTCTTGTTTTATAACTCTGATGGGTATTTCTGACCAGCTTGTTGGCAAGCACCATATTAATAACAAGTAAAAATGTTTGATTCTCCATCCTGGAGGCCCTGAAAACAAATGTAAATTTTCTTCCTCATTTAATACCAATATTAGTTGTACCTAATATATACTAAATCAAGGTAATTGGTAGCCCACATAGAGACTACTTATTGCTATTTACTCTGTTGTATCTTTAATTAAAACAATAATTCCCATGAATAAACAGAACAGAAAAGCTTAATTCATAACTAGTTAATATCCAACTTTCAATTTATCTACTAGGACTTATCATGCAGAGCAACTGTTACAATAATCAGTCATTAGTTTTTAGTCTTTGTTTGTCAATAAAATAAGGGGAACACATTTCCTGAATATTTAGAGGCTGACAGAAGTTTTCATACATAACAAGTTTTTATACATAACTAACTAGATAACTGCAGTCTAAATATATAACTAGAAAATACTAAAGGGCATAAAATTGTTAGATTAGATTCGTAGATTCCTTTTGGTTGCTCAATAAGAATGTTGGCCTTTATTTTATAAATACATATTTGCAAAATATTATTCACTATGAGTAAAGTAGTTTTCATCTTATTTCCCAAGTGCTGGACTGACTGAGAGTAAATGGGAAGAACTGGGGAAGTAATACTGACTAAGAGCAATTACTCTTTCCAACGACCACGGATTCAGTGTCACGTTGACCTGTAAGAGTCAGTGTTAATCAGTAGAAGTTTCTCCTATTACAAGATGGAATTCTTTTCTACCTATGATAACACTTTGCTGTTTTTCATTTTTCTTTACATTCCCACATTGACAAGTAAAGCACTATAGTATGGTATTCTCACTCTTTCTCTCTCTCTCCCCCCCCCCCCCCCCCCTCACACACACACACACACACACACACTTTACCTCGTCACTCAATGGGTTTTTGTTTCCACATGGCTTGGTTAAAACACTATGAGTTAAGTGGAGTAAGGGGTGGGGTCCACAAGACTCTGCAGAGTTCCTTAAGGACATCTTTCCCCTGAACACTTCCTGCCCCCCCCCACCCTCTCTTCCTCTCTCCTTTGGTTCATTCTCAACAGAATCCACAGAGTGCTTGATGCAAGCCTTGTAAGCCATTTGGAATTTTTTTATAATATAACAAAATTTCCATTACAAATTCAGCAACAACACCAATGTCATGAACAAATTATTACCTCCTCAGAAAGCTTTAGGACCTATAAACTAGGGCTTGAAATGCAAACATATGATCACACACTAAAGTGTAACATCTGTATAAGTATGATCAAATTAGTTTACACCACTGGTTTCTTACATGTCAATAATTTTTCAAAATCCACTGCAAACATCACTTAGTGACACTTACGGTCTACATTCTGCTTGATTGGAACCAATGCCTTATCAGTTAATACGTGTTTTGAATACTACTCCAGCGATACTAACTCCAGTTTCTGTCAACTCTTTGGACCTCTTTTCCCTACTATAATGCTTGAGAATATTACTGGGAAGTTTAGAGAAGAAAGCAAGCACTAAGTTCTTCCTACAGGATAAGCTGTGCCAAAGATTGTATAAAAGAACTTTAAATAATTCCTATTAAGGAATTCATGAAGAGAAAACAACTGTATCAACTGAATAAACAAAAACAAGCACTGAAGGAAATATGGGCTTCATATAGTTCTGATAAAAATCAAAGTTGTGGGAATATACTTGTTTTGTGTATATTGTATATTATATCTACATATTTGACTGTAACTTCTTGGAAAAAGTAGTTTTAAAATTTGTCTTATTTTTGGGCCCTCCCTGGTGGCACAGTGGGTTAAAGTACAGCACTAAGAAGCTACTTCAGCATGAGTTTGATCCCAGCCCTGGTGACCCACATGGTGAGGCAGACCTCTCCTGGCCCACCCACGGCTCCACTCAGCAGTTTGCTCGGCCAGTCAGCCTGTTCTCCCCACTCTATCTCTGGTAAACCTTCTCACTGCTCCTGCACCTCTGGCCTGTACCCCAGTTCTGTATGCATAAATAAATTAAAAAAAAAATATCTTACTGTCTTATGTAAATATTCATTTTATAAAAATGAAAACAAAATTTAATAATACAGATGATACCTTCTAGGTGGTTGTCCCTCATCCAATTAACTGATGACCTGAATGGAATAAAAAGTGAGGCACTGTTGAGTAACTGGGAACATCCCTTGCCTGATACTAGGAGCTGAAACACTAATCTTATATCATACTCTTAAATTCAAACCCAAATATTGGTTTTTTTTGGTTCTCAAGTTCACTGGCTTTCCAACTAGAATTACATCACTATCTCTTTTAGGTTTCTAATTTGCTGACTGATATTCTTGGGACTTCTCAGCCTCCATAATTGCATGAGCCATTTCTTTATAAACATCAATTTGGGGTGATATACATATATAGAGAGATAGAATGATGCATCTATGTACATATACAGACTCATAGTGTGTATATATATGTTTATTCACATATATATGTGCGTATGTAGGTGTACATATATTTCCCATTTCTTTTGTTTTTCTTATGCATACAATATAAAAAATTGGAAAGGCTGTCAGAAAATCCTTTGAGTCACTAAGTTAATGTTAAAGAAACATTTGATTATATATAATGTATGTAATTCCAAGATGAAATAAATTTGTCATCTTCTATTATGTGCTTTCAATAAATAAAATGTCAAAAATAACAAGATATGGATTCATTCCTTTTCCATCAGCTTGATTCAAGTCAAAGTATATAATCTAATCATTGTCAGTTCCTCATTAACTTTATATCTACTTCAAAATATGATTTAAAAATTAATGCATTTTGTATTTCCTAATGAGTAATTCTTTGAATTATAAAATAATCATCTTCACAATAATTGTTTGATTTCTAAGGCAATAGAGATTAAAAACATAACACATTCAAGGTAAATCTAAATGGTGTTCTAAAAGAATAGAATCTCTATCAAGATTACCTTTAAACTTCATGGTTTTTAAACTTACACTTTTAAGCTAATTTTCATATAATACTTATTTCATGATCATAAATCCATTATATGTAAGTATAAATGAACATATATATATATATATATATATATATATATATATATATATATATTTCCTAATGGTCCTTACTGGGCCATTATGATATATTAGAGGTTCTAACAGTAAAATATCTTTGTCTTCATTGAATGTTGTTTTTGTTTTTCAGAGGAATGGAGAACATAGACCAAAAAAAAAATAAATTAATATATTAGACAGATTCAAGTTATAAAATATAGACAGAAGGAGGAAAAGGTGAAGGGCAAAGTTGTGAGGAGGGTGAAGACATAAAATCTTTAAAAATAGAGAAGGTCTCACTGAAAAGGTTACAAGAAGAAGACTTGAGGGAGTTTAGGGACTTATATACCCAATATCCTGGGAAGAATACTGTAGAGTCTAGAAATAAGCTTTTTGAAACATAGGTGATATGTTCTTAGAAAACCAAGGAGGCCAGTGTAGCTGGAGTAGGTTGAGCCACATGGCACTAGATTGTGGGGACCTTGCAGAACACTTAGCAGACTGAGCTTTACTCTAAACCCAGAGATTTACACAATCTCTGAGCTCATTATCAGGATCCATTACACTGTATGTTACAATGGAGAGAACATACTTTAAGGGCAAAGCAGTGAAAGGGCTATAGCAAACCCATGTGAGACACGATCCATTCCACACTGGTAGCAAATGAGCACGATCATAGCAGATGATGACATACCTCGTTTTTCTTATGATATCATTAGGGGCAGTACTTTTTAAAGGCAAACTCTTGGAGGTTTTTTTCTTTATGTGCAAAAAGTAAGAGTGCGGTTTTTTTGGTTTAACAAATATTAAAAATATTTGCTTAAAAAATGACCACTAATTATGGGTATGATAGTGAACTGCTGAATTACAGAAGGACAGACCATTCACATTCAAAAATATGTATTCTGGGCAAGTATGTAGGTGACCCATATTTTCATGTGGATGAGCACAGGACTAGTGGGTGGGAGCAAAGCACGGGTGGGATGGGTGTAATATTTTTACAATAACATTTTTACTTGAATTACACCTCAGGGCATTGCATTTCTTTGTTTTCATTCTTTATGAAAACTTTATACATGGTCAAAATGCAGTGTGCAATAAATAACACTGATTTTGTGTGCTCTTACTTAAAGGTTTTTCTTTTCCTTTACAGAAACTGTATGTGAAGTAGAAAGGTATATGCCATCCTTTCTGGCTTCAAACCTACCCCTGCCACTACATTGTCTCATAGTATAGCTTCATGCAGTGATATCAAATCCATAAGTTGAACACATCTGTTCTATTGTTTTATGGCTTTTATCTAACACCTGGTTAATTCACCCTTTGGCTTCAGAGTTGATAATCATAACAACAAAAATGAGAAGTAATTCTTGAAGCATCTGATCCTTATCCTCCTGGAGTGTCTCTAGCTTGGATATGGACACTCTAGAACATGGTTCTCAAGCATGGAAATTCTTGTCGCAGGGAACATCTGGCACTATCTGGAGACATTTTGTTTTTCCTTAGAAAATTAATGGAATAAAAGGTAATAGTATTATTTTCAGTGACATTTTTAACTGTCACTTTTAGGAAGAGATACTTTAGGCACCTTGTGGCTAGAACTTTGTGTAACATTCTATCAGGCACAGAGAGCTCCAATCCACATTGAATTTACTAATCAGAAATGTTAGACTCATAGCCATGCTCTAAAAGAAAAAGAGCACTTGAATAGGTGTGTGTTACTCCAAGGGCACAGAACTTTTTATTAGAGCATAAGAAATCAAACTGTGCAGGATGGTCCTTCTGGAGCTACAGAGAATTAACACTCTTTCCACAATTGGCTTTTCCATAGAGTAAATCAAGCAGCAGTTCAGAACTTGTTATAGTATATTATAGAAATTGCTTCAGGGTTTAATGAAACAAAGAGCTGTAAAAGTATCTTCAATAAAACAAGCAAACAAACAAAAACTAACTAGATTTTGCTCTTTGTAATCTAGGGATAAGAGGATGACAACTATGCTTCCCAGATTTAAAGGAATATTTCCCATTTATCTAATTTCTTTTTTTAAATTTATTTTTGAATATAAAAATTGGGGTGTAAGCAGTGCTGGTGGCAAAAGGATTCATCAGAGATAGGATGGGGGGGCAGAGCAGGCAGAGGGAAGTAGCAGGTGAGACAGGAGAGGTTTGTTGCAGCATAAGTAGGTTAGCTCCCTGGCCAGGATCACTGAGGTTTAATCCCTAGTCCACCAGGGAGACCCTATACAATTCATTTCGTTTGTAGAGAGATGATGTAAATGTCCATCTTGCATTGGGGGTTAGCCCTCCAATACACAATAATAAATCCAGAGTTTATAGCATATCCGTTATTCATTCCAGTTGATCACACACAAATCTGAAGACTACAAATCACACTAACAACAAACTGTCAGGAATAATTCTTCAAAGGATATTTATCAAATTTGTAAGTGTGATGAAACAGTCTAGGGAATTCTTCCTCATAACCCTATTTCATGGATTCTTAGCTGTGCATATTTTCACTTCCTGAACTTTGAGAAACAAAGATTATTTTACAATGCAATGTATCCCACACTGTGATTGATCTCATTTGGAGTCATGTTGCAGGTATGTGGGAACCTTCCACTAAGAGCAAGAAAGCTTCATCCCATGTGTCCTTCATGCCAGAAGTAAGGATGGTTCCCTAGCACACGAAGAACAGAGTAGGAATAGCCAAAGTCGTCCAGCCACGATAAGATACACACATGGAAGGGGGCTCTAAACCCTCACCAATTGCTACTGGAAACATTTTTCATAGTTATTATTTCACATATTCCCTTAATGAATTATTCTAACAGTATGCAAGCAATTATTATATGGAATATACTTAGGCCCCTGAGACCTAAAAAGCTAAATCACAATAATAGAATCTTAAGATATTTTGGCTACTGTGCAGAAAAGAAACTGTTTCTTGACTGAATCTCACTTGAAGTTATCTGAACTGCACTAACATTCTCTCACGTTCCAGACTGTACACACACCATAGTACCCATTGCTGTTTTGTTTCCATAATATAGAGAACAACATAAACAGCCAAATGACAACAGGCAGTTTTCCTGTAGTACATTCAGGGTTTGCAGATTTGTTATGATTTAGGAACAGCTATAAAAAGAGAGCTCTAAATGCTCCTAACAAAACTCACTTTCCTAGTATGCTGCATAAGCTTCAAATTTCTCTGCCAAAGAGCATCATAGTATTTATATAGTATCACTTCATTTCTACCTAGGAAGACTTTATATCTGAAATTGTGCCACTGATATGAAGAGCGATTGTATGTTAAAGGTTCTATCCAGGAAATAACTTTTTTGGGGAAAACCAGTATCAGGAAAGACAGTGTTCCTGACCCTGGGATTGTAATTTGAAGAAGGCCCCACTAACTGAGAATTGGGGAACCAGATCTGTAACAGTCACTCACTTACAGGAAAGGTTTTGGTCCTAAGGCATGAGTGAAATTGCCTTTTTGTTGTAGGAAGGAGAAGATTCTTTCTGTATTTAATACCCCCAAACTCAACTACTGGTGACCTAGAAGAGACAACAATTCTATCCATTAGTGTTTTTCTGCATAAGTGCCCTCACATAAATTAGCAACATCACACTACAAAAATCTTTCATAAATGATCTCCTCATCAATGTTTCTCTGTCTTTACCATAAGGAGCAAGGATAGGGAACCTAACACAGAAGACATTTTTTGTATATGTATCACCACATACATGGAAAATATCACTTTAAAATTGCATTTTATATTTTTCTTCTGAACCTGTACAATTTATGTAAGTGTTTGATGAACCAACAAGGTCATTTAAGTAAGTGTTGAAGAAAAAATATTCTCTAATATGGCAGAAGAAAATTTCGAATATGCATAGTGTATAAGCTTCCTTTATGGTTTGTTTTGATAAATTTCAATGATTTTATCTAGTAAGATTTTAATATTTAAGTTTTCCACTTGGTCATTTGCCAAAGGCTTCCCATTACACATATTTAACTATGTATTGTGTAGTATTAGCATTGCAAATTTGAGCCAAGGAAACATAACAGAACAACTATTGACAAAGGTCCAAAATTAAAATATTTTTAAATATTGAAACAAAAATATATGGAACTAGCCCAAGATGCTTTTCTAATTAAAGCTTCATATCAGTCCCACAATTTCAACCACTGAGATATATATCATCTCTATTGCTGATTTGTTTCTTTTGTTCTTCCAAATTACAATCAGTTCTAAATCATAAAATTATAGACTTTTCAAAATGAAAAAATGAGCAGTTGAATAGAGGTGATAAGAAATAACTAAAATAAGCAAAATGACAAATGATACCCACATTTATAACTAAAACTCTAGGAAAAAATTTAGAAAACTAGCTTAAAAACGACAAAAAGGAATTAGAATGTGTTGATCCTTAGCAATCACTTTCATGACATTATCATATATTCTCACGGTTGAGTGAAGTCTCACTCATATTCCTACCAGAATCTATATAGCATTTAATGAAAGCAGTCATTGCGATTTTATTTAAATGGTTCAAATCCCCTATATAAACTTTTCTGTTGGTAATCTTGCTTCATTATTTTACAGAAGTAAATAGGTATTATCAGGCAGCAATGCATTAGTTTCTTATGATGAATGCATCAACCTATTCATATACTTTGTGATGTACTAGTGAAAGTTTAACAAACAATAGCTCAGGAAAAAAATAAAAATGTGATTTTATCATTTGCAGATTACCATGGTATAAATATCAATGTCATGCACTTTGACAGCAGAGTTGGGATGAGATGCATGTAATCTGCTCTTAAGAGCAAATAATCCTTTTCTTTTGTTACTTTGATGAAGTTGTTCTGTCAAAGCCAATTCCTCAGCTTTATTTCTGGATCCAATCTCAAAACCTTACTCACAGATAAATGTCTTCTTTCCTATATTTCCAATCGATTCATTTTTGAAGAAACTTTCCTACCAGCATCTAACATAATATGTATGATCACAGAACTCTTTATCTTTTCAAGAGAACTCATTGATACTTAATAGCTATTCTTGTCTGTTTAAATTTTTAATTCTATTTATATTATACCATCCTCAATTAAATAGAAGTCTTCCAAGTCCAGGTACTTTTCTTGGCCTTGTTTACAGTTCTATCTTCAGAAACTAAAAGAGTTCTGGGCATATAATATGTACTTAACAAATAGTTCATGGTACATCCTTTTATTTTTAATAAAATTTATAGCTATAATTTTTTTTTCTCTTTATGTTGGTATGGATGGGCCTTCTAAATATACCCACTCAGAGATACTTATCTACTCTTCTATATTATTATAAAATTAAACACATAAATTTAATTGATATTTACTGGTACATGCCCTGGCCAACTGATGTTCTTTGGTTATAACTTTTGGGAAATTGGTTAATTAATAATAAGATATCTGTCGAACTAATGTCCTATGATCACACTAGAAACTCTGTCCAACTAATGTCCTATCTTCACACTAGAAACTAAATTATGTGATTAAATTCTATATAAATCCAAGCAAATGGTCCTTAAACATCTGGGTAACAGACTATATATCTCATCAAGACAATCTCTGCTCCCCTCATACTGTAGATACATGCAAGTTTACATCTCCCAACAGTGATACACGCCCCTCAGATTCCCTGTTCCCAGCCTGTCCCTTTTAAGTATCAGTCACCCTTAAGGCTTCTGCCCCCAGAAGTTTCTTCTTTTTCTTCTTCTTCTTTGCACTGTCTCCCTTGTTAATCTCGTCAATCTTGAGGTTTCAATGACCAAAATTGGACAACTCCCTAGATGCTAATTTCCAGCCCAAATATCCCTCTAGAACTTCACATTTCTAAACTCAGCTGTCAACCAGTCATCTTTATTTGAATATCCTGCAGTTATGCCAAAGGAATATGCACCATATGGAACATGTCTTCTTCCATTTCCACTAAGCAAACTTCTATCCCCTAACCATACCTATATCAGAAAATGGTACCAACATCTACCTAAGGTGAAAAATCATTTTTTCTCTTATCATCAGCTGTTATCACCACTCCTTTGCATTACCTCTTTCCTTATTATCCCCCTCATGAGAGGGTGAGCTGTCTTTCTTTCACTGTGGGTCTCTCCAACATCCAGTACTATACTCACAAATACTGGGTCTCAGTGAGTATTTACTAAAACTTTACTCTTTATTGCTAAGGAATTAAAGCTATTAATAGCTATGGATCTTTTTAGGCATCCGTTCATCTCCAAAATCCAGACAGTTTTGCAGCAAAACTGAATGGTCATTAAATGAATGCGGTCAAGTTCTGTATATACTATATACTATACTCTGTTTTCCCTTTGCTACATGAATAATAAGCTTTAGGATGGCTAATCCAGTATAAGTCACAACTTTCAAATATGCCAATTCAATGCTTGAATGCTTTGTCATTATTCTCATTTTTGATGCCTTTTTCTTTCCAATTACATGCTTGAAGCACAATACATTGAAGTACAATTCCTTTTCCTTAATATCATGGTGGTTTAAATTTAGATTTTCTAGAATTTTAAGGGGAATGCATATAGAAGAGGATTGAAAAAGTGGCTAATACTTCACAAGAAATGCAACTCTGCTAAGGGCAATTCTGAAAGATAAAATGTCTGACTGGAAATCTCTCTACTCAGCAGTGAGCTTTATACTTCTATTTACTGTGTAGACTTGGCTTGTTTTTTCTCTTTGTAATAAAACCTCCAAGCTTCATTGTGTGATTAGACACAGTGTTGAATCTGGAGGAAAATTTATGAATAATTAACTTATCAAAATGAAACTAGGCTCTCCTATCACCCACGAGGGTGCATTTACCATTCAAATAGGGAAATTATGGACAGGAGAAAGGGGACTAAGTGGTTTTCAGTTTGAAGATCTCTGCTGTTCTAGGAAGTCTAACATTGTCTGCTCACATAAACTGGAAGTGTATATGAGATGGCCTAGAGACAACAGCAGGGTTATGAGTATACCAGACTGTCTAATTTCTAAATGGACAGATTGACTGCAATCAAGGGGAGTGGAGTCTCAGAGTGGCTAGTCCAAGATAGGAAGTACTGTGACTCCTTCTAAACTGGGTACTGGTGTGTGAGCATGAATATTTACATCCTTAGTCATTTTCATTAGATTCCTGACATCTGATCAGATATTTAAAAGTCTTTTGAAGTGTCTAACTCCCAAACCTACACTATCGATGTTCACAAGTACTAGGCAATATAAAATCAGTCTTAATATCAGTTTGACAGGACTTAAGAAAACACACAAAGGCAATCTGTAATTTGCGTAGGTTAATTTATACATATGTGTAACTGAGAAATGAATCCAGAAGATGTTAGCCTCCCATCTGTATCACACAGTGAAAAATGGGAAAAAAAATGATTTACCAGCTGTCAATAAACAATTTTGAATATATTCTCATGTTCTCACCCCAGAATAAAATTTCTAATGCCCAAAATATAATTTCTAAGCTCCTTTGCTAGAGTGGCATTTTATTTCCTTGTTATTCCATAATTTCTGTATATGCATGACAATATGCTGATTTTCAGGACCCACATTAGTATTTAAGATTGTGTAATTAAATTTAGTCATTGTTTTATGTTGAGAAACAAAATACAGAGATTTGGTCAAGTCCAATACATGTAGCATCTCTTCATTTTTACTTTTCTTCCCCCAATGAGCCTTTGAATGTTCAACTTCTACTGAATTTATAATTTCTACTCTCCTGAGTTATATTATGGAATGGCAATGTATGTTCAGACTCAAATTGTTCAGGTTAAGATTCTAGACTACAGCGCTCAGTAGTGTTATTAACCCTCCTTTTTGTTTTTAGCTTCAACTTAAGAACATATATAGTCAGTAATTTTTGCCAGTATTTAAAGTGAACTTGTATATCCCTGAGTATGGAAATTATTTTTAGTATTAAGTTATTTTGGATAAGATAGCAGTGTAAATCTCTGAGTAATAAATACAGTACCAGACTTATATGACAGAATACAGTTTCAAATAATAGCAATCAATAGCTGAGTATATATTCAATATACTCAGGAGACTTATCATTACTTTTACTACAGAAGCCTTCTCTGTCTTTCCCAAGATAATTAGACAGAGGCATCAGTTATTTAAGTAAGGAGAAATATGAAAGTTGCCCTAACAGAACCAAATAGTCAAAAATGACAACCTTAAGTTTAAGGAAAAAACGAGTTGGTCTAAGTAAAAGAGAGAAAATTGTAATGCAAGTTTGCAGAGTAAGCTGTTAGCTGCCACATTTAACTCATTCCTAGGTTGGGTGAAGTAGGAAGTAGCAAAACTGTAAAAAGATTTCACAGAGTCAGACCTCAGAGTTCAGCTGGAACAGCCAGCTTCACTGCTTTCCAATAGAATAAAAGTTGGCAGTAAACCTATATGGTTTGTCCTTCTCAGTTCCATTTGATAAAGTTATTCTAGGTAATATTGTTACTAGATTAAAATAATAACATTGTTACTAGAATATCCTAAATGCCATGCAAACTGTGTTATTAATTCATTTAATCCTCATGAAAAGCTCATATCAATACTATTATTGTTATTTTAATTTTATGGACAGGGAAACAGAGGCACAGAAAGTGGCATACATTCTTAACAACCACACAACTAATAAATGAGAAAACTAGGGTATCAACCAGCCAACCTCACTTCAGAGACCACACTCTTAACCATCATACTGCTCTCTTTCAGGCTACTTGCCTAAAAGCTGTGATACCCAGGCTTTGCTCCCTCCCTTCTTCCCTCAGGTTGACTACTGTGTGAAGACAATTCCCGTTTCAAGGGTCCTGGATTACACATAAGCCCCTAAATTCATTGTAAGGCAGGGGTGGTGATGAGCTAGGCAAAGAGGGACTCTGTGGAACCAACAGATGAAAACCTGCCAAGGTAATGGCTGTAGTAGCATATACAACTTGGTCACCAAAATGATTACAGTATCTTCATTCTTACAGTTTCACGGAGACTCAAACAGAAACCCTCAACACTAGTTGCAGGAAAATGGGCACGACTGGTAGGAGGTTGAGTCGCCACATCTCCTGTAACAACCTGGAAGAGGGTCAGAGCGTGGGCACAGAAGAGGAGCCTGCTGATTTCTAAAGTCCTTGCATTTTGGAGTCCTAAACATTCTGTGATTCCAGGGAGATATATTGCTGCTCTTTCCACAGCTTCTATCTTTTAATGTTGGCAGCTCAAACAGGTTCTGGGATGCTAGAGTGAAGATACTTATTAAAAAATAATTAACAGTGAGATCATCACAGGAGAGGCTGTGTTTTAACAAAAGAACTCAGAATTATCAGGATTTTAACGCTTCTATATGTGAGCCTGAAGACTAAAATTAGCAACAATGAATAGGAAATGAGGTACAATGGTTGATGTCCACATTGGCTACAAGTGGGTAACTGCTTACTATTTTTGAATCCTAATCTTTTTAGACCATCTTGCATTAAATACTTCTCAGGACACAAACACAGAGTCACACAAATTAAATAACCAGATTCTATTTTTGAAATATAGCAGGGAAGCTTTATGTATTTTTATTATTTTCTGTTTCTAACTTATCTAAAATTTCTATAAGCCCCATTTGTAGGTATTCCCATCAATACAAAAGGCATGTTCCACAGATTCTTAGAATTTGTAGACACCAATGAAGGTGAGAGGATTTCCCATTTCCTATACACTAACGTATGTATGTGGGTTTGTGTGTATACCTACCTATGTGTAATGCATGCATGCATATATGTGTATACCTGCACATACAAACACAGGTACATACATGTATAAAACACTTTACTTTTCTTATCATCTGACCTTTCCAGTTGAAAAATTATGAAACTGTGGCACCAAGAATTATGGTACATGGGTTTGACTCTTCACACATTTTCTAAAATGTAAGGAACTGAAGGTAGGAGATATAAGGGACACAGATTAAATAGACAGCATATATATGAGGGCATTAAAAGGTGTGCCAAGTTTAGGCACACATAAGTCTTAAAAAAGGCATCTATAAGCAGGCATTTTCATCTGACAACAGAGTTTTAGCAGCAGAAACTTGTCAGACTTTAAGGAAAACTACCACAAGGTTCACTTACAATGACTGAATACAAAACCAAACTAGCTGCCATTTACTGAACTCCTACTTTAAATTCATGTTCTCAAATTCCCACATTTTTCTAAGCTTGTTTCACAGACCAAAAAACCCATTTAAGCTTCAGAAAGTTTCAGGGATACACACAATGTCGCAGCAGGATCGTGGCAGAGCTGGGGTTCAATCCTAAATCTTGTCCCAATTCCCCACCACTAATGCAGGGACAAGGCTGCCGGTCGTGGCTCTGTTGCTCTTTTCCACAGCCAGGGCCACTGTTTCCCAGGCTGTCTGTTCCGAGATTGGTTGCTTCCTCATTTCTGTCCCCTGAGCTGTTAGTGGCTTATCTCACTCTTGGCTGTTGAGATAGTCCCTCCATCAAAGGGGTTCAGGTTTTGCTTCCCCCCAATATGCTCAGCAAAGTGTCAGCTTCCTGCTTTCCTTGTTAACCCTGGGCGGCTCTTGTTGGTTTGGTTGACCCTGCAGCCTTCTGTTGATTGTGAGGATGCAGCATTCTCTGCCAAATCAGTGGTGTGGGGTGTGCTGAGGCAAAGGGAAAGGATTTATTCTACTCCCTTTGGCGAGAAGAATTGCTTCTTTGTCCAGGTTAGAGTTGCAAACAGATGCCCCTTTGTACGGTGCCATGACACTTCCTGGGTAACACCATTAAGTGTTTCCCAGACAGCAGAAGCTCCCGGGTCATTGCTGAATTGCCATTTAACTTCCACCAGTATGTGAGCCTTCAACTGTTTTGTTCCGCTGCACTATTGAACTCTGCCCATGGTATAAGTAGAATTCTCATGAATTGAATCGTTTGCAAAAGGAACTGTGACCTAATCCTTGACAAAACATGTCTGTTTTGTTCACCAATGTGTAGCTGAAGTCTAATATAATACATAGTAGGTGTTCAATAAATGTTTATTGAATGATGTTGGAGGAACGGCTGGTGTGGTGTGTGTTTTAGCAGACAATTCCTTTTTCTCCTGCATGGAGAAACACAATTATCTATGCTGACTGCATAAACTAAAAGATAATTTAGTTGTACTAATAAGAAGGAATAGGTGTACAGGGAAATTAATGAAGATATAAGTTAGGTTAGAGGACATTTTTGGGATTTAGGTAATAATATTCTGACTAAACTCTAACTTCTTTCTGAGTGACTAATAATCACAAATATAGTTGGGTCATTCTTTCTCTTTTCTTTTTCTCTCTTCTTCTCTTTCTCTTTTCTCTCCCCTTCTCTTTCTCTTAACCTCCCCCTCTCAGGAATATTTGTGCATATGCGTATACAAATGAAACATTTTCTAGGAGAAGCACGATGAGAGACGAATTAGAGCAACTGCATTCTGAATTCCTAGCAAAAGTTTACTGTACACAATACTGACTACTTTTCTTTCCTGTAATCTCAGAACAACATTTCTGAGGCAAAAACAGAAAACAAAAACAAAAAGAGGTTTAGGAACAGCTTTTGAGAGGCCAAAACCAACTAGCTTATTTTCCTAACATTTATTTTCCTGAGGACTTGTACTTCAAAGCATGTGGAATATATAATGAAGGGCATTTGTTATATGTAATCTAGAGACATTTTCTCCTCTCATTTGGTTAAATTTAATGAATAAACTGGCTTAACTAACATATTTCTATTTAGGTATACTTCAAAAAGGAAGTATCTGTCCTCTGACTCTCAGCTACATTTATCTCTCAGCTATTTTTAACTATGAAACAAAAAGTAATATTTGATTAATAAGAACAAGTGACCCAAGAAACATGGACACTATGAAATTGTCTGTAGAAAACCTAAACAGACCTATAACAAGTCAATAGCTTGAGTCAGTAATCAAATGAAAAGCTCTCAGCAAAGAAAAACACATGTCTTCATTGGTAAATTCCTCCGAATAGTCAAATAAGAATGAATACCAATCCTTCTAAACTTTTTCCAGAATATCTATGAGAGAACACTTTCTAATTCATTCTATGAGAATTGTACTACCCTGATACCATGCCAGAAAAAAAAAATCACAGGAAAGAAAAATATCTGGACAAATAGCCCTATGAAAAGATGCAAAGATATTCAACAAAATACTAGCAATCTACTAGTATATCTAATTTTAAAGGGTTTGTATATGCTGGCTACCTGGAATTTAACTCCGAGATACAAGAGTGGATCAAGGCAAGAAAATCAATATTATACTTCACATTAATAGAAAGAAGGGGAGAAGTGCATGGCCATCTTAATTGATGCAAAAAAAGTATTTGACAAAATAAAGAATTGTTTTGTGGTTAAAAACACTCAACAGAGGTATTTACAGAGGGAATTTCCTCGAACTGAAAAAAGGGCATATATGAAAACTCCAAAGGTAATATACTCAGTGGCAGAAGACTAAAAGTGTCACTCCTTAAGATTAGGAACAAGATAAAGATGTCATAAACAATTTTGTGTTTATACTTTAAATTCTAAAAACAGTAAGATGAAAAACCTAGAAGGACAGTGGAAAAACCTTTAAAAACAGTCATTGGGAAGAAAGAACTAGATTCAGGGTATGGACAGTGAGTCCAATCAGATATTGTGTCTGAAACAGCAGAGGCATATCAGAGTGGAGATTTCCTTCTGGGCAAACATCCCTGACTAGAAGTAGAGGCTCCAAGTCAGGAGAATATATTTAAGTCATTGGCCAATTCTAGTACTTGCTCAAGGGAATTCAAATTTTAAAGATACTCTAGATAAGTGATTTATGTAGTATATCACATCATTATTTAATGGCGGGACTCTGCCTTTCCTCTTGCATTGATGTATTCTAAATGGAATGATGAGGCCACAAAGCTGGCTAGGAGATGCAGAGGATGCTACCTTAGGGTTCCACCCCGTAAGGAGGCTGCTGCTTCTGAACAGTCACCTTCCTGGCTTTCCTTTCTTTGCTGTTCATGTTTGCTCAGTTCGAAAGACCTGAGAGAAATGTTTACTGTAAGATCAAGCTGGGTTACAATCCAGTGGTAAATACAAACTCAAAGGTATAGTAGTAAATGTAGACTCAAAGGAATGTGTGTGTGTGTGTGTGTGTGTGTGTGTGTGTGTGTGTGTGTGTGTGTAGCTCCTATTTGGCTATTCAGGAAAATCCAGGTATGTTGTTTAGGGTCTCACTTGATCCATCATGCAAGTTGTAAGGGATGATTTCATGGGGAATGTTGCCACTTCCTCTCTGAGATACACACAACACACGCACACACAGACATGCATGTGTGTGTGTGTGTGTGTGGATACACACACAATATACACAATATTCTATATAATATACACTATTAAGATATAATATTCACTATTAAAATATACTATATATTATTACTATATAACTAGATATATTACTATATCTGGTGGGGCCCTTGACAAAAATCTATTATAATAAAAGGAATTTTTTCCATTATAAAAGGTGAAGTGAGGACACTGAATGTTAAAAACAAATACAAATGGACAAATGAAACAAAGGCAAATGTACTTCACACTAAGGCTTTCAAAGAGATCTTTAGAGTAAAGTGCTCTGTTATGGCACAATATCACCTATTAAGTGATCAAAAGACCACAAAAAGCCAACCTTTTTAGATTAAGGTCCATCAGTGATGCAAAAAATCCCTCACAAATCTGTTAATGAAATCTACAGGTTTTTGAAATTCATTGTTGGGAAACTACTATATTTAGTTAATAAATTTCATGACCAGCCTCATGCTATTCCTTTCTTTCCTTGTCATTTTCCTTTTCTTCTCACCTCCCCAGCTAGGGAGGTGACCCACATGGTGTGACAGACCTCTCCTGACCCACCTGTTGCTCCCCTCAGCAGTGTATTTCAGTACATCTGCCCATTCTGCTTCCGCACTTTGTCTCTGATGAAATCTCACATCCCCTCATCCACTCTTGGTGAGTGAATGACTTCAGAACTATACCCATTCAGATTTGCTTACTGAGTACATTCTACAAGTGTCTGATTTCCCTCTGTTGGCTAAGGGCTTAATTAGATCATGTGATGGTGGATAAGGTCAAGGTGGGGGACGAAACAAAAATAGTAGCCAGAAACTCATGATAGTGTAGTTATGTCAGCAGCTATATTGGGTGGTTAAAGAGAATCTGCGGTGAGGAAAGACTAGAAGGAAGATGCAGGAGGTATGGCTTAATAACCAAAGAGTTCCCTCATCCTCCCTTCACCAGATAAATAGCTCTTTTCTGATGAGGAAGGCTCAGTTTGAGGTGAAAATGCCAGATGTTAGGTCCTCCCAGGATAGAGGACCTGCTATTCTCTGTAGTACAGTACTAGGAATAAATGGGAAACATATGGAAAAAAATATTCTTTTTTCTTTTTAAAGATTTATCTATTTACACATACAAGAGCTGGGGTACAGGCTAGAGGTGAGGGGGTGAGAGATTTCACCAGAGATAGAGTGGGGAGCAGAACAGGCAGATGTACTGAAACACACTGCTGAGGGGAGCAGTGGGCGGGTCATGAAAGGTCTGCCACACCATGTGGATCACCTCCCTGGCTGGGGATTGAGCTTGTGCTGTAGTGACTGTAGAGAGCTTCATAGTGCTGTGCTTTAACCCATTGAGTCACCAGGGAGGGTCCAGTTTTCTTTCTTTACTTTGCCTACCTGGCCTGTTTAGGTGAGACTGTTATTAGACCTGTGGTGATTCTTACTGATATTTAGGTGCCCACTCCCAATTTATTCTGGGGTATGTAATTTACTATTAGCACCAAACCATTTCTTTACACAAGTATTGGGTGTCTCTGGAAAATGAAGAGGATCAAAAGGCAATTATCTGAGCCTTCTTCCAAATATTCCAGGACTTCAGAATAGGTTCTGTTCACTGGAAAAGTAAATGCAGTCAGTTGTAATCTACCCACAAGTCACTTCTACATTTTCATTCATACATTTTAAAGCCATACTCCAACTTTTAAACTCATGGAACATTTCAAAACTGCTAGTACTCTCCAAACTCAAATTAAGAAAAAAAAAAATTAGTGACCAAGATCACAGCAAGTGCAAACACTTCTAAAACCAGAGCACACCATGGAACATGCTGACAACTCAGTTCTCAGTGAAGCAATTTCTGATCATTGACAACATGGTTCCCCTTTGGCATTCATAAGTTGACAGTTAAATATCAGGTCTGCATTACCTCACTTCTCCAAAAAGCTAACAGTGACTTCTTAGAAATGAACTTATGCAAAATAGTGTCAAGAATTTTAAACATTATAGTAACACTTAAAAAAATATTACAAGAAACTATCTCGAAGAACTAAGAAAGATAAATCAGGGTGTGAGCATATGGTGGCCAATTTAGAAGGCAGCTTTTCATGAGGAGCTGTGGATGACTGAATATAATTCAAGTCAGCCCGTTAAGCCTTACCTGACTCAATAGGAGTTTTCCTTAAAGATAACAAGAGGAGAGGATTATGGCATAGAAAAAGAAAGCTCTTGCCCTGGTATTCTCTGTAGTACAGTACTAGGAATAAATGGAAAACATATTGGAAAAAAATATTCTGACACTGGAGTTTCAAACTTTCTCTAGTACATATTCAATTGCAATTATGCATTTTAGGTGTACATGGCTCTGGGACTGAATAGTGCAAAAGCTTAGATAACAAAATCAATATGGTAAGACCTGGGGAGAAGTCTCCTATTTGGAAATGCAAAAGAAAATCTATCAGGAATATATTAGTCAAAATAAAAGTTAGCAAAATGTTTTGAAGAAGAGTTCAGTAGGTGATGTTGAAGACCTTTTTAAGTTATATTGCATACAGGGACTTTAGGACTTCTTGTTAGAAAATGAGATTAAGTCAAATCACTGGTGCTACTACTATTGAGTACTCCAGAAAATAAGTAAATAAGTATCCCTTTTTGTTTACACCAGAAAATAATTTTTTTAAACTTGTTCATATTCTGCCATTACGAACTTGTTCTTTCACATCTGAAACAGCTCATGTAAACATACATACTCTGGTTTAGGTTCCACTTTCCAACTTTTTGAGCTCTAAAATTGACTTTCCAATGACTATTCAATTCTACCAATATCAAAACAAACAATCAACTAGATACAAAAAACAATTACTGCCAACAATTCTAAACACCATATTCAGAACTATAAACACTGGACTCTAGTGCTTATTTTGTGCTTTTCAAAAATCTTACTTTACACTATGATTTTCAGTTGTAGTTTGTTCCTTTCCTCTTTTCTTTAGGTACAGATGACCTCACCCAATTTACAGACACTGGCAGTGGCTAAACATGAAAGAGAGATGGCGGTAATGACAAGGCAATTCACAGAAATGGCGTCTGTTCACACAAAAAGCTGTGGCGGTATATAACTTTTATAATATAGACTACACATAGTACATGAGGTTCTTGGAACAATGTAACCATCTGCCAACTATCTATAGCTTATATATTGATAAAAGATATGTTTCAATTCAAATCAACCTCACAGAAGGGAGAATGTGTTATGTTTGAAATAGAAGGGTGTATATGGGCATGTCCTCCATTTAGCATGATGAGTGCGGGGGATGAGGATAGAATGTTTGTATAATTCTCGAGTAATTCTGCAATATTGCCCTTTTCTTCCTTAGTCTTCCTCTCTTCAGTTGTCTAGATAGAGATTACAAAATTCAGATTTCAGCATGATCATTCCAATTCTCCATAGACAACTTGAATTTAATGTTTTTCTTTTCTTGTATCTATCAACCCACAAATGAAAGGCTATGAAATCACGAGACTACTCATGTCAGTGACCCTTCATGGCCAGCAATGCTAATGCGTGGGTGGTGAGGTAGTACATGGATGTTCTGGATATGGAATCAGTTCCGATCAGTATTATGTACCACTTATATAAGTCAGCAACAAAGAGGGAATTTATAGTTCTAAATGTAGATAATTCCCCCCTGAATGCCAAAGATTTAATGTACATTAGTTTTACATTTTCTTTATAACTGAGAACTTTAAAAAAGGTTGTGCATACAAATCTTACTAGATGAAGAATTATTTTCATATAAAATAACACATTTCATGGTAATAAGATATGCTCTGAAAGTACTGTAAAGTAAACTTCAGTTCCAACAAATTATATGATGGACATATTTCTACACTTTGCATAGACCTTAGATTCTTCCATGGAAAAATGATCCAGGATAAGCCCTCTGAGAGTACTCATTTCATTACTCATTTTTGCACATTTTACACATTAGCAGTTTTCATTCATTTACATTCTTATAATGACTTATTTCTTTTCTAACAATAAGCCAATGTTTCAGATGCTGGAAACACAATAGGAACATAAATATGAAGCCTCTTTGTTTATAGAGTTTCTACTCTTGAGGAAGGAGACAGGTCACAACAGTAACACTGCAACAACTACAGCAACAAACAACTCAACAAATATATAATAATAACAATAACATATATACATATATTACAAATATATTACAAATATATTCAATAAATAGAAGACATTAACAGTAAAGAGCAAGCACAGTGATAGATACTGGTTCAGAACAGCTCATCAGGAATGGCTTTCCCTAATAAGTTAATCGTAGAGCAAAGACTTGAAGAAAGATAAGTTTGAGAATCACTGAAAGCAAGTCATCTTCTGATGTGTTTTATTTACACAACACTAATCAACAAGACAATCAAAAAATATAATTAATCCAATTATTTGGTCTAATAAACATTAACAAAACAAATGGTTTATAGCTTTAAATTTTTATTTCACACAAGTTGTTTTCATAGCACACAACTGTAGCCTTAGATTTGCTGGTTCTCAGGGCAAAATAAAATCTCTGAAGACCCTGACGATGAATCATCTTTGGTGATTACCACTCTTTTATTATAGAACTTCACCATCAAGTGATAAATCCATGGAGTGATTGCTGCTGAATTCTGTCTCCTCAAGTCTGCAGTGAATGTAAGTAGCTGTCACACACTAGCAGGGATGTCAGCAAACTAGTTGGTCCTCAGTCATCAGTCAACCAACAGAGATGTACTGAGTGATTTGAAACTTAAGGGAAAAAATGTTCTGCTGCTTTAGAGAGAATAGAGAAAGAGCCAAAATAAGTAGAACAATGGGTGAAGGGAATCAGAAGATAAAGTTGGAGATGCCTGCTAGGTATAATGAGAAGGTACCTTGTATGCAAGCCTGGGAATAAGGTAAAAAGTTAGGAATGGGGACTGCAATATATTGTTATGAGAATTTAGTGTCGAAAGTCATACTCTAGATATGATGACTGTGATGAAAAAGTTGATTAAAAAAAAAAAAGAAGCAGACCCAGTACAAAACCCTAGGACACCCCAACATTTGAAGGTCAGACACAAAAGAAGAAACCACAAAGTAATCCAAATCTAGCTGTATTATACAAACCCTAAGAGTATAATGTTAAGAAAGGCAAACCAAGGGAACAAAAGTGTTTCAAGAAGAAGAGAATGCCCAGCTGTATTAAATACTGCTGGAAAAAAAAAAAAAAAAAAGAGCCACAATAGCAGTCATGTAATAACAGCTACTATGTATTGTACCATACTATCTGTAAAACATTGCTTGGATTTTCCCATATAAACCAAACAGTACTCATGCATGGCAGGCACTGTGATTGTCCTAATTTTACAGATGAGGACATGTATAAATGACTGCAGAACAAACCATTAATACTTGCCCCTTATCATGTGGTCTGACTACTGAATTCAAGAACATGGAAACCGGTTATGGCCTTGAACAGAACTGTCTCAGTCCTGAACAGAACCAGGACTGACTGGAATGGTCTGAAGAACAAACAGGAAGAGAAAAGGTAGAGGCTATGGATACAGACATGCACCCACCCAGTTACCAGGCCTTGCAGTTACAATATTGAATAACTGATACTGGCCACCCCACCTGGCTGTTGAGAGCTCTTTCTATTCAGTGGGCTGGCTTTGTGCTGATTTAAAAATTTCTTTCCTTACCTAATACCCCCTCTGTTTAGTGAGGTTCTGTGAGGTCTGTTCAGTGTGCATCCTGCAGCTTACTGGCTTAAACTGTACTCTCTTTTGGTGTGGCCTCTTGGGGGACCGGTCGGGAAAAGAGAAACCAATTATGTAACTTTTTTGATACTGCAAATTTACATGTATTTTTGAAAGAAAGGACCAGTCCCTCAAATATACATATGCATATATAATATATAAAATTTCAAGAATTGCTAAAATGCTAGGTCAATCATTTATTCATTTATGGAAAGGCATGTCTATCTGTCTGTCTGTCTACATCATATGTCCAAAGATTAAAAGCCTATAGAAACCAAGTTACAGTGGAAATGAGTAAAATGTGCCAGTAGCAAGCTTTGGAATGAAAAGATCAAGGCACAGTAGAAAGAAGTCAGAACTTGGGAATTTTTATGTGAAACTTCCCCATTTTTACTACTGGGATGGAAGTCACTGTTCAGTATAAACAGAACCTGTCTTTGTTATACCCATGACCGAGGTAACACAAATGTATGAATTCTGTTCTGCATAGTGTCAAGCCAAAGTAATCAAAGGCACTGATTCTGGGAGGGAACAAAACTTATAATAAAACAAGTGAATTAAATAACTTTTTGAGAGAGTGACCAGAATTTTAGATGGTGAAACAGCTTATAACTTGAAAGTAAAAGCTAGGAAAAATGTGAAGAGTTGAGAATGGCCCCTGGACTGACCTAAAGCCCTGTACTGCTGTATTCTGTGTCCAGCACCTCTCTCCCACGGATGCCATGTCCTAGAGATGTGCTGAAGGGGAAGTTGAAGGACACAGAGCCACGTGAGGACAAGGATGAACCACAGGAAAGTTCCACAGGTTTATTGCTAAGCCTGCTCCTCCAAAGCCAGCATTCAAGCCTAAAATGGCCCTGCAGTTAGAATATCGAATAATTGATGGCTGTTACTTAAAGAGAAGGGAGTGAAGACACTGAAAAGGTAAAAGCTGATGTTGGCCAGCACAGGAATGACCCTTTTGAAAATGGCGATGCACAACAGACAGCTAGTGATGCTGATGCTGCCTAGAGAGGTGTGAACATATTTGATAGCTGTGTACTTCCAGCAGCTATACTGTTTTTGAAATATTATTTTTAATCAAACTCTATAAACATACAGACTTTTATTTTACTTTTGTTTAAGCTCTTTGCACACAGAATGCTTTGTTTTGTTACTTTTTGTTACTAATAGATTGACTTATACATAGCTGTATCAGTGGACTTATACATAGCTGGATCAGCCACGTGGTAGTGATACCTTACGATGTGGAAAAACTAAAATTCATTTATTATTTTTTAAAAGACTTATTTATTTATGCATACAGAACTGGGGTACAGGCCAGAGGTGCAGGGGCAACAGGCTGATCACGAAGCACACTGCTGAGGGGAGCAGTAGACGGGTCAGGAGAGGTCTGCCCTGCCATATGGATCACCACCGGGGCAGGGATCGAACTCATGCTGAAGGGGCTTTAGCTTCTTAGTGCTGTGCTTTCACCCTTGTGCCAGTAGGGGGGAGCCAAAACTAAAATTCATTTCTATGTCCATCCTCTCTTACACTGAGAGAGACCTGTTGTGACCTGACTCCACAAAAGTGGTGAGTAGTATATCAGGAAATCTGGAATTTCCAGCGTTCCCCCTTGAGATGTCATATCCCTCAAAGAGTGGTGGTTCCTTGTTTTATATTGTGGATCATAGATGTGAGTTGATAAATCTGCCACTGTCACTTCATTTCCTGAAATTCAGGGATGGTTAGTGACAAGTTGTTAAAGATCGTGCTAAATCTAAAATATCAACCAACATGATAAATCTTCCTGATCTGATCATGAAGTGAAGAGAGCACTGAGTTTTATAGTGGCTTTTTCATTTTGGTAGTCCATCAAAGAGATTAGTTTAAAAGTTGCATACTATTTAAAAAAATATATACTATTAACAATTGTCTGTTCATATCTGACCTGAAATACCATGACTTTCTGAAAAAGTATATTTAGTAAAGTTTTATAAACTTTGAAAAAAAAGTCATAGGAGGAGAATATATTTCAAAGCCTTCAAAAGTGTAAGTAAACTGTTATAATTCATATATAAGGCAAGATTTGCCTGAAAGAGAAATTGTGTAGTCCAAGGGAAATCCCATTGTGTTAAGGAGGGCTCTGAGGACTTGGCACCATGTACAATAAATCATCCCTTCTTCCTAGCTGAGATGAGATGTAGGCAGCACTAACAGAAGTAGGAGTGTGGAAGTCCAACTTTTTCTAAGGGAAAAAAAAAAAAAACTATCTTCTATAATAGGGTAAATATTTTATAATTGCTTGGCACATCTCATAGCATACTGCTTAGATCAAAAGAACTTATCTATAGAGGTACTAGTAGAACATTATATTATCTAAAACTATAGCCTACTGCAATGCTGACAACCAGCTAATGCATCAGTTAGTGTTGAAATTATTTTTTTAGCATCTCAAATTACATCATCTCTCAGGTAACCTCAAAAGAAGTTCTCTTTTATCCATTTCCACATATCACATTTCTCCCTATGGGATTTTTGGGTTTTGACATCAAGGTAGTGTGAAACAGAAGTGCTTTTTTTTGTGGGAACTAGCTAATTCTTCAATGATTTGTATGTCAACTAAATTATTTCTTTTGATCAACCAGGCAGCACATTGCAGTACTTCTGGATCCATAGAATAATATATCATCACACATAGACAGACCAAAGGAAGATTTAGTACCCTAAAATAATGAGTATTAGAATTTTAAACTATACTGGGACTACACATTTACTTTATTTGCAGGGGAATAAGCTTGAGGACAGTTGATTTGCTATGATATTGCCTATCCATTTCTGTTTATTCTATCCATTCAGCCCTACAGTAACTGCCTACTTTATTGGTACTAGATAAAACTGAATCAGCAGCAGCACATGAAGAAAACAAATACAGAATTTCAGTTTACTCAAGAGTTTATTAGGAATGAACAATGTGATGATGTTACTCAAAAGAATAGCCTTAATTTCTCGAATATGTTTGTTTTGACTAAATAATTTTATAGGTTGATATTAAAACATGGTAAGTCTCGGCCCTCCCTGGTGGCGCAGCGGGTTAAAGCACAGCACTGAGAATCTAAAGCCGCTTCCGCATGAGTTCAATTCCTGCCTGCCCCCGAGGTGACCACATGGTGTGGCAGACCTCTCTTGACCCGCCCGCTGCTCCCCTCAGCAGTGTACTTCGTCAATTTGCCTGCTCCCCACTCTGTCTCTGGTGAAGCCTCTCACCACCCTGAGCCTCTGGTCTGTACCCCAGTTCTGTATGCACAAATAAATCTTTAAAAAAAAAATGGTAAGTCTCGGCCCTCCCTGGTGGCGCAGCGGGTTAAAGCACTGCACTAAGAAGCTAAAGCCACTTCCGCATGAGTTCGATTCCCGCCTGCCCCGGAGGAGACCACATGGCGAGGCAGACCTCTCCTGACCCGCCCACTGCTCCCCTCAGCAGTGTACTTCATCGATCTACCTGTTCTGCTCCCCACTCTGTCTCTGGTGAAGCCTCTCACCGCCCCTGAGCCTCTGGCCTCTACCCCAGTTCTGTCTGCACAAATAAATAAATCTTAAAAAAAAAAAAAAAAAGGTAAGTCTCAACATTAAATTAAAGATGTAAGCTAGTTAATAAAATGTAGACAAATTTCTAAATTGAGATAAACCAAATATTATATATCTAGCATAGTACTGTGAAAATAGTCAAATATGGAACATGATAATATTTCATAGGTGTAAAAACATATACACAATCTTATTTATATAAGGTTGCACTAAGTAACCATTTAACTATATCTCCCAAAAATAATATAAATTTCAGAAGGAGAGAACATATTTCTTATTTGGATGCACATTTTGTATTTATCATTTTTTAGCATAGATAACACCTATTTCTAAACTATAAGTTTAAACGTATGAGAATATTAACTAAGCACAGCTCTTCGATTTTCACCATGTGTAAGCTTGCAAATTAAAAAACAGAATCACAGAACTTAGAACAGAATCATTAAACCAGAAAATCATGGGCTATAAAAATAACTAGCCCAAATTTCTACAGCTAATCAATGGCAGGGTTCTAATTAGAATTTAAGATTTGTGTCTCTTTAGTTGTTTTAATTAATTCTTTTATAATTAAAGCATGATATTCAAGAAAGATTCCAGAACTTAAATAAGATTCCATTTAATTTTTTTTATTTGCTAGAGATATTAGCCCAACCTTTCTCCTTAGGGTAGCCACAAAATTATACAGTAAAATCATAGACTTCAATGTATCTAATATTATTTTCAAAATTTTTGATTAAAAAAGTGAAAGTTGATAATCTTACATCATTCTTATTTTGGAAGATGACTAAACCACTCTACATAGAGCTCTACCAACCACAGCATATCTTCAGACATGCAAGTGTCTCACTCCTTTTTTCCCCTCACTCTAATTTGCAAAGCTTCAAACACAAATCACATTGCATGGGACAGTGAAACATAAAACAAGACTTGCTGAGAATGCAAACCCAAAGAGCATGGCAGCTTGCTTTAAATAAGATCATTTAAAATCAGTTGGTTTAAGTTCATAAAATGTCATTTCATTAAATTGTATCTTCATTTATGAAATATGGCTGTCACACTAGTGCTATTTTAGCAGTGAAGACATAAAAATGTCTATAATATGATATCACAAAACATATTTTATTCAAATATTCATAAATTATAGATCCCTAAGCTTAATTTTGAAATCAATTAAATAAAAGCCTTTGGGCTGCTCTAGCCATGGACCCACCTCAATAGCACTCCCACAAGAATATAGCTTACAGATATGTCATGTTACTCATGTCCTATATACAAAATAGTATTATGTAGTGTTCTGTGCACAAGCGAGCAATAATTGTCTCAAGAATAAACATGTTTGATTCTTCTACCTGCCTTGATCAGTCTTGCCATTATTATTGATTGATCCTCTCATGTACTCTCATAATTCACCTAGTGACCACAGATAGAAATTATAGAAAGGTAGATATAATGTAGTAGATATGCCATTCAGGAAAGAATCCAAGATACAGGCTTTGTATGTTTATGGTGTTGGTGACTGTAGCAATCAGGATATTGGTGATAGAAAAACCCCATAATGTTCTAGACTCCTAAAGAGCAGGAAAATATTTTAGGTCCTTCCACCATTCTAGCACCCCACCCAGCAAAAAGTAGGAGTGGAAGCAACAGAAATCAATTTTGATTCAATATGTGAGAGGGCGTCTGATTATGTCCCTCGTCTGCATTTCTGCTGACAGGTGGGATAGTAAAAACATGTAACAAGCTAGAAGAGCTTGGTACTAGCAATCACAGTAGCTGGGTACAGCCAGACATACACTGCTGCATTCTACGTTGCCACAGAGAGAATTCTCACCTGGGTATGGAGGGTCCCTCCCTGTGTCAACGTGGGGCTGAAGTAAGCTTTATTGCACAGCTTACAGAAGGTGCCTGTTTCTGCCTGACTATGCTGAGAGCAGGTGGAACTAATGATGGGAAGCCAAATTGCCTCGAGACTTCATCTCTCTAGTGTTTGATAAAGCTGCTTAGTTTCTCCATTACAGCTCAGTTCAATATCATCTTACTCTCTTCAGGAAATGAGAGGTGGGAGAATGAGGGCAAAGGCTGGAAAACACACGTATCTATCCATACTTTAAATCAATTGTTGTTCATTTTAGCCAGGAAATGATATCCTGATATACTTTTTAAAGACTTATTTATTTATGCGTACAGAACTGGGGTATGCCAGAGGTACAAGGGTGGTGGGAGAATTCGCCAGAGACAGAGTGGGGAGCTGAACAGGTCAATTGACAAGTACACTGCTGAGGGGAACAGTGGGTGGGTCAGGAGAGGTCTGCCACACCATGTGGGTCACCTCTGGGGCGGGGCCGAGGATCAAACCTATGCTGAAGTGGCTTTAGCTTCTTAGTGCTGCGCTTTAATCCACTGCGCCACCAGGGAAGGCCTGAGAGATTTTTATTTTTAATCACATTTTAATAGTGAATATAACCATTCAAAGCATCTATATTTTTAAAGGTAAATGGTAGAAAACAAAGAGAAAGTATCTGGGTATTTCTTCTATTCATACAAATGGCAAGTGTTGTAGTGCTAAGAGTTTCCCTTCTTCTAAGCTTGGGGGAATCTGCAATTACAAGTTTGTATCCTGAATAAAATCTCATTTTCTTTGTTGTTGGAAAAGAATTTCTGGCTGGAACTTTGCACAAAAGCAATGACTTCAGAATATAGTGCCTTGACATACACAAGGGAAGATTCTAGTTCAGAGGAACACTAATCATTCTATTT
Organism: Condylura cristata; assembly: GCF_000260355.1. NCBI lineage: Eukaryota > Metazoa > Chordata > Mammalia > Eulipotyphla > Talpidae > Condylura > Condylura cristata. Next base: position 48,364,512 of record NW_004567103.1, read on the forward strand.
TTGTAATTTTTTTCTTTTTCAAAGTGAAGTACCATTGTTTTACACCTTCATTAAGAATGCTAGCAACTTTAACTAAATCAATAAAAAAAAAATTGGGGCACTATTTTATTTATATACTGAAAATTCAGTTAAATCAATATGACTATAGTAAAAATTCAAACAAAATTGAAAAACAAAAGGAAAAGGGAAAGCTCCTTTTCTTTCTGATTACTTCTGAAAAATAAATCATGATTTTTGAGTCACATATTTTTTCTTCCAAGAATAAAGAAGTGGAAAGTGGAAAAAAGGAAAGGAAGATGTAGAAAGGAAGGGAAAATAAGAAAAACATATACAATGGAATCATTCCCTACAGTCCTTGAATTTGGTTGTATTTTTTCCATAGTATGTATTGGGACCCTTTGCCTGCTTAGATCATTATTTTCAAAGTCTTTATAATGAGAAATTTTAAGTACACAGAAAAGTATTTTTTTGTATAGTAAGCACTACATTTCATGAATTATAATAAATGCATTTTATCTCATTAATCCCTACAACCAACTTAAGACAATGATAATATTAGTTCCTCTATTTTACCATTAGAAAAATACACATTAGAGATGTTAACTAGATTCTTTAAGTTTACATACTTTCTAAATTGTCTTCCTGTTCTTTTTATGTGGCTCACATATTTGTGACTAGTATTATAATATATTAAGTTAGAGAGACTTGATTTTGCATAGAAGACATTCAGAGAGACCAGTTGTGTGATATACCTAGTCATATTGTTATTTAGCATAGACTATTCAAAAGTAAAGAGCACTTAGTGAGCTAATGTCACTGGGGAAGGTCACTTGGCTTCTCACAGAGTGCCATTATGTGTGTACATCTGCCATGATACAAAGCAGATTTACAAAGTGATATGCTAGCTAATTCAAGTCCTTGATCTGTTTTTGATTTCCTGGCTGTTTAATGCATCTAGGAAAATAGTATAATCAACTTTCTTTTTAAAAAATATTTATTTATTAATGCATATAGAACTGGGGTACAGGCCAGAGGTGTACTAGTAGTGAGATGATTCACCAGAGACAGAGCTGGGAGCAGTAAGGGCAGATCGAAGAAGTACATTGCTGAGGGGAACAGCAGGCAGGTCAGGAGAGGTCTGTTGCACCATGGGTCACCTCCAGCCTGGGGAACAAAGTGAGCTTTTTGGTGCTATGCTTTAACCCTTTGCGCCACCAGGGAGGGCCCCAGTATAACCAACTTTAAACACTATTCTTTAGCTTGAGGTTTAGCTAAATAAAATTCTAAATTTTATTTAAAGAAAAATTAAAAAAATATTCAGTGGTCATTAAGTTGGGACAAAATAAATCATGAAGATGGAGGGAGATGACTACTTGGCAACTCTGTTTTTTTTTTTTTTTTTAACAGGGTGAACTCATATTAATTTAATTCGTGTGTGAAACCAGAGTGTGAATTTATTAATTTATGAAGAGAAATAAAACAGTTGTGTGCACTGGGATGCTCATCTATGTGAGAAATGAATAATCTGACTGTCAGCAGTTCAAAATTAAAACAAGAAAGCTATTCAAATGATTCTTAGGTATACCAACTCCAGGTCAAGTGTGCTCAATTCATCCATCTTCAGAACACTGATCTTTATACTGGCGCTGGTCTTTCAGAACACTGGTCTTTATACTGGCGCTTTTTTTTTTTTTAAGATATATTTATTTATGCATATAAAATCTGGGATGTAGGTCAGAGTGCAGGAGATAAGTATTCACCTGACACAGAGTGGGGAGCAAAACAGGCAGATTGACTGAAATACAGTGCTGAGGGAAGCAGCAGGTAAGACAGGAGAGATCTGTGTACCATGTGGGTCAGAAACCTGGCCAGGGATTGAACTCATGCAGCAAGGGCTGCAGACAGCTTCCCAGTGCTAAGACTCAACCCCTTGCACCTCCAGGGAGCCCTTAGACTGGCACTTTCATACTAAAGTTCCACTTTCCCCAAATTTCTTACATCTCAAACATTACAAGATATCAAATTCTCTGTGGCTAATGAGGTACACTCACATCAATATGGTATCTGGAAAGTCACATACAGGAAGATATTTTACTTTTTAAAAAAATCATTTTATACCTCCCTCCAGTCCATCATATGATGGCTGTACAATATAGATCAGAGTTCCTTTTTACTTCTCTTCTATCTTTCATGGTAGGTCTCTAAACATGGAACTATAGTTACCAGTGATCTTAGTGTAAGTTGTTAGCTTCTAATCTCCTTTCCTGTGCATTTTCATTTTCTTCTATGTCACTAAGCTCTTAGCAATGAATTTTCTCCATTAAGGGAGCTGAAAACTGTAAAATCTCTGATGGGGCAGATTATCAGCTCCTTCAAATCTACTTAATTAAAAAAAAAAGATATAATAGGAATATAAAGGCTCTCACTACTAAAGTTAACACAAAGACAAAGGTAAAATAAATTGTTCTCAGCTATCCTTTCTCCACTTTTTTGTTACATCACCTGGTTCAGTGTTAGAGATACAAAGGACTTTTGAAGGATTTTCTCACAAAGAGAAAAATGTATACTTTTTCAATTACACTAATTTTCTTCACTAAATTGACAATACCAGACAGATTAAAAGTAAGCCAAAACCACGAAGGAGAAAGAAATAGTTTTTTCAGTGTTCTGTTTTTGGTCTGAGTGAAAGACTGAATCTGAAACTAAAAGGAACTATGCTTTCTCCAGATCTATTACTGATGAAATTGATCTGTTTGGAAATATTTTCAACTTCATGATAAATATTAAGGAACCAAACTCCTGACGTAGAACCCTAAATAAATTTTGACTTCACTTAATAGTTTTGCTGTTGTGGCATATTATAGGATAGGGCACATTAGTTAGCATATTGATATTGCTGAGTTCAGAAGTTCATACTGTGTGATAAAGAAGACATAAATGTCTGTGGGAGAACTGAGAAATGGAAGAAAGCAGAGAAGATTCACATGGGCCTGGATTTGAATTATCACTATCATGAATTTTTAGCACTAATTTTATTCCATTTTCTGGCAAACTTTAAGTATTTAAGGATTTATAATTTAAAAAGATCTTATATGGTCACATTTTCAAAAATAAAAATATGATATTTTCTAAAATATGTTTTACTCTACTCATGACCGGTTTTATGTTTCTGTTCAAATTACCTTCTTTTCTTTTTCCCTAACCCTATTGCTGTAGTATCAGCTGAAGTTGAAAATTGTTCTCTTCAAAGTGAAACTGTTTTGGTGTTTTTCAGCAACCATTGCCATGGATTATATTTTGAAATTTCTGATGAGGAAAAATAAAAAAATAAATAAATAAATAAATAAATAAATAAATAAATAAATAAATAAATAAATAAATAAATAAATGCACCTAAATGTTGATTTTTCTGTCATCTCAGGCAGTTTCTAATTTATAGGATCTGGCTTCAAGCATAAAGTCATTATTACAAATACCTCTTGACATATGGATTCCTACAGCCTCACCTTATTTTGTCACACCTGGAAAGAATTTTAAAGTCAATAGGGAGTCATTATATAAAATAGGGGAAACTTAACGGGGTAAAGAAACAAATCTAGTTTCCAAAGATTAAAAAGAAGAAAATTAATTACAAGCAAAGTGCAGAGGAACTGTAGTTTGGAATGAATCATGCCATACAGTTAATTATAACATCCATCTAAAGCCTGCTTTGACAGGAATTAGGCACTGTTGGTGGATTTTTATTTTGAATGTGAAAATAGAAATCAGTGTTGGGTGGGCTTAGTTTAGTGGTTAATATTCAATTTCTTCTAAAATTTCACTTTTCTGTATTTTTATTTTACTTTTTATTATTTATCAAATAATCATATCAGCAGGGAAAACTACGCTGTAGTTCACTACTTATCCTTTTTAAACAAGTTCAAATTGTTTAAAATTACTTCAAATGTTGGAATAACAAGTTGTTTTAAAAGGATTAAACTAGTGAAGGTCAGAATGATGGTGGCCAGGCTGGTACTGCCTCAAAGGTTAGCCGTCCATTTTTATTTCTATGGCATTTTGTGGCCTTTGGAGTTACAGACTGGCCTACACTGAAAAAGAAAAAAGAAAAAAAAAAGTACAGGATTTGGATTTTGAATTGTTTGAAAGGAAAAGATGAGATAGTTCTTACTTTTCTATTTTACTTGAATTTCAGCCTGAAGAACTCCAGAAGTTCAAAGCATCTACTTCAAAGACATGTTATTTGTGGAAAATAAAATAAAATGTTCTTTGTGTGTATACCTGAGATTTATTCACCAATTAGGCTTGGCCCTCTGTTCCTTATGGAATAAAATCTGGCTCAAGGGCATGGTAAATATTTTAAGCTGATAGGAAATCAGTAGCTGGTTGGTCAATTGGGATTGACCAACCATTAGATAGTTATTCAGCAATTTTTTTCAATGAAATAGGTAATTATAGTTTATTTCCTGTTAATGAACACTAGATGTTTCCTATGAAGATTCTTCCTATGGTTTAATGCAAATAACAAAGGAAAAAGGACTATGTAAGAAGAAACTAAACTAAAAGAGAGAGAAAAAAACAAAAACAAACAAACAAAAAAACTTCCAAATCTCTTTTACAACATGGCAAACCAAAGAACAAAAAGCACCTATTTAAAGTCTGGTTTAAAAAGAGCTTGTAGGGCTCTCCCTGGTGATGCAACGGGTTAAAGCACCATATTATAAAGCTCGAAGAAGCCACTGCAGCACGAGTTTGATCGCCTGCCAGGGGGGTGACCCACATGGTGCAGCAGACCTCTCCTGACCCACCCCCTGCTCCCCTCAGCAGCGCACTTTGTCAATCTGCCTGTTCTGCTCCCCACTGTGAATCCTCTCACCCACCACACCTCTGGCATGATCCCCATTTCTGTAAGCATAAATAAATAAATCTTTAAAAAAATAAAAATAAAAATAGCTTAGAGACAGAATAACATGGATATATTGGACAGAAATGAAAATTTTAGTGTTACGCAAATCAGATTCCAGCTTTTTTTTTTTTAAGATTTATTTATTTACGCATACATACAGAACTAGGGTACAGGCCAGAGGTGCAGGGGCAGTGAGAGGATTCACCAGACACAGACTAGGGAGCAGAACAGCCAACTGTCGAAGCACACTGCTGAGGGGAGCAGTGGGCAGGTCAGGAGAGGTCTGCTGCGCCATGTGGATCACCTCTGGGGCAGGGATCAAACTCATGCTGAAGTGGCTTTAACTTCTTTTTGCTGTGCTTTAACCTGCTGCACCATCAGGGAGGGCCCAGATTCCAGCTTTTATGCAATAGTTTTTTGACTTTGGGTGAGGTACTTAAACACAGTTTTCTGTCACATGATCAATTTATTATATAATTTATTATATTTGACAAATGTTATCTGGGCACCTTTGTGTAATATAGTGCTTTTGTGAATTTTAATGCTAAATATTGAAAATATAGGAAAATATTGATTAAATTCGTTGTATTTTAGGTGCTATCAATGGTAACAGACATTTCTTTTCAGGAATATTAAAATTTGGAAATATGTGGATATTACAATATATGGTCTGTAAAATAACTCCCTAACAGTAATCCATATTAGGATCTTTTGTTATAATTTATAGAAAACACAAATGAAAATGTCTTGAACACTAATAACAATATACTACAAATAACACAATTTTCTCTGTAGATTTTGTTAACAGAGACAGCACATACTCAGGTTTTTAATATTATTTCATGAGGACATTAGTTTTTATCCTCATGCTAGAGTTTCTAAGTCTACAAGATGGCTTACATATATTCTGGCATCTCTGGTTCACTTAGCACCACACTCAGGACCATGTTATTTCAAATGTTACTTTTCCAGAAGCTACCTCAACATATGTCTCCTCTTGATTCTTTGGGCAGAACTATATGACATGACTCTTTCCAAGAAGGGATGAAACTGACCATCACTAGCAAACCGAGTTTGAGTGCCAAACATCTAGAGTTGGTGATAGGATCATCATTCTTGAGATCAAGAAAGAGAGTAAAATACACATGCTTAATACGGACCTGATGCTATGGAGAACAAAGTGGTGTCTATTTGAATAGGTACCCGATGTGTCTGCTACAGTCTATATTCATTTATGTCTCTAATATGTGTGATGTGTGTGTGTATGAATATAGTGTATACATAACTTTAAAAAAAGTTTATTTATTGATTGATTGCATACAAGAATTGGGGTACAGGCCAAAGGTGTGGGGGATGAGAGATTATTCACCAGAGACAGAGTGGGGAACAGAACAGGCAAATTGACTGAAATACACTAGTCAGAGGACAGCAGGCAGGACAGCAGATCTGCCACGCCATGTGAAGCAACTCACTGGCCAGGGATCAAACTCATGCTGTGTGTACACACATTTCTAAAACCAAGTTTTCTAAAGTAATATGCTTGTCTGGATTGTTTAAGCTTTATAAACAGAAGACCTTAGCTTTTACTTAGAGTTAAAATAGTCTTATGGTCTGCAGCAGAAAGATTCATCAATGTCTACTCTCTGCCTAGATATGTCTCTGATCAAGTAAATTAAATTAAAGAAGAAAATAAATTGATAGCTCAAAAATATAAGACAGACAATTCTTTAGCTAACATTGATGATTTTGCTCTATGCGCCAAACCTTCAATTGTGGAAAGAAAACCATCTTCAACTTGACAGACAGGAGAGGGTAGTACCTTTATGAGGCTCTGCAGATGGTGATCATGCAAAACTTTACTTTTGTGGGTCTCTTAATATCATTACTACAGGTTACTGAGAAATACATTCCCTCATGAAGAATGAATTCATAGCCTCTGAAAACTTATTAAATATATCAAGAATTGGCCCTCCCTGGTGGCGCAGCGGGTTAAAGCACAGCACTGAGAATCTGAAGCCACTTCCGCATGAGTTCGATCCCCGCCTGCCGCCTGC
>NW_004567103.1:48371588-48535885 GCF_000260355.1 Condylura cristata
TCTGTATGCACCAATAAATAATCCTTAAAAAAATAAAAAAAAAAAAAAATATATATATCAAGAATAAATTAGCTAAGCCCACACATTCAAAACCATAGTCTCCATGAAAGGTCAATATAAATATTTCTTTAAAAGAGATTTTAAAGAATCATATTTAAATATTAAGTTAATATTTAGTTAACTTTTAAGCATGACTCCAGTTAGCTTTAGCCTAACATTATTCTTACTAATGAGAGAATTTATAAATGGAAGATCTTGGATTTTACTGAGAGTAAAATGGAAGTCTTACGATTGGTAGGGCTGGTAGAATCATGAATAGTCAGAATATCTGAAGCAGAGAAAATGATAAGGACAGAAAGGGCCACCAAGTCTTTAGATGATCCTAGTCTCTCAAATTTGTCTCCTATATCCATATCAATCATAACCCAGCATAGACTAACTTCATCTCCCACATAGACATATTTCTGTAAGTAGAGATTTATACTCCTATCTTTGTCTATTTTCCAGCCAGGACAATCTTTTAAACATATGTAGCTGATTCATGGTATTGATAATAGTTAGGTCTAGAAAGTCAGTGCAAATTCTGAATTAGCAAATACTGATCAAAGATGACACAAAGACTTAAGTTCCCATGAGCTTCTGATCACAATGTTTTTATCAAAAGATCAGCACATAAACTCATTTGAGGTGTTCATTTCAAAAGTCTTTATAGAATCTACATTGTTGGTTAATTAACATTCAACTCATGATTATAGCACTATAAATCATTCCTAAAGGAAGCTTATCTAACACACATTTTCTTTTCTACAAGGCACATCACAGCTGTCTTGCATTTGGGAACACTAGATATCATTTCACCATTATGCTTAGGGACCATTTTAACTGTGAAATAACCAATAAAAAGCATTAAAGTGAACAAAACGTAGTACTAAATAACTGAAAAAGACACTTGTTTATAGTACGAGAGCTGAAACAAACAGGCAGAGTGTTGCCTTGATTGACCTCAGCTGAGAACTTGTGTCAGTTGATTTGAATTTCTCACCACTCTGCACATGTTTCTGACTGTGAAGGCACCTCATGCATTGATTTGGTGGTTACAAATAAATGTAGCAAGTAGATGAGTGCTTAAATACAGAAACCTTGTATAATAGTCTGACTGTACTCTGAATCATGTAATGCCCTACTTGAAACCTTAAATGACTTTTCATTTTACTCAGACAAAAATACAACTCCAAATCCTACAATACCACTTTTCACAAGGAATACACAGATCAACTCCAGCGAATCTCAGGCTCTTTTCCAGTTATTTCCCTTCTTGCATAATGCAGCTTAGCCACGGAGCTATTTATCTGTTCTTTTTATATCCCATGTTTTCTCCACATGAGGCCCACACATAATTATTTAATTTTTACCTACTCTTCTTCCTCTTCCCTAACTCTACTCTTTCACACACACCAGTCACCCCTCTTTTTCTACACACCTTATTTTTTTCTTGTCCATCAAAGCCCACCTAGTATATCTTCTCTTCAAAAGGACTTTCTTAATCATCAAATTTAAAGTAGTCCCTCCTGTCATTATCACAATAATCTTATTTGTGCCTTTTGATGTCTCAGCACAACCAACAAGTTAAGTGGTTGTTCTGTCAATCATACTATACTACAAGTTCTACGACTTGGGTTTGATTGCAGATGTATGATTATACCTAAATTGTGTCTGGCCATTGCAGCCCATAAATAAATATTAGCTGACTAACAATTGAATGAATGGAGTTTTGGAGGATAAATAAGTTTTTACTACAAAAACCTGGCAACTGTCAAGTTTCTAAACAAAATTCACTTTTGTAACACTTAAACGATTAATCCAACACATAGCTCAGAAGTTTGAACTGGTGATATTTGTCTCAATACACAACAATGTGACAGAAATACTGTTGGTTGTAGGATTCTACCACAGAGTCACCTGTGTTGTACCGAGTTTCTGTTACTAGAAAAGAAAGACCATAACTGCTAAGAGCTGCTATATAAGGTTTAAGACAGAACATAAGAAAAAAAAAATCTGAGAGCATATTTCTATTTCTAAAAGGTAAACCCACAAATTGTCTGTCCTTGCCATTCATTTAAAAAAAATTTTTGAGATTCAATACAAATTTGGTTACTGAACAAATATTTATTGAGCACCATTCATGTCTAGGTACTGAGCTAGGCACTGAGGCTAGAACACGGTAGTAATAATTCCCTAATATCAGCTTACACTATCATAAGAAACAATGCTGTTATTTCTAGTTATATCAGGATCATACATGATAGCATTGCCATAAACAAAATTAGATTCCCCCTTAATATACAGATGGAACCAGTATTACCTCTTAATTTGTTTATCTATCAAAGTTTTATTTTTTCTGCGACAATACCAGGGAGAAAATGGCACGGCACAGTGTCCATGTGAGTTGCATGCTCAAATTTTGTGTAATCAAGTATAGTCAACTTAGCAAATTTTTCTATAAAATACCTGTTTACTGATTTAGATTTTTCTCAGTGGACATTCATATAGTTTATAAATAAGGATATCTCTGATAACTTTACCCTTTCCCCCTACCCAATACTGATATATTATCTAGTGCTAATATTAATTTCAAGAAAAAGTACATTTATCCCTTGCTTATGAAGACATTTACTGGGATTAGATGTTGATGTTTTATAGTTAATTAAAATATGCTTACTGTTTAATTATCTTTTATTCTAAGATGCTCATTATAAACAAGTACTTCAGAAAATAGACTTTTTTAAAATATCTTCATGTATTTTTTGTGTGTTTCCCAAAAGACATAGTACTAATTGTCAATTATCACTTCTGTCAAATTTGGACTTCCCTTTCAACAAACCTAGATAGATAAGAGGTAAGGTACTTAAGGATAGTTCTAAAACAATTTTTCCCACCTACATATAGATAAAATACATGCACATATATATATATAACAGAATATTATTCAGCTATCAAAAAAAGAGATAAACTCATGCTATTCTCATCACATGGGTGGAGCTGAAGGGATTGTATGCAGTGAAATAAGCCAGAAGGAAAGAAGAAAAATAGTGAGTGGTTTCAGTTATAGGAGGAAAGATGTAGGGAAAACAAATAAGGGACCAGGAAAAAATATATAATAAATTTAAAAAAGAAAATTAATCAGAGACATTCTGCAGGGAAGGGGAAGAGAGAGGGATAAAAACAGGGGAGGGAATGTGTTCTTACACAAGGAATTAATGTGATTGTGCACTGGTGAACTGGTGGTGGGAATTTTGTGGGGACTACACCTGAAAGGAGAAAGCATAAATTGTACAAAAAGGAAGAATGATGTAAACTATATATAAAATCAAACAAAATTATTAAATATTTAAAAAATTCCAACAAAAATAACATCAACTATTTTAAAAATTAGAAATATAAACAAGACTAAAGAAAAAATTAAAAATCATATGCTCATAAAAAGGTCATAATTACTAGTCAATATTTGGTATTTTCTTTCCTGTTAACATACACATATAAAATGCTTTAAGAAATAGAATTTCGTATTTTATATCCCACTCTCTACATAGGATGAAAAGTTGAAGTTATTATAAAAAGTACAAAAATAAAATTTAAAACTATTCAGGTCAGTAATTTTCATAAATAATCCCATGACACAGTCCTTAGAGTTTACATTGTTATCAATTCCAAACTGATATTCTAGGCAAAAAGGAATTTTTTAAAGTTTCTCATTGTTAAATATTATAGAATATCTAAAATATAGCAAAATAACATTATATTTTTGTAAAATCCAATATGCAATGTGAGTAAAGAGCCCAGTAAAGTCAATGTTTTAGTAAGAATTACAATATAGAGAGTTAGCAGAGAATTGGTTAGATATGGAACTCCAGGCAGATTCATAACACGCACACACACACACACACACACACAAATAAGTGATCATGCTCATGCTATAGCAAGAAGCACCTGACTCAGATTTAAAAAAAAAAGCATGGATAATATCCATTAAGGCCATTCTGATTCCTGACTTTAGGCAAAGATTAAAGAAGGTTTATATCTCATTTATTGCAAACATATTACCACAGGGAAGAAAACACTTAATATTTTAGGTTCACTATTTATAAATTAGCTAACTAGTGTAAAAGTTACCAACTAAATCATTCAAAGAAATTGGTAATTTTCCTAAGTGCCCTTGAACAATGAAAGATGGATCTGCATATCGCTTGCAAATGAGGTTAAGTTAATTCTTTTGTTTATCCACAGGCTACCATCAACCCCCTAAAAAAAGGCCCCTATGTTAATGATTACACATAAAGACATTTTTATCCACCTTCTCTCTGTGATGCTGGGGACTAAAACAATTTATCAACTGGCTACAGGCTCCCTTTTTCAAATTAAATGATCTGTCCAAGATTCTTTTCCATCAGAAAAGAAATATGGTGAATTCTATTTCCCAAACTGTAAATGATTTTTGAGTCTCCATGTCTGAAATGTTTCTGCTTAAATTTGACAAGAGGGAAAAATATTGCTCCTATGGCAAATCATTCTTCAGGTCAGAGTACATGTGCTCCAGGTACATTAACCCAAAACAATGGAGCAGGAGAGAACTATGAAGTGAATCTTAGATGCTCCTTTTGGAAAGTATGAGTTTCAAACATTAAAAGATTAGGCTTTATGAGGTCAAGAAAATTGCCTGATGGTAAATTGCAGTCTGTGCTGCTATTGTTAATTCATTTCCACAAAGCTTTAACCTATCCGAACAAAATGGAACCATGGGCCCCAGGCACACCTCTAACTCAAAATGCACTTGGTCCTTTGAAATTCTCACAGATGTTTCTCTTTCACTATGCACTGCAGGTCACAGCATTTCTTCACTCCAAATTCCTGGTAATGGCTATTTACACCATCAATAATCTTTATATATTTCTAAAGAAACCAGCTATTTTGCCAGGACTTTAATTCAAAAATGACTTAATGTGACATTCAACAGTTTCAGAAGTGAAACTCCAACATGCACTCTGGATTCGGTCAGAAGAAATTTGAGAAAATGAAAGAAAATGATGAAGGACTCCAGGTAACCTCTAGAAAGAAAGATTTATTTCAAGAGGTATAGAATATTCTTATAAAAGGCCCATCTTTTAAAAACATTTTGAGTAACTGTAAATATGTCTAGGAATATTCTACAAATGTAATGGGAGAGAAGAAAGATTTATAAAACAAACTTCATCAGCACAAACATTAATCAGACGACAGGTCTCAACAGGTTTTCATTCTTTTGTCCAAATAAACCAGGAAAAAAAAATTTGTTATAAACAACTTCTGCCTTGCAGGGTAGGGCAAAATTATGTTTACTGTGCTTCACTTGTGATGTAGATTTTAATCTTTAGATTCTATCTTTGATGCAAACACAGTATTCACTTTGGTTTCATCACTAGCACAAAGATACTGGTTCTGAGACAGGTCTAGATTGATTCTGGATTAAACTTGCTAGGGACATAGACATTTGTAAATGTTTACTACTAATAGGTATTATTTTCTTTCTACTTGTAATGCTCAGATAGGAAACCTTGTGGCTACTGGTATTTAATATGGCCTTTCTTAATTAAATATCCTTTGAATGGGGGAACTGTCAACCTCCTAGAGCTATGTATGAATATAGACCTATTTGGACAACAGTTATGCAATCTTGGAGCTGGTCTGCACATAATTGTAATTATGAAATATAAAATCTCTTCCTACATATCGAAACTGAAGAAAGAACATGGAAATATGCCTTCAAAAATAAATATGCGTTTTTCAGTGTGCACTTATCCCACTGTGGTTAACTTTGTGATTAGTATCCTAATATCCATTCCATTCCCTTTCTATGGGGGAGCAAATACAATTGGGGGGAGTAAATCTTAGTATGCTTAGTTAGAGGCCTTTCATCTTCTTCACAGCAATTAGCTGAAGAGTAGTGTGTCTTGTCCAATGATGGACAAGGACATATGTTTGGTTATCTCTGAGGATGTTCTAACTAAAGACAGTTAGACTTTACTTCCATATCCATTTCCTTATTGACTTGAACAAAGGAATAAGTAGCAGCAACAGAAGTAATTCTAAATCAATGAAAACCAGCCTCAGACTGAAGACAACAATCTGGATGTTAGAGCAGAAAGAGAAAAACCCTGGTATCTGAGGACAATAATGAACCACTGGACATACCCTACTCTAGGCTGGCTTCCTTATAGCTTTAGTCAGCTATTTTTGGCTTTTCTGTTCTTTGTTGTATACAGTGAACTGTCTCTAGAAGAAACTCCTCTTTTCTTTCATCTTATCACATCTCCATAATTTACAGATTTTTGTTAAAAAGGCAGGTAAGGGCCCTCCCTGGTGGTACAGTGGGTTAGGACGCAACACTACAAGCTAGCCACAGCAGCTTCAGTGTGAGTTCGATCCCCAGCCCTGGAGATGATCCACATGTCACAGCAGACCTCTCCTGCCTCTCCCACTGCTCCCCTAAGCAGTGTACTTCCTTAATCTGCCTGTTATGCTCCCCACTCTGTCTCTGGTGAATCCTCTCACCACCTCTGGCCTGTACCTCAGCTCTGTATGCATAAAAAAAAAAAAAAAAAGGGCAGGTAAGCTCTTACATATACCTGCTTATTTGAATCTTCATTTCTTGAGTATGAAGATTTCTGTGTTTTCTGTATATATGTAAATATATTAATATGAAATAAATTGTGTATGCATTTCTTCTGTTAATCTGTCTTTTGCAGTTTAATTCTCAGGTGCAGTCATAAAACCTAAGAGAGCAGACAAAAAATAATTTTCCTTCCCATACCTCTCAGCTTATCAAAAATATAGTTCTTTGTACATCTATCAGTTTCTCTTGGAATTTTTGTTTCTATATGTAAAACAAAAAACAACTGGAAATTTATACAAATAATAAAAACAATCCAATCATTTAGCATTTTAGTGCTCTAAAATGGTTGTTTATTTGTTTTATATCACATTTGATGTTTTCAATTATGGCAACAGTGTACAGATCAGAAGTTAAATGATGTACCTTTAATATCTTATCAGCATCTTTAATATTTTCTTATTTTTTATTGTCTAATATCATGTATATAGTAAAATAGTTTAGTAGTAAAACTCAGAAAATTTAGAATCATTGTCAGACACACCAACTTTGTGGAAGAGAGTATGTCATATTATCATTGGCAGATAAAATACACAGATGACATACGTAAAATATAAAATTTTGACATGAGATCCAGACATTTTAATTTAAGATTTCAACCTCAAATACAAGAATTTTATCTCTTCCAGGTAATCTAGGCATTTTGTAATTATCAAAATCATACAAGTCTCAACAAATATTAGTCATATTACAGGCTAAATATGCCAAATGGATATACACTGTAAAACAATAAGCTTTTATATCTCTCTCATTGGGAAAATAAATATCCCAAATCTATATTTACCAAATAACTTCTTCACCTATAAGTTATTTACTGTTGTTTGATTTTGGTAGATTAAAAACTAGTGTTGTTAATTTCTTTTATCTCAGCTACTAGGTAATCATAATATTAACAATGTATATATTTTGCTACACCTTATTTAATTTACATGGGCAGTTAGACATATCAGCATGTTGGAATGCCTACTTTTCATAATTTTGTCTATGGGAACACTGTTGCATAAATTGTCTGCACTAGAGGTAGCCATGGGTGAAATGGCCTTTCTTATTAAATGTCACAAGATTTAATGTCACAGTATAATTGGGATGGAAGGATAATTGCACTAAGCTCAACATGTCTTTTTCTGCTAACACATTATTAATCCACAGGAGTGTTAAAATATGTTTAATAAAGGCCCCATTCACATGGAAATTTTTGGTACTTGCTAAAAATTACACTATTTCCTTGTTCAGCCCTAAGAATTTATAGTGGAATTCACAGTAAATTTGATTTTCAAGTGAAATTATGCTAGAAGGCTCTACTAAAAGTATTCAACATTTGTTCTTAAAGAGTATTTTTTAAATGACTAAAAATAATCTTGTGTTTTAAGTACTAATGAATAATAGGATCACATAGGCAGTTGTTAAAATATTGTAATGTTGCTTGTGGTTAAAAACTAACAGGATGTTGTCAAAAGCCCTGGATGTTATCAGAAGCCCAGGTGCCAACAGGACATTGCTTGAAAACTAACTAGGAGGATCCGAGAGTGACTCATCCTAATGGACTACATACTTTGGAAATTTCCCAGCCCGCTAATTTTGCTATATAAGACCCTATGTTCAGAGGTTCTGGGTCTATCCCATCTGGGCGAGACCACTGCGTCGGTACACTCTGAGGATTGAACTCTAGCCTGGGCTAGCAATAAAGACTTCTACTTGTCTTTTGCATCAGTTCTATTTCTTGGCATTTCTTGGACTCTAACACAGTGCTGTAACTCATGCTCACCAAGTGCTTTGAAAGAAATTCTGGTTGAATCTATTCTTAGTTTACTTCCTCTTTCTCCTATCTGCAAATACAAAACCCTCCCCTCTTCTCCTCTCAAATACACACACAGAACCACACACACACACACACACACACACACACACTTCAGAGCACATAGCTATGTTACATCTCCTAGTCTCCCTTGTAGTAAGTGAGGGTCATGTTTGAGTTTGGACTAACGATTATGAGCAGAAGTCATGACCCATTAAAATCTGCTCTTCAATTCTATCCCCTCTGCATGAAACAGAAAACCCAGGGAAGGACTCCAAAGTCTAATGCTTGCTGCATCTCCACACTGAGTTCTTAGAAAGCAAAAATAACGTTATACTGTTAAACTTATGATTGTGTATGGCAGATAACAGACATAGAAACCACTGTAAATTTCCTTTGCTGTTCATTTCCTCTTTCCTTCCATATTTTTCTACCATTCTACAAAGGACAGATCTACCTATATAGAAAAAAGGAAGACAATAATCTAATACCCTACATTTTGTTATCAAGGTCAGTCAGTGATCCTCGTTAAGCTACTTAACTTTGTTGAGCTTCATATTCCTAATCACTAACCCAAGAATACAAACTCAAACTTCTATAAAATCTCTTGCAGCAAACTTTTCTATATCTTTATATATATATATATATTTTATACTAACTGCTACAAACTATACAAGAATCCTTTTTATTTATTTGCTTGCCTTTTGACTTTAATTACTCAAAAAATCTTCATTTTAAAAATTTAGCTTTCTTACTTTGAGTGGGTGTCTTCAAAACTTTAACACCATTTTTTCCCCTCCTTCATATGAAAGTCTGCTTGCTTCTATCCTGGGCACTTTGAGCACAAGGACCCTCCATCAGTCCAGCTGACATGTTGTTTTCTTTTAGATAGCCTTATAAGAACTTTAGATCTCATACCTTTATTTCAAAGCAAAATCCAGTGGTTACAATCCAATTCTTTGTGACATTTACCTGTAACCATCCACCACCTCAACAACTGTCATTTGAACAGATTCACATTTACCTTACTTTCAATATGGGACAGATGTCCTCCCTAGCAGTGAGATTACTTTAAGTTCTCCCACTATTTTTCTCTAGGCTAAACTAACCCACACCAGCCTTTTAATCTTTCCTTACAAATGGGTTTTAAAACTTCCAACACTCAATATTTTTATCTTTCTTTCATGAGCCATAGTCACATAATTTGTCTATGTGGTAGAAAAGTAGACAGAAGCATAAAAGAAATCTATCTGACCAGCTGCTTCTAAAGACAAATTTACTTCTGATTGAACGCTGCTTTCCTCACAGCTTTTTATAGCCTTAATGAACAGAATCCAAAATGGACAAAATACTCAAGGAAAATTGTAATGAATGAGTTTAAGGGAGTAATTTTTTATGAGCTAAAGTGTTAAGTGTCTATGCATATTTTACAGTACAATTTGTTTAAATTTAATTTGGTTGTAATAGTTATTTTCATCAGTTAGGCACATTCCTTAAAGGGTTCTAGTAATTAAGTATAGTTGATAAGGCCATAAGTGAACATGATTGAAAAACTTAGGGGCACATGATTTGACCTAATTTTTCTTGCAATTCTTTAAATGGCAGGAACTTAACACCCATTTATTTGAAGAATCAGGGAAGCAAATTAGTCAAGGGAATTACCTGTGGCTTTCCCCAGTTTATGTCCTTGTCCCGTTTATCTGAACACATTATAGATCTAGCACCAAATTTGCCTCCCTGCTCCTATTACGTACTTTTGTAGACTTCCAGTATCTTGCTTACAGTAGTTTATAAACTTCCTCCTATGCTCACTGTCTCTCTCTCCCTCTACCATCCTAGTCCCTGATTTACCTTCCTACTCGTATTAATACTAACCAATACTAATTTTAGAATTCCAGTCTTGACCTTTCTTGGCTGAATGATTGCTGGAACACTTAATGTAGAACTAGAGATGATATTCTCTAACATTTCCAACTTCCAGAGGAGGAAATTCCAGAGGTGGAGTTTGTAATCAAATATATTAAGATGGGAACAATTGAACAATTAAAATGACATGCTTGGCATCAGTAGATTAAAATGGCACATTTGGAGGTGCTACATTCCCTTACCAAAAGAGGACGCAATCAATTTAAGAACAGAATATGGTGTATTTGCAATGTGGGGGAAAAAAAATTACTGTAGATTATAATGATTTAATTTTTTTTTAGTATAAACAATACATTCAGAAAATTTCTTCTTAAACACAGTAATTATTTCTCCACTGGCAATTTCCTATTGAAACTTTCTCATTGTACTGTTTTAATTGAGATAACACAAATAAGTTATAGAAATTTTTAATTATTAAAATTGTGGTATTTTATTCTATATGGATTTGAAAACTATTTTTCTATTAAAGACTTCATTTTGAAGAACAGTTTTACATCTTTATCCCTCAGCTATGTATTTCCAGGCTGCCTAAATCCATATGGTAGCCATCTTTTGCTTTTCACAATGGCACAGTGCATAGTTAAGACAACTCAAACTGTAAGGAGAAGGGATTCAAGCTAAGTTCCAGAATGCCAAAGAGGTACAGATTACAAAGAGGCAACTGGCTGTCTCCTATAGATTTGAATAAGGAGATAAAGAAAGCAGTTCAACAACTTGTTAGTGTTATAGAAGGAATATTTAGATTACTTACAAGAATCATAAGAGCAAATGAAGAGGCTGCCTGTTGAGGTCTCCTTTATATACACTTTACATTTGTGTAGTAATATATTTGTGTAGTAATGTTCAATTTATGAATTACTTCCAGACCTCACTCAGGTCTTACAACTCTATAACTGAGACCAGTTTTCCCTTTTTCTTTCTTTCTTTAAAGATTTATTTATTTTTGCATACAGAACTGGGGTACAGGCCAGAGGCTCAGGGGCGGCGAGAGGCCCCACCAGAGACAGAGTGGGGAGCAGAACGGGCAGATCGACAAAGTACACTGCTGAGGGGAGCAGCGGGCGGGTCAGGAGAGGTCTGCCACGCCATGTGGTCACCTCTGGGGCAGGCAGGAATCGAACTCATGCGGAAGTGGCTTTAGCTTCTTAGTGCAGTGCTTTAACCTGCTGCGCCACCAGGGAGGGCCCAGTTTTCCCTTTTTCACTATGTGCAATAGTTTCAAAAACTGTTGGGTTCCCAACTTTATTACTTTCATTGGGAGCAACTCAAAATGTAGCTAATAGCCAGAGCTGGCATATTTGTGTCTGCAGATTCCTGCGCTTCAGTTTTCCACTGAATCATTCTGTGACTTTAATTTTGAGATACATAAAGCTACATCTGGAGCTAGATAAAGTTCAGAAATCAAATGGAAGATGGCTTCCCAATGCTAAAGAAAACAATAATTGGTTATCTTAATAGGTGTTTTGCAAATATGCCTTTCTTAAAATCTTGGTAACATATGTACTGAAAGCTTCTTGGAGGCAATCTGCATATTGTTAGGAGGCAAACTAAGGAAGCTCTCTAAACAGATTTAGCTAGTAGTGCTGGTTTATTTTATCACGCCCAATTATCTACTGGGTCCTCACTCATGTGAGTACAGAATACAAACAAGAACAATGCTTACTAAAGAAGAATTATACAAGAGCTGCTGCTTGCCTCATCTGTTCTACTTTGTGGCAACTGTCATTTGGACCACCTCACCCAAAGAGTTCTCTTTCAAAATCTTGCCAGTTGCAACAACTTGGATAGAACTATAGAGGATTATGTTATGTAAAATAGCCAGAAGGAGAATGACAGATATTGAATTGCTTCACTCAAATATGGATTGTAAATAAACAAATATACAGACAAAACTAAACCAAAACAAAACCTAGAAATATGACTGCAGAACTGGAAATACTAAGGGAAAAGGTGGATGGAGGGGAAATGGGGATCTAGTGGTTCAAGGTAAGCAAATAAAAGTGCCCTGGTGGGTGTGCTGTGTGGTAACATACATCTAAGGAGATGGGAACCTAAATTCCTATGTCATATATAGTGTTGTAAACCATGTTACCATAATTACAAAAAAATTACAATAAAAAGTAAATGAGGGCCCTCCCTGGTGGCGCAGCGGGTTAAAGCACAGCACTGAAGCTGCTTCCGCATGAGTTCGATTCCCGCCTGCCCCGGAAGGGACCACATGGCATGGCAGACCTCTCCTGACCTGCCGGCTGCTCCCCTCAGCAGTGTACTTCGTCGATCTGCCTGTTCTGTTCCCCACTCTGTCTCTGGTGAAGCCTCTCGCCACTCCTGAACCTCTGGCCTATACCCCAGTTCTGTATGCACAAATAAATAAATCTTTAAAAAAAAAAAAAAAGTAAATGAAAGCATATTGTGTTTTTTAACTACAGCAACAGAAAAATTAAACTGAAGAAATAATTAGAATGGACTGCAAATTATAGCAAAGAGTTATATATAATTTGCATCTATAATAAACAATATTTGACATTTGATCAGGGTAAAACATTTGTTTAATTTTCCCTGGAACTTATGGAAATGCACCTAATAGATTTTTAATCAAAGCTAGTATTAAACGTTTATCTTTGATCACCAATCTACTGTTTATTGTGACCTTACAAAGATCAACAGAAGGTCATTTTCTTATATCATGAGACTTTAACATAAGTCTCAGATTATCATGCAATTCTTTGTTTCTAAGTCTGCAGTTGTTTGAAAATAGAATCTTAGTCATATTTCTAAAGTGGTTTTCTTTCCTTTAATATGCTTTACAAATTAACCATGATTAGTTGCTGATTGCTCTAGAACTATTCACTTGTGTGGTGCACAGGCTCTCTGTAGCTCTTTCTTGGGAGCTCACTGAGCTCTTAAAATGTTTGCTGCAGTTTCTTAAGCTGTTGTTTTTCCAAATTTGCCTGCTTTTACCCATTTTTTTCATGGTCTTACAGCAATAGGAAGGATTTTCATGCTTCCTGGCGATTTTCAGGAAAGAGGAATTACCAAAAACCCAAGTGTTTTCACTGCTAAGTGTGTGTTTCCCTGTGTGTTGTGTGTATACTCTCAAGAAAAACAGAAACCTAAGTTCACACAAAACTTACACAAGATTGATAGCACCCTGATTATAACCTAAAGGAAGTCTTCCATGGATAAACAATGGATTTTAGGTAAATAAAATGAGTTATAGCCAGATAATCAAACATTATTCAGCATGAAGAGTAATGAAAAACTGACACATGCTATAACCTGTTGACTCTGTAAATGCATGTTATGTGAAATAGGTCACAAAAAGCCATGCAGTATACAGCTGCATTTATTGGAAATGTCTGGAAAAGGCAAATCTGCAGAGATAGGATATAGATTACCAGTTATTTGGGGCTGGGGAATTGAGATTAAGGAGTGACAGTGAAAGAGTAGGATTTCTTTTTGAGGTGATGAAAATGGCCTAAAATTGATTGTAGTGATAGTTGCACATTTCTGAAAATATCACTGAAGTGACATATAATATGCAAATATATAGTAAATCATTGCATTATATGATATGTAAATATATCTCAATAAAATAGTTACAAAAATAGCGGTTAACCATGGAAAAGTCTACAAAAGTTGTGAAGCCTTAAGATTTTATGGGGTTAGCGTCTCTCAATAATATGGTGACACTGGATTCAAGAGAGGGGTGATAAATTATTCTACAATGTTGCTATTTGGATATTTCTTAGATTTTTGTGCTGAATTTTGTCTACTTTGGTTTTGAATATCATTTCACTCATACTTGTAGAATTTTCCTCCTGTAAGGATTTTTTATTATCCTGAATTGCCTCTCTTCAAACAAAAGAGAAATAAATAATGCATCAAGTAACACAAAAGTAGGCTGGAAAAGTATAACATCAGATGCTTAAAAGGCATGCATTACGTGGAGACACACTTCTGCTGCATACTGATAAAACTGAGATAAATGTCCTATTTTTGCTTATTGCTGTCTTTTCCATATCTATAATTAATGATCAACAACCAATATGCTGGATACAACTAACTTTCCCACAGAAATAACCTGGCAGAAGTGGGAGAAACATGTATGCAGCTGGAAGTGAATCAGACTAGTTCAATTTGCTGCTGTAACTACTTTAGAGGAAATCACTGTTCACTGATAAAGAACCTGATTTTAGTTTAGGTTTATCTAAAGTTAGACATATTAAGATGCAAGATGAAATGTTCTACAGTGACACACCGTTTGGTGACACATGACAAAAAATATTTAATTTGGGGCTATTCTGACATATTTGGAAAAAACACAAAATCACAGCTTCCTCCAATATTTGCATCAGGAAAACCTGTCCGATGTAACGTGAAGTCTAATATGTGATAAATCTTATAATGGGTTCCTAAATGTGCAATATATATGGAGATTCTGATCATACCATTGAAAGCCAAATGCAGAGATGTGATGTCTGGTTTGGATTTATCTTTATAACATTATATCTCAGTATTTTTCACGACTTTGATTATGCTATCTTTCTTGGTGGATGAATTACATACTCCTGACTCTAAAAGTCACACAAACTTAATAAGAGTGAATCATGTTTATTTAATACTAATTTCTGAATCAAGAAGAACTAAATATTTGGATGCTAACAACCACTATGAAAAGCAAATTCATGCAACTTGGGGTAATTGTGAGAACTGTAAGCCCAGGTGCCTGAAGACCATTAATTTTCCTGGTGCAAGCGACAAACCATACTCTGAGCTTTACAGTTTCCATTTCTAAAGAAAATGGTTTCAAACAGATGGTCTCTAAGTGAAAAAAATGAAATAATTGAAGTCAGTTTAGCTACTGCTGCAAAGAAGTCTAATTTATATGCAATAAACACTTAAAGTTAATAAAGGAGACCATTTTCCATAAAACTAATACTGGACCCACCACTGGAGGATAAAGAAAATAAAACCAGTTTACATTAGATCTTCCAGATAGACTAAGTTATTTATGCTTAACTCAGTCTATGATATAAAAGTTTTCCAAATATTACTTTTGAACGTTTTCGTTTTGGCAGAACTTGCTGTCTCCATTTTATGAGTAGTGTTCTCTATTTGTGATAAAGTCAAAATGTTATATAATATTTGACATTGCAGGTAATTTACACGGAATTATTTTACAAGTCCCACGGGGTGTCTCCTTCACTTTGATGAACTAATAGTGTATTTAGACAAATTCTTGGGATAATAATCAAACAATATATTTGATAATATATGGTGTATGCAGATAAAAATACACATGCCAGATAGAGTATGTGTATGCACAGATATACATGTGTACAAACATGTGTACATGCACATGCACTGACACATACACAGAGGATCATACCAAAATCCACCTTAAGTGCATTTTGGGAAGTAATGATGTCTCTTATTTATTAATTGATCTGGCTACCAATTTCAGTCTTTTTCATTTTTCAATAATGGAACAAATCCATCTACATTAAAATAATATCTGTTAAAATTATTTAATTTGTGTATGTAGCTCTGAGTGAATAGGTTTACAATTCTACTTTATAACTACTTGCTCCATATAAATATCAATAAAATTCTGATGAAATTTAAGTTTCTGAACATAGTTTGGGGATGCTATTTTGTAGAAGACAAAGGTCTTCTAAACATTCAGAAATGGCACTGTTGGATTTTCATTTGTATGTATTTTTCCCCAACAGCAGAAAGGGTGACCTCAATATATAAATCTGTAAAGTAGCTGCCTAAATTTGGAGTCAAAAATTTTTCCTGAGTGAAACTACAATACCCTAGGGTTTAGTGTCAATAACATCTTATTCTAAAACAGTACCAGCCTACACATGGTAATAAATTTTGTAAAGTGGTGCTAAATCAGGGAAGACAGGCGATGTGGCAAGATTGGGAAATCCCATAGCTTCCTCCTTAACACAGAGCCTGATATTCTTCAGCCTCAATTGGCAGCACTATTTTAGCCTGATTTTACACATTTTGTTCATTCTGTCCTGAGTAGGAGCCATAACAATAGAATATCAGAGAACTAAATTATGAATGGACTGCTTAAAGATGACAATGGATATGCATCATCAACATGAGCAGATGATACTCCACAGCAGTAGTCACTAAATCTTGAGTTTCGCTCTATCACCCACTAAGAGTGTGGCCTTGGATAAGTCATACTTTTAATTCTCACTTTCCCCATTTGTAAAATAAGGATTTGGATGAATTCAGTGTTTTCCAGGTTCAATTTGGGATTCATATAATCTTTAAAGCTCACAAACTATTCCTACAAATCTTACATCTTTCAAATCATATAAGTGTGTTTTTGACATTCCAATTTTTTAACTACCTTGAGGCTCAATGCGGATATCTTAATATATACAGTAGGATTTTCTACATTATTATTTTATTTTTAAATTAAAATGTCATTCCAATTTCATAATAAACTATATAGAGACTTCTCCAAGAAGATCTTGAAATAAATATGCCATTCAAGTCTCCTTTAAAGCAATTCAAGTCTTGTGAACAGCAATATCTTAGTGTAGCTTAGGATACATATAAGATATACACAAATATCTTAGTGTAGCTTAGGATACATGTATCCTAAGCTACACTAAGATACTGGTGTTCACAAGACTTGAATATCTTAGGATATCTTAGTGTATATAGTAGGATCTTCTACATTATAATTTATTTTTAAATTATATATTATTGGAGGAAACTTGAGCAGAAAAATTAGGTAAATCTCAAAAAGAGTAACAAATTTTTGTCATTTATTGAGCATTTAATATGTGGCATACCCTATCTAAGTATTATACAACTTCACTCTAAATTATCTTTTAAATGTACTGTAATATTTTTCCTATTTTGCAAATGTAGAAAAAATGACTTCAAATGAAAGTTCATCTTGAAAGTCTGTACAACTAGTAACCGGTAGAGGAATGTTTGGAACCAGATAAATATTACTCCAAAGCTGATGTTCTCTAAACTATAACACTTTGTTTCTCTTTTCCAGCAAATGAACACCTATACAGAAATTTGACAGTACAGTTAATAAGTCACCTGACAGCTTAGGCACTTACTGTTATAACATATTCTAAGCAAATGACCTGTCATTTTCTAAGCTTCGAATGTTCTCATTTCATTGTTCCCTCAATAGGGGCTTAAGGCATTGCCCTTAAGTCTAAATAAGCTGAACACATTCACAAAATATCTATGTTCTTCTAGGTTAAAGGGAAGAAATTCAATTTCCCTCTGAGGAGACCAAATTGCAAGTGCACACACTAATTAACCATTACCAAATGATGTATGTTACACCACTGAAGAAGACAACCGGCAATCCCATAAAATTGCCTCTTCTAGGAAGGATTATAGGAGCTACTCTTCTGTTACAAAAAGCCATATTAGAAGGTAAGAAGATAAAGTCAGAAAAACTGAGAAGCTTAAATCCTTCATTCCTAAAAGCTCCCTTGCAAAATTGACTCCTCTGAACTCAACACCACCCATCATCCAGGCTAGGAAATTTGGCACTGGAGTTGATCTGTCCCATTCGCCCACATCAACTCATGATAGTGGGTTTCAATTTTACTGCTTCTTATATCTATTTCTGCATTTCTACTACCATCAGATTACCTCTGTAATTTTATTATGATGAATTTTAAATCAATAAATGCAAATGAACCATTACCTTTTTTTAATGCAAGGGGATTATTTTATTTTATTATTTTTAAGATGTATTTATTTGTACATACAGAACTGGGGTACTGGCCAGAGGTTCAGGGGTGGTGAGAGGCTTAACCAGAGACAGAGTGGGGAGCAAAACAGGCAGATCGACGAAGTAAACTGCTGAGAGGAGCAGCAGGCGGTTCAGGGGAGGTCTGCCACGCCATGTGGTCACCTGCGGGGCAGGTGGGAATCGAACTCATGCGAAAGTGGCTTTAGCCTCTCAGTGCAGAGCTTTAACCCGCTGTGCCACCAGAGAGGGCCCTAAAATTATTTTTAACAACTTTTGCAGCATTACAAACTGGATTGAATTGTGTGTGAGTGTTTTGTGTACATTTAATACAAGTGATGACATTCTCCATGTATTTCTGCAATATTTTCCCTTCATTATCACAATATCTACCCACATTAACATATATATATATATATATATATATATATATATATGCACGTATATATAGACAGCCTCTCTGCTGGCTTGCCTGCCTCTAACTTTGACCCAGTCTACATGTTCTCAGCAGCAGTTAGACCCAGCCTACTAGGGAATTAATCAGGTCAAGTCACTCCTCTACATCCCCCGATGCTCTGTAAGAGTATAGGGTTTGAGTTCCCCCATTAGTCTATACTTATCAACTCACCAGGGAGATTTGACTTTCCTCACACTATTTCCTTGCTCATCTCAACTTGTGTGGTATCTTGCAAATATGGACTTTGGGATAGCAAGTCTTAAATCCAGTATCACCTTCAAAGTGAGAATTTCCAAATCACCCTAAGTTTCTGCTCTCTCATACATGTGCCTATTAACTCTATTACTTTCTACTGGATTTAGCAACATCTGAATTGTATGCCTTATTTTTTTTCCATTATTTGTGTCTACCTATAGAATGTAGACTTCAAGCAGGCAGTGATATTTTTCTGTTTTGTTAAGTATCATAAATCCAGTGCCTCATACAGAGATCTCAGTGAGTTTTCTGTGCCTATGACTAAACAAATGAAGTCCTGTCAATGAGGTTAAACAGTATAGTAGAGGCTAGATACTACACTATGGCTTACATTCTCTCTTTTGTTAGTTGAGTGTCTTTTTGCATTGTCTGCAACATAAGCATTATGTCATTGATGTGGTGAGTAGTACTTTATTTTAGCCTTAGCCTTCTAGAGATTAATATTTTAGTTCCACATATATTTTAACAAATAATGTCAGTGCCATCTGGGTCATGAGGGTTTTTCAAATAGCTTGTGTCAGGTCATTTGTAAAATTATAATCCATTTTGACCTTTAATGAATTTTTTAAATAGTCTAGAACAGTGATTCATAATCTTATGTTCATGAATTCCTTTGAAAATAATTGAAAGCTTTTACTTATACTACCAAGTCATTTCAAAACAGGATGTAAAATGGTTACAATATAAACACAATACAAACAATTTTTTTTTCTTGAAAATGATCTAATGAGGCAATAAAGAGAGGAAATAAAAATGAGAAAAATGAAGAAGTTCCAGATAAGGCTGATGTATAAACTATGTTCCTTAAAGCCTTGTAGAGTATTTGGAAAGGGAATCAGATTTAATTGCTCAGGTTCTACTTTTTCAGAACATCCTGGCTTTCAATAATAATGAAATAATAATAAAATTCTCTATTTTATGTTATTAGAATACTGCCAGTGTTTTATTACACCTATAATAAAAATTTAAAGCAGGTTACAGTGTTTTTTTTCCAAAATAACATATAATTTTAATGTAGTCTAATAAAAATTCCAAGTGGTCCTGGTGTCAGGGTAAGAAGACAGATTAATAGAATGAAATGAAAGTTTAGAAAGAGATCCAATTATATTGAAAGTGTGTGATAAAAATAGGAAATTAAATTTGTAGTTAAAGTATAAGTTACTTTATAAATAGTGTTAGAATAAGTAGATAATTAATGCAATAAACAAAAATTTTAAATCCCTACCTTACACCTTATAACAGATAATTTTGGAATTTTGGTGAGTTTGAATTTTGAAGATAAAATGTAACTATGAAATAAAATCGCAAGTACTGTGTATTTTCTTAAAACTTGAGATAGGGAAGGCTCTTTTAAACAACACTGAAATTGTTAAATACTGATAGGTCTAACCAGTTACAAATTTAAAACTTCTATATATCAAAAACATAAAAAAGAAAACATCCAAATCATTTGTGTATATGCACACATAGATACATACATTTGTACATATATGTATGTAATACACATATACACACACAAATAAAAATGGAGGGAGACAGGAAGGAAAGGAGCAAAGGAGAGTAAAAAAGGTATAAATTAGAATAACCTGAAAAGCATAATGGGAAAAAATGGCAAAAACAAATAAATCCAAATGTCAATAACATGGAAACATTCAACTAGTTTAATAATCGTGATAAATTTAAATTATAATACTGAGATCTCACTGAATCTGATAAGGTTTGAAAAATAACCATTGTTGTTATGGAAATTGGAAACCAGAGATCTTGTATACTATTGTGAGGAGTGTAGAAGTAAATCTTAAAAAAAAAAAAGAAAAAAAGGCAACTTAACAATACATGCAAAAAGTCTAAAATGGCAAAGACTATCAAGTCCTTCAACATGTATTATACATAACAAGTTGTTAGCTATGCAAATATATGTACAATCTATATAAGATCTGTTTTCCTTGTGGCTTAATTAACATTAAGGTAATATTTGTGTAGGAAAAGGAGACAGGCAGAATATTCCACAATGTTAAGAGTAGAAACTATGGGGGAGATCTAGCTGACTTAAACTAGTTGTGTATTTTTGTGCCCAGATGGTTTGATTAACATCCCTATTTGTAAAAGAGACATACATCTGTGGGCAAGGTCTCAGTATGTGCATTTTTCAGACCCAAGATCAGTTTCCTATTGTGGGGAAGCTAAGAAGAATAAAGCATGTTTAAAAAGGTGCAAAGACTTCATCAGGATTGGAGAGCAAATACTCATCAGTGCCATTTGACTTCTGATCCTCAAATATTTAACAATCCAGACAACTTCCATCTACTGAGTCTTTCTGATACAACATGGAAGTTATTTCTCAGACACCACAAGCTATGGGGCCTGAGTTCTGTTTCCAAAGGACAATAAAATAGTTAAGATAAGCTTTTCAACTATACAACATTGTAGAATTCTATCGAAGACAAAATATTCTATTAACACATTCTCTGTTCTAGACTGGAGATTTTGTAAACAGAGCAGTTGGTGGTTTACAACATTAGTTGCAGAAGTCCTTCATTCTACAGATAAAGTTCATAGTATTGTGAAGAAAATGCAAATTCAGTGTTCAATGACAATAGATTTCATGTCCCATAGCTTCAGAAGCAAAGGCATTTTTGCCATGAGAGAAAAATTTAACATTGTGGAGAAAGTACTTTAGATTAATTAATTACACTTTATTTATTTTTTTAAAGATTTATTTATCTATGCATGCAAAACTGGGGTATAGGTGAGAAGTGCAGGGGCCCTGAGAGAACTCAACAGAGACAGAGTAAGGAGCAGAACAGGCAGATATATGTACACTGCTGAGAGGAGCATTAAAGGAGACAGGAGAGGTCTGTTGTGCCATGTGGGTCACCTCTGGGGCTGGGGATCAAACTCCCACTAAAGCAGCTGTGGCTAGCTTGCAGTGCTAAGCTTTAACCCACTGCACCACCAGGGAGGACCCAAATTTTATTTATTTAAAATCTATTTATTACATCATCCTTCCTTTTTGTACAATGTATTATTTCCCTGTGAAATTCCTATCACCAATTTACGTGTGTACGATCATCATAGTCCCTTGTGTTCTTCCCACTCCTGGCCTGATCCTTCGCCCTCCTCCCCTACAGAATGTCTCTATAGTTGCCTGGTGACTTTGAATTTTACTTTATTATAGTTACTTTGAAGCACCAGAGAAAGTTTCTTTTCCTATTAGGCTATGGTGAGCCAAATCAACCATCGAGTGGCAGCATTAGATCTATTTAATACCTTAGATTCTACACATACTCCCATTTTCTATAAACTAATCTCCATTTTCTATAAACTAATCTGTTATCTGCTTTATAAAATAAGGATAATAATAGCAAGCCCATATGGGTATTACAAGAACTAAATGAGCTAGTAAGCATATTTAATACTTGGTATCTAAGAACAAGCCATGTGAAAAAAGGCATTAAGAAGTAGCAAGTATTCCATAAGTTATCAATAAAATGATTTTAATTATGAATAAAATACTTTGAATAGTTGGCATTTGCAAAGCATGACAAAGTTTCCAGGCACACAGTAAAATACTGAAAAAAATGCATAAAAACCTAACAACTGGGGCAGCACAGCATTTATTATGAAGAGCAATTAACTGATAACATAATAATTGAGCAATTGGTGTTCAGAAGCAAGAGTTATAATTAAGGCTTCTTAGAGAAGGAGGGGTTAAAATAAATCTGAAATGGGAACTGGACTCAATTTGCTGGAAAGAAAGTAGGAGTATAAGATGCTTAACTAAAATTTGTAGTTGAAGCTAACAAGATTTTATCTTTTAAATTCCTATACCATTTCTTTTTGTATTTTCCCCTACTTGATGTGAATGCATTTATGATGCAATGTTTTTAATATTGAATAGGCAAATTTTATATTCCTTCCTTAAAAATCTTATAAAAATAATGTAACAAATACTTATGTTCTATAACTTGGCTTCGAACGAGTTATTATGCAGAAAGTCTTGTCCTACCCAATGTATTAAATGCTGCACAACTTCAACACTGTGCTCTTTGCTGGGGCTAACTTTAAATAAGTAGTTGAGAAAATGTGACTTTCTTCATTGTTGTACAGATGTCCCAAAGGGCTCTTCTAGATTTGACTTTTATTGGACTGAATAAAGAAAAAGTTTCAAGGATTTTGTTCAAAACAAATAGCTCTAAAAGTTTAATAGCTCTCTTTAAATAAACTTAAAGAAAAAATGAAGACCAATACAAAGATATAAATATGTACAAACCAAAAGTAGAGCTTCATTAGTGAATTTACCTATGTAACTTCTGCCACTTCAAGATCTTGGCCATGATGCAGCTCTTCCTCTTCTATAGACCAGGCCCTCACCACCATATCCCCAGATTATAGTCACTACTGGACCCCTCTCTGAGGGTCAGTTTTGTGTCTGCAGGAATACACATATGTACATATACAAACATGCAGCAGGTTGTAGACCTAGGTGAGCAGCCAGTTTGTTAACGACTTAACATTTTATCTGCCAGAAATAGAGTTTACATTAAAAAAAAAATTAGGCAGAGGGCCCTCCCTGGTGGCGCAGTGGGTTAAAGCACCGCACTAAGAAGCTTAAGCCACTTTCGCATGAGTTTGATCCCCACCTGCCCCAGAGGTGATCCACACGGCGGCGAGGCAGACCTCTCCTGACCTGCCCACTGCTCCCCTCAGCAGTGCACTTCGTCGATCTGCCTTTTCTGCTCCCCACCCTGTCCCTGGTGAATCCTCTCACCCTCTGCATCTCTGGCCTGTACCCCAGTTCTGTATGAATAAATAAATCTTAAAAAAAAAAAAAAGGCAGAGGTGGATTCAACTCTTACATAATATAGGAAAGTTTGTGTTTCTGTATTTATATCTGATTTACAAGATTTGAATGAAAACTAAAAGATCTCTGTATATACTTATCTGTATGTTTAGGCAAATTATGTTTATGTCTATGTAAGTATGCAATTAACATGATACACATACACATGTTTTTACATGTGGGTGACATTGCCACAATTAATTAATAAATACTGAAAAAGAGCTCTTAGTTGATTTAAGCAGTAATAAGATATGTATATTGGGCATTCCTAAAACTCTCAGAAATATATAGAAAATAACACAAATGGTTAGATTCCATGTAGGCTGGGAATGATCTGTGATAAATAGGGCTAATTAAGATTGTTGTTTAAATAAAACCAGGTGATTCAGGCTTGCCAACACCAGGCACAAGCAGATATAGAATGTATTCTAGTCAAATAACCCTTCTATCTTTACTAGATGCTTAATATTACAAAACTACAAACTGAATTTAAGGATGATGATGCACCATAATAAACTGTTTGGTATTTATAAAGCATGGCAGTGAGGAAAAAATCTTTCATATTTTCATTCTTTGCTTCTGTGATGACTGATGTTTGCCAAATAAACATGTTATAAAATTTGTTAGTAAAAGAAAAAAGGTTAAGTTGATGGTTGGTTGTTTAATGGCTCATAAAATGTCCATGACAGTTCAAGCATAATTGTTGACACATGACTTAAATATAAATAGTATAAAAGTTTATAAGTTTACAAGTGATAATTTTCAGCGCTGACTGCCATTTATAAAATCCTCTCAAATAAAAATTTTTGGTGACTTGAAATCTTAAAGTTATACTACATTAAATGATAGCTGAATATGTTGATAATTGCTAAATTAGATAAAATAATAGGACATTATCTGTTAAACATAAGCTTACCTATTTTGTCTTAATTTCAAATTATCTTTAGTTTCTAAAGATATTTGAGTCTTTTAGAAAACATGTATTTTTGCCACATTATATTAACATTATAATATTTGAAAGCATAAAAATATAGGAAGTATGAAATGGTATGTTCATTTACTAAATTTACTCATCTACTACAGAATGCTAGTATATGACAGTTCACAATTACCTGCTGGAAATTAATGTTACTATGGGTCAAGAATTAGAATACATGCACACACATAATGTATATAGTATACACAATGTATACAAATACATTATACATACACATATATTTATAAACACATATATAAATGAACTATTAGAAATAATAATGGTAATAATAATATGCTGTTAGGCCAAATATGCAAAGTAAGAAAAGGCATTTGCATGAAGAATTGCTTCTGTAAAATGAAAGGAGAGTAATTTTGTTCTGTGTTAGGTGTTAGATCGAAATAAGAAGAAAAATAAAGGACAAAACCCCAAATAGAGAGAAAAAAGTTGTAAAGATCTGGAGGGGAAGTGAGAGAGAGATTTATGTGATTTAATTGTATAACATTAATGGGATTTAATTATAAGGGTTTAAGAGTTTTAATGTCAATAGTGTACTGGTACAAAACTAGAACTTCGCTTTCTCTGTGAAAGGACAAATCTTTCTTTGATTTATGGTCTGTTCTTAATAAAAAGAACAATATGCCTAGAAAACAAAATTCTGTGTGTGAGAGTAATTTACTCTGCTTCTTTTAGTCTTTATCTGATCTTTATTTTTTATGATATAAAGCCCTCATGACTCATGATAACCATGTAAACTCAAGTGATTGGATTTCTAGTCTGAATCTTAGGATTAATTGGGTAACTGACAAATCTCCACTTTTCTTTTTTATTTTAAAACTAACATCTGTTTATAACTCATATGTATTTATCAGACTTTCAATTACTTAAAACCAAGTCTTCACAATATTGAAAAAGCTAAGTTTTATTTCCTTTTACAATTATGTTATTTGCCATATCAGTATTTGAAAATTTTTACTGTCCCATTGGTTCAAGTTATCTCTGACCCTATTCAGTCAAGGGCTCATAGCTTTGACACTTTCGGCAAACTTAAAATTCTAAATTTTTAACAAAACCAAATTTGAAATGTCTTGAGCTGACGAGATTTCCCTTAGGGCCTCCTCAAAATCTCAAACCTTGTAAAAAGGTAGATGTTAAACTGATTAGCTTTACTTGATACATTAAATTACTTAGGACACATTTTCAAGTAACAAGTGACATTTAACCTCCTTTACATTATATTTGCATGACTATGTATTATTAACATGTGTCAGGATTTTATGAAATTCCTAGAAAGTTTGAATTTTCCTGATATACTGTCATCAGTCATAGTTCCAAATTATCTTAAAATGCTGTCACATTATAACTACATTTCTTGGTCAGCAGCATTCTAAAGATCACCAGATCTTTTGCCATGACCACGTCTGTCATTTATACCGTAGGTTCACTATGATTCTTCTCTGAAAGCATATACAACAGCAGTAGTCTAAAAATAGCTTGCTTTTAAAGAGATTGATGAAATTTACACTCTGAACAGCTTTCTGTAAACTTTTAAGCTCAAAGCACTAGGCCTGAGAAGCATTTCTAGAATTCTAATGGAGAAATGGATGGATTCATAATCTGCTAATACAAGTTCAGACAGAACAAAAAATTATTACAAAACCGAATAAACTGATGAGACTAATTTTACTTTGTGATTTTGTTTTTACTTAAAATATTATTGGTTCTGAGCCCTCCCTGCACAGCACTAACAAGCCAAAACCATTTCCGCATGAGTTCGATCCCTGACTGCCCCGGAGGAGATCCACATTGCCTGGCAGACCTCTCCTGACCCTCCCGCTACTCCCCTCAGCAGTGTACTTCGCCAGTCTGACTGTTCTGCTCCCCACTCTGTCTCTGGTAAATCCTCTCACCCTCTGCATCTCTGGCCTGTACCCCAGTTCTGTATGAATAAATAAAATAAAAATCTTTAATAAAAAAAATATTGGTTCTTTAATTTCCTGTCCACACAATGCCGTTTTTTCATTCTTAAGCTATCTATAGTTCACAGCAAACTGTGAAAAATGGTGAATTATACTTTTATAAATAAAATTGAAAAATTATTTTTTTACCTATCTGACACCCTAGAATTCAGGAAATGCTTACCAATTGTCTTATTTTCATGATAACATGTTGTTTGCAAACGTTCAATAAACATCTGTTCCCCTTGTAACAAGAGGGCAGGGCACAAATGGAAACTCTGGTTATATTGCTTAAGCCTTTAACTGGAATATTTGATGATATACTGAGTCAAATATGATCAGAAAGATTTAAAAAAGTACTGATATTATTCATTGATTCAACACTTACATTTTTCTTTTGGAAAAGCTGGGACCTCTGATTCTTGATCTAGCATGTGAGTAAACATGGTCATTTCTCTGTAGGCCTAGAAATTTAAAATATTTTGGGAACCTAAAGGAGAGAAAAATTCACTAAATCTATTTAGTCTGATGGCTAGTACTTGATTGACTTTGTAGTCTTTAAAGACTTTTAAAATTCTAATTTGAGGCCCTCCCTGGTGGCCAGCAGGTTAAAAAGCACAGCACTGAGAGGCTTAAGCCACTTCCGCATGAGTTCGATTCTGTCTGCCCCAGAGGAGATCCACATGGTGAGGCAGACCTCTCCTGATCCGCACGCTGCTCCCCTCAGCAGTGTACTTCGTCGATCTGCCTGTTCTGCTCCCCACTCTGTCTCTGGTGAATCTTCTCACCCTCCGCATCTCTGGCCTGTACCCCAGTCTTGTTGAATAAATAAATCTTAAAAAAAAAAAAAATCTAATTTGAAGTTCCTGATTTAAAGTTCCAATACAGCTTACTTATTTTTTTTTTTAAGTCTATAAGGACAATTACTATTCTTGCTGTATTTACATAAATAACCAGGTAAAGTTTAATGAGATTAGGTTTACTTTGTAAACAAATTAATCTAAATTTTATTTGATAGAAATGGGTCCACAATATCCTTTTACATTTTTTAGTTTGAAGTCTATGAAACTCAACAAAAACAAATTAAATAACCCAATCAAAAAATGGGCAGAAGTGTTAAAAAGGCACTTCTCCAGCCCTCTCTGGTGGTGCAGTGGGTTAAAGCACAGCACTGAGAATCTAAAGATACTTCCGCATGAGTTCGATTCCCGCCTGCCCCGGGAGGTGACCACATGGCGTGGCAGACCTCTCCTGACCCGCCCGCTGCTCCCCTCAGCAGTGTACTTCGTTGATCTGCCTGGTCTGTTCCCCGCTCTCTCTCTGGTGAAGCCTCTCACCGCCCCTGAGCCTCTGGCCTGTACCCCAGTTCTGTATGCACAAATAAATAAATCTTAAAAAAAAAAAGGGCACTTCTCCAAAGAGAAAGTGCAAATGGCCAACAGGCATATGAAAAAATGTTAAACATAACTTGTCATCAGAAAATGCAAATCAAATCCACAATGGTAGCCACAATGAGATACGATCTTATAGCATTTTATAGAAGGGCACATATTTAAAAAGCTAGCAACAAAAAATGTTGGCAAGAATGTGAAAAAAAATGAACTCCCATACACTGCTGGTCATAATGCAAACTAATTCAACTGCTATGGAAAGCTGGAGTTTCCTCAAATTGTTAAAAATGGAGCTTCCATATGATCCAGCAATTCCACACCTAGGTATCTACCCAAAGGACGCAAAAACATTAATTCAAAAGGATACCTGCACCCTTATTTTTACTGCAGCACTATTTACAATAGGTAAGCTATGGAAACAACCCAAATGCCCAAAAATAGATGACTGGATCAAGATGTAATATTACTAGCAATCAAAAAGATAAACTCATGTTTTATGCAGCAACTTGGCTGGAGCTGGAAGGGATCATGCACAGTGAAAGTAGCCAGAAAGAAAAATAAAAATATGGGATGGTTTCACTTATAGGAGGAATGTAGGGGATTCAAATGAGGGAATCATGAAAGAAAAAAAAAAGTAATTAGAATAAAGTAAAAACCAAAATCAACAGGCAATTATAATCCAGAAACACTCTGCAGTGAGGGAAGAGAGAGTAGGATCAAGTAGGAGTGGGAAGAGCACAAGGGACTACGGTGATGTTGCACAGGTGAACTGGTGGTAGGAATTTTGAGGGGATTACACCCAAGATGATACAGTGTGCATTGTCTAAGAATGAAGAACGATGTAAAAAGATGTATAAGGCAATAAAAAATAAAGAAAAGAAATGGGCTGACTGTGGGCAGAATTTTGTTTCAATGAAAAATTATAATGCATCCTTGCATGTACTTATTATCATGGAGGTAATTTCTCTGAATAAAATGGATTTTGCATTTTTTGTGCATTTTGTCAGTAGTTAATGTTGTTAGAGGAAAAGGGAGAACAAACACTGTGAATGATGTTCTGAACAGACTCCATCCCACCTCCACTCTGAGGCCATCGCAGGCACCGATCACATCTCTTGGTACTCTAAATCTGACTTCCTGAATGTGGGTCTGCTGGGAAGTAGAAGCAGAGCTAAGTGGCTATTCTGGGCTTAAAACTGAACACCTTTTAGCGCTCTTGCTTTTCCAGTTTTCACTTGCACCCTGATGCCTCAGCTGAGACGGCATTATTGGTAGGATGTGTTAGCCAATTAATCTTACCTCTCTGTTCTCCCTCTCCTCACCTTCCTTGTAATAAACTATTTTTTTTGTTTGTTTTTCCCTCTGTATATCTTCTTCTAGGTCTTGTCCCATGTTCTTAAGCGTACAGGTGAGGATTCCCAAACTGGGGCATCTCTGTTTCCTATAGGGTTTTCCTGTAACAACATATCAAATTTTTCTCTCACTCTCCTGTTTTGGTATCACTGAGAACTAAAGCCTGACTACCCAGATGTTATTGTAACCACCTAAAAATGCCCTTCAGGGTAAATCTGGGTGCTTCCCTGCTCTGCTTTAGAAGACATCTGTGACTGACACTAATGGATGTATCATTAGCTGGGACATTCAAACAACAAAACAAGAAACTCATTGCACAGTTTATTCTCACTCCAACATGTAAAGTTCATGCTTAAAGACTAACGTATTAAGATATGGGTTGGCTTGTACTCTATTCTCAAAAGCTGGGTGCATACTTTGTTCTAGCCATTGACACTTCTTCTTCTTTTTTTTTTTAAAAAAAAAAAAAAAGGCCTTTATTAGGAACCTGACTATTCACGCCACATGGAGCCTAACTTGGGCAGTGTTCTATTCCCAACTGCACCATTGTCTTCAGAAATGAGACTCTACTGTTTATCTAAACTATTCAAGGATGTGTTCTCTACTGGTTACTCCACTGGTTCTCTACTGGATACTCATCTGTTTTTCTCCTGTTACAGATAGCATATCTCACAACTTTAATTCAAAATTTCTCCCCTAGTTACCAATATAATTATTAGTATATGAAACTCAAATTTCTTCTAGTGAAGTACTGAAAAACTTCAGCATATGAGCCCCCAAGTGCGATGCTTTGCCATAGATCTATTTTTAGTGCAAAGATCTGTCATCCCCCAATATGTCTTTGGCAAATGGATTATTTTACCTGCGGGACTGAGAAGGCTTTATAGAAGAGAGGTTTACACATGTAAAGGAAAACCTTTTTCCATATGGGAGTCTCCATTTTAGGAAGTCCTAGTCTCTGTAATTCCTATGAATGCAGAAGGCAGTTATAAGTCTGTATAAAGTCATGCCTTTGTTTACAGTGTCTTTCCTGGTGACTCTCATAACTGACCTTCCCTTTCCTTCCCTCAACTCCACTTGCCTTGTCTTGGCTAAGGGTACTTAAGATCATGACTGAAGCCATGTTTGTAAGCCTTGTGTAGAAGCTATCCATATTATTAAACTTTATGGTTTCTATCAGTCTAATGCTTGTTTGAAAACTTCCCATTTCCAATAGAAGAACCCAGAGCAGTGGGGAAAATTACCCCTTACACCCCTACATGAGCTAAATGCAGTGAAACAGAAGCACACACAAAATCTTCTGCTCACTCTCTCTACACAAAGGGAAAAGTGGTTCTTAATAACTGAAGACAACTCCACACTCTTATCTGTCCAGAGACAACACTGAGGTATCTATAAAACAAATCTCACTACAGCAATCCTTATTGTCCATTAGTTCTCTTCCATTTACATTTACGTTTCCAGTTTGCCATGCATAAGAACCTAAACCTCTTTTCTTTGTCATTTATCTAAAAATTGGCCATTCTTTGTTGATATGCCACATAAACCCTAAGTTCTAACCACCACATTGAGTCATTCATTGCTGAGTTCTTCTACCTGTATACATGACAGCCATCTTAATAGGATTCTGTTTTTTCTCTAGCCTGATTTTGTCAGTCTAATTTCCAGAACTTCAACTGAAGAATATAGCAGTGTAGAGTGGAAATGACTTTCCTTCCCTACAATAACAAATATGAGTTTTCAAGTGCACTTATCTCAAGATTGGAAATATTCAAATGTCCCAGATGATGTTCACACTACTTGCAGAACTGCATAGTAATTTGAGGTGTTGCTATGTTAGGATAGATGGTGAAACAAAAGTAAGGTAACATATAATATTTGTAAATATATACCAGTGCATTATAATTTATTCTTAAAAAAATCCCTCCATCTTCCAACATAACATTCACAGAGAAAGGCAGGCATTTCATACTTTTAGCCAAAAAAAAAAAAAAAAAGGAAAGAAAGAAAAAAAAAAGAAAATGAGATGAGGAAGAGGAGAAGGAGAAAATCAATTCCTTAAGTCTTTTTTATATATGGCTAAGAAGGTCTAATCATGAAAGTGATAATAGAATTCTTCCCTTTTTCATCTTGCAGCACAAAGAAATAACATGGGAAAAGAAAAAGGAAAGCCTGTCCCTTGTTGGGTGGCGGGGAATGGAATCAGTAGTCATGTAGTGCTCATTGGCAGACTCTTGAGTCCTAATCTCGCTTCTTTGGATGGTGTGTTCTAAGAGTTTAAGGAAATGTTTATTGGAGAAGAAGTCTACACCCTCTCTCTGAGGGTGCCCAAAAGAGGAATACAATTTTGGGTAAATTCTTACCAAGAAGAAATGCCATAGTCACGTCACAGATTGGAATAAAATGACCACAGTTACACAGCACTCTGGTCTAGATTCTCAGGGCCCAACTGGCAGTGAGGATGACTCAAAGCATCCCAGGGCCTTCCAGGCCAAAACAAAGCCAACCACTCTCCGGGCCCACCCTTAGAGGTGGGGACAAATAGAGCAAACTCAACTCCATGCTATTGGGAAGACCTAGAAGGGACACAGGGCTAGTGCTGTTGTTTTAACTCAGTCCCTTATGTCCTACGAGAGGGAGGCCACTGGGGAAGGGGGCAGAGCTGAGGAATGAATTTTTGGGGAGCCGTTAAAAGGGACCAAAGCCCATAATTCACTCCTTATTCATTGAAGCTACTGCAGAGGGCTTTTACTCCAGTGACCAGTAGGGCTGCAGGCCTTTGCACTCCTAACCCCACCCAGGTTTGGAGGTGCCTGATCTTGGCAGCAATAACCCTAGCCCTCTGTTGTACCCTGCAGCTCTACCAGTAGTAGTTCTACAAGGTAAGCCTTTGTCCTGGGGTGCTGCAGATCCTTGCTCCAGATGCGGCAAACCTTGCCACACGCTACCCAGTGGCTGCAACTCTACCTTGCACAGGGGTCAATAACTGGAACTGCTCCCTCCTCCTCTACTCTACTAGTTCTCTAGTTCTCTCTCTCTCTCACATTATAATATATATATATATATATATATATATATATATATATATATATATAGTTTGTTTGTTTTCTTTTCCTTTTCTGCTGTAACAAAGCCCCTTTTCTTTGCATTTGAGGCAATAGGAACAGATCCTTTGCCT
Source organism: Condylura cristata (assembly GCF_000260355.1). NCBI lineage: Eukaryota > Metazoa > Chordata > Mammalia > Eulipotyphla > Talpidae > Condylura > Condylura cristata. The sequence continues at coordinate 48,404,186 of NW_004567103.1, forward strand.
GGTAACAGTAAGATAACTTGAAAAAAAACATGGTAAAAGCTAAATATAAAGACGGAACTAGCCAGGGATCACACTTGGGCTTATTCTAGACATGAGCTACTAGACCACTGATATATTTTTCCTTAAAATCAGCACCATTGCCCTGTAGAATAGCCAGATTCAGACCTGGGTGGGGCATCTGTTTGTAGACTCTGCCAAAACAAGCCAAAGGATCAACAGGACTCCTCCTTGCCAGAGACATGTCAAATACCACATACAAGGTTCTGGTCGGCCTCCTGTATAAACTGAAAGTGTAGTCGCCTGCATGTTTTTGTAATTATACACTATGATGTTCACACAATGAAATCACCTAACTATTGTTTCTCAGAAGTTAATCCCCTTACTACACAACTCATGACTATTCTGGATTACCTAAGCATACCACAGACCCAACACCACCTTAGAAAGGGCCAGCACAATAAAGAAAGAAAATGATGAAACTATTTTTATCAAAAGAAATCATTAATCTAGAGAACTAAATTATCAGCTCAAGCTTTATTGTTAACTTCAGTAAGTGTCTACTTTCTATTACTTAGCGTGGATGTTAGAGAATGAGATAAGAGTAGTTTTAGAGAGTAAAGACACTATATTTTCTTGGCACATCACATCTAAGTACAATGCAAGTAAGTTTATGCTGCAATATTATTAACCACAAAGCCTAATTATAATACTTATCACTATTGCTAAACCACAGCATACCAAGTCTGTAATCCACTTCAGGCAATGCATTTGTTTTTCAGGACCAGTTGAAAGTATTTTTGCTTTGAAATGAATCTGGACGGAATGAAACCTCAATGTTAACTAAAAGAAGAGGATTTTAGGCAGATTCTTAGATAACTAAGCTGGCCAACAGGCGCTGAGATATTAACAGCTATTCTTTTTATCACTAGTGACATAGGTTTTCTAATCTGGGGACAGACCGAAAAACAAGGAGTTGGTTTTCCTTTCATTTTATATCAGTCCATTGGAGAAGAGCTATCTGATTATCTTACAAATAGCAGTTAACCTGTAACGGAGCATGGCTGCATTCACCATGACACATGCAGCGAGGAGAAAGCACACTGACTTCTGTGGTTATTAAAAAACATAATGCAGACCTGAGAAATTATTTCTGGGCTCTCAATTTGCAGGGCCCTCATGACTCTCAATAAACAAACACATAAATAGGAAGGGTAACTACCTCTGGAAATACTTATTGTGTGGCTCCTCCAATAATTTATAAGCCCCTTTATTATTTTTTCAAACGCCTCTGAAATAAATGTTCTGATTTAATGGACAATAAGTTGGTCTTGCAACACAGTCTCCCTTATCACTTTGTTATTTGTGATTTTTCCCTGAAATAACTGAATGGACAGCGCACTAGGTTTAGCATGGTTGGAATCAGAAAACACATGGTTCACAAAAACTATGAGATCTTATGTCCAAATGCATCTGTTTAAGAATTTTTTAAAGCAACAGACAATGTTGCAGTCTAATAAACTTTCTGTCTTACTCTACTTGAGACTTTATCTTCAGTTAACAGTGTCTCTATAGCACTCCCTCTGTAATCCCTTGGGCCTTCCTCCCTCATAAAACCCCATATTACAGGCTAGATCAGGCTCCTGGAAAGATCCCTCACTCTGCTTATGTCAGTGTCCATTAGTGTATCCTCCAGATAAGACCAATTAAGACCCATAAGACTTGATAAACAATATCTAATCTATCTCATTCCCATTCTTAATCTATCTCATTCCCATTCAGAATAGTTTCAACCAATTAAAAAATTAACAGAATTAAAAGCAATGAAATTTGTGGTTTATTAATGTGGCAATGCAGAGTTACATCCAATAAAGTGTAGTTTAGCATGTCTACAGGGTGGTAGGATGGCAAAGATGCTGGAGTGTCTGTCCCCTTGTGAAGTGAGTTACAGCTGACCCTTGAACAATGTGGAATTTAGGGACACCAATTGACACATACAGGCAGCAACTCACATATAAATCTTGACTCTCCCAAAATTTAACTAATGTTGACCATACAGAGAATTAACCCATATTTTGTATGTTGTATGTATTACATACTATGTTTTCAGAATAAAGTGAGCGACAGTAAATAAAAAAAAACTACTTTATGATAACATTAATCTTATTTAGGAAGTCGTAACAAAAATACATTTACAGAAGCCCTCCCTGTTGTCATAACGGGTTAAAGCAGAGCACTATGAAGCTACAACAGCCACTGCAGCACCAGTTCAATTCTTGGCTCAGGAGGTGACCCACATGGCGTGGCAAATCTCTCCTGACGCATCTACTGCTCCCCTCAGCAGTGTATGTCAGTGGATCCACCTGTTCTGCTCTCTACTACGTCTCTTTTGAATCCTCTCACCTCAGGCCTGTACCCCAGTTCTGTATGCATAAATAAATAAATCTTTAAAATATATTTACAGCACTCTATTACACTTATCGATATTTTAAGTTTACATATGCATTCTGTTCACAAGAAAATCTACCATGCAAACAGACTTGAGTAGTTCATACCCATGTTATGTAGAGGTTAACTATATAGTTTCTCACTAGGGAAAAAAAAATGTCTCTTCTCTGAGTCTCAAAAAGGGGAATGGTGTAAGAAAAAGGACTGGAGTTTGGCCTTTTTTTCTAGGACTAAGAAGAAGCCAGCCATTAAACATCCAGTTAGATAAGAGAAGTCAAAAGAAAAGATGGTGTTGGATTAGTGGAACATTTTCATTGTAATGATCAGGCTTTATTTTAGAGGAAATAAAGCAAAATGTGTCTCTAAAAGCATTTTTGCTTCAATTTCATCATTTAAAATAATGACAAATTTTATTATACTATTTAATCTAAGTAACAGCAGAAACATGATTAAAACTCATTATTTCACCAGCCCACTTGTGGTTTACCACAAAAATTGTCTGACTACAGATGCAACACTGGAGGACTATACCAGAATACTTATTTTATTTCAACACTGAGTTTCTAAAATTGTGACAGTGATGCAAGGAAGACTATAATATAGAATACATTAATTGTTTGATTGCAATAGCTTAAGTTCCAACTAAAAACATTTGAACAGTATCATATTCCATCATTTATAATCAATCACCTATAGGAAGGGCAGGAACTTAAAGAATATTTCTATAAAGAAATCTATATCCTGTAGATTATGAGTTGTTTTACAACAACCTATGCAAGAGCTAGGCATTTGGGAAACAGATATTACCATCTAATTCCTGCCTACTACAGTGGAAGGGAGAGACAAAGAAAGCAACAATTATGATAAAATAAGCCCAAGGCACTGTAGCATCAAGGAAGAACAGCCTTCAGGTTTGCTAAGTTCCTTCTTTTGTCAGCAATGCATCAAATAATCAGTGACTTAGCAAGAGTAAATAGTCTCCTATTTTGAGGACTGAAACCCTGGGGTTAGCAACTCTCATAGACTGCTAGCATCCCTTTAGGACATTTTGAAAAAATAAATAAATAAATAAAATAATGATGTAATGTCCAGGCTAGAGAAAAATCTAAAGATTCCTAGAGATTTAATTGTTCTTAGGTAGAGACAGAACATCAGAATAAATAAGGGGGGAAATGCCCAATTGATTCTGCTCTATAGTTAGGATAGGGAAACATTTTCTTCTCCAGGTTTTTCTAGCTGTTATGCAAAATTTACAAAGAAAACAGTCGAGGGCAATAGCTGCTTTCTATGAAATTTCATTTTAAGAGAGGAAAGGATTGAAAAGAGGGAACTGAAACCAAAATTGGGGTCACAGAGTTAAACAAATTCAGTGCAGGGCATGTAACATTAACAGAGAAAGGCAAAGTCACGAGGCAAACTAAATTTGCTCTCTGAAGACTTATTAGTAGGCAGAGAAAGTCAATGAGCAATGTAAAAAAAATGATTTAAACCCCGCCACTGCCATTCTATCTGGGGGCAAACTCTGTCAAAGACTATTTAGTGCTTCGCCCTATTACCACAAACTTATCACCATCTGTTCCTTTTGTATATTCCTCTCTTCTGCTGAAAGAAATGCTTTCCACTATATTATTAGGTTTCCTATTATACACATCCCATCCTGTGGTCTGAATATCAGAATTTTGTAAGAAAAAAGAAGCATATTCGCCCTCCAAATGTCCCCACAACTTTCAGTACTTGTTAATTTCCATATCATCACTGATTTTCAACTTCTGGGATTTCCCTGAAACATGTTAAAATGAGAAAAAGATTATGTTAAAGCTCATGAGCATACTTACATTCCAACCAGACTATTTTTGTTACTTCACCCTATCAGGACCACCTGTTAAAATTTTAAGGGCACTCTTATTAAAACATCTGATTTCAGTTGCTCTGTTCTCTGGTGAAAACACATTTATTATAAATGTTGAAGCTATCTGTGCTTGATTTTTAAAGGGGAGTATTTTTTTTTTTTCTCTTCTGAAAAACCACAAGGAAAGTTTTATGTGAATACACTGATGCAAGTAGGGATAATCCTGGCCTCAGGCTTTTTTAGACATGATTCTGGTGACATTTTAAAATAATTCATTTTCTTATTACAGAAGTAACACTAGCAGAGAGAACACAGGTCTGGCGGATCCATGGCCCGGATGTGATATTGCCACAATTTCAGTTTTTCCTTGGATAGATTTGGAACTCCACATTAACCAAGGTTTTACATCTACAATTGGACAATCATTCTCTCATTCCATTGAGATGTCTTGATTATACTCCTCTTGCCAGGGAACTAGGCTAGATAACATCTGAGCAGCCTCTCCCATAATTCCAGGCTTTGTTTTATAAGCCTAACACAAAAGTGGTTACTTGTGTGCCTGTAGTGTTGAGCACTAATGAAAAGAACTAAAAATAAAAATTATTGACTAGCATTTCTGTTGCTTAAAGTTTATGGCAGATGATATATCTCTGAATAGACTCATTTGAATGTTTCATTTAAGCAGGAATTCTATATACTGTTTCAAAGGACAATTTCAAAAATCAAGTATCTAGTAGGGTCAAAGGGGTAGATGTTCTCATTTGTTCACTAGGGCACATCTTGCTTGATTTAACACATTTCAGTAAATTATTATTATGGAAACTGTTAGTTAACTTTACTAATTAGAAAAACTCTTGAATAAAATATCCTACTATATTATTTGATATTTCTTCCAAAACATCTCATGAGCTATAGGTTATTCATTTCAGTGTTTGGAATCTCTGGATCCATATTCTATATGAAAAAAAGCTACAATTTTATAAACAGATAAGAAATAATTGACCTTAAAGAGATGCAGATGAAACAAGAAAAGCAAACATATTCATTATAAAAAGCAGATAAGCTGACCAATGAATGCTTTCAGATTAATTAGGAGCAATGTCTTATTGGCCCCATTCCTAAACTTCAGTATCTCATTCTGTCACTATCTACTATTATCAAAATAAAAATAAAGGTGTATGTTTTAATTGGCCAATATGTCATTTTTAACCCAGTCTCCTCTTTCTGTTGTAGAAAAGAGCTTCCTGAGAAAGAAGGAATTTATTTAATGTAATTGAACTATTGTTAGCATCAGCATTAAAATTCTAGGTTTCAATTTAATCATTTTCCAACTTACAAGTTCTTCTACATAACAAACATTTATAAAATACTGTGGCAGGGTAAGTAGGGAGAAGAGGGTGGTGAAAGTGTTATATTTCACAGAAGGAGAAGATTTCATAATTATCCCTTGGGGTTATCAAAATTTCATAATCACTGGTACTAAGAGCTAATAGTTTCAAAGCTGTTTATATTACCAAGCGACTGCCTATCCTAACAGAGAGTGTGGAGTGTATGAGGTGACAAAGAAGAAAGGAAAGGGGGACAATGGCATGATGGGAGTCTCTGAGGATAAGATGGTGCTTCTGTGGACCTAGACAATATTAAGTAGGATCAGAAATGGAAATTTTTGTTGTTGCTCCAGTTCTTTCCAGCACTTTCTCCTGTGTGACTTGAAATTTGAAGACAGATGACATCACACAAGGATGGCAAGAGCTTTTTCATTTTGAGGGCTTCTAAAAAGTACATGGGGCCCTCCCTAGTGGTGCAAAGGGTTGAAGCACAGCACTAAGAAGCTAAACCCACTTCAGCATGAGTTCGATCCCTGCCCCAGAGGTGACAGGCAGGGCAGACCTCTCCTGACCCACCTGCTGCTCCCCTCAGTAGTGTTCGCCGTCAATTGGCCTGTTCTGCCCACTCTCCCACTTTGTCTCTGGTGAATCCTCCCACTGCCCCTGCACCTCTGACTTGTACCCCAGTACTGTATAAATAAAAAAGAATCTTTAAAAAAAAGTGCATGATTATCTATGGGTGCCTGCAAAACAAAGGGATATATAGATATATTTTGCCTGTTTCCAGGAAACTGAAAAGGTAAACTCCAGTTTTTTAAACATTTGAGAAGTCATGACAATTAAGCTATAATTACAACCATAATAATGATTTGTTTCATTGGTTCTCCCTCTTTTGTTCCTTGCATGTGGGGGGATACAGATAATGTACAATGTGGGAGACAACTGAGTAAGCCTACAGATTGCCTATATAAAACTTCAATTAAAAAGTGTTTGGAGGGCCTTCACTGGTGGCACAATGGGTAAGGATGCAGCACTGCAAGCCAGCCCTGGCTGCTTCAGTGTGAGTTCGACCCCTGGTCCCGGAGGTGATCTACATGGTGTGGAGACCTCTCCTGACCCACCTGCTGCTCCCCTCAGCAGTGTACTTTGTCAATTCCCTGTTCTGCTCCCCACTCTGTCTCTGGTGAATCCTCTTACTGCCCCTACATGTCTGGCTTGTACCCAGTTCTGTATGAATAAATAATCTTTTTTTTTAAAAGTGATTTGGAAACCAGCATTTAGTTTTATAATGTTTTTTTAAAAGTCATTCCACATTATTTGTCATGCTATTCTCACATACAAGGTAGACGTGTGTGAGCAGAATGACAATCTGGGTAAGCAGATGCAAAGCTGGTTGAACCACTGTATAAAAAATGTGAGATTAGTGGATCAGCTTCATCCTGGCAAGCAGATCCCCACTGGTGTGCCAAAGAGCCATGTCTTGCTGAACATTATTATGAATGACTTGTATGAAGATGTGAAGGCAGTTCTGTCATATCAGCATATTCTACAGAGCTAAAAACTGTGAAAGAGGAGCAGGGTCTTAAAGCAAATCCACAGACTGAAATGATAGAAATCAATAGAAGTGTATTGGAATTTTAAGATAGACCATATCAGCCTTATGCCAAGATTATATTGTTGTTAGCATTTGAACATTCAACTCTTGAGATAATAAGACTAAAGTAATGATGATAAAGACAACTTTTATTTTAGCATTTACTATCAATACGCACCTTTCTACAAATTTACTTGTGCCCTCAATCCTTAAAAGAAGCTATAATCATTATCATTCCCATCTTATAGTTGAAAGAACCAAGACAAAGGGAGGTAAAGTTATTCTGTAAGCCCTGGAACTAGCAAGTAAAGAGGAGGTGAGAAGGCAGTACAGACCATTTAATAGCAAGAAATATTGAGTTATAAATTCCACACTTAGATTTGTTGCGGGGAAGGGGAGGGCCGGGGGGGGGGGGTTGTTCAACAGCCCATCAGTGAGTTTTCTTTGACAAAGAGTTGAACATGATGACAAATGGTTTTCTTACTATCCCATTCATTTTTTTTTTTTCAATTACACTGAGATACAAATACCACACTCATTCAGATCAACTAGATGGCCAACATATTTTCTAAGTAATCAGATCTTTAAACATCCCCTTCACTCGATCACATACTTCCTGATTTTCTTTTCTTTTAAGTTGAATGCTATTGGTTCAATTGTGCTAAAAATAAAGGAGTTGGACCTACATTTTGTTGGCTCCAAGGTATTCTGAATTTTCCAGTTTAACAGTTTTATCAGATTTTGGACTTTGCATTTGAAATTCAGGACCAAATTGCAGAATTCCCTGCATTCTACTTTTTGAAGATACTATTTAAAAATTAAAGGTCCTAGAGAGAGTCGACTATGTGCAGTATTACTGAAATCATAAATGTAAAGTTTATATTTTGTTGTATCACATTTGAAATTTATATGCTTTCCCCATCATCTGAGGATTAACAGAAACTTGAATTCTGTAAATTCTGGAAGCCTGACAATAAAATTCAAGGTTGAATCCTTTCAACTAGGAGGCTACATTGCATTCCATTTGGTACTCTTTTAAATATACCCCCTTTTTTTTTTATAAACTACTGGCAAATTATTTATGCAATAAAAAGAAAAAAAAAACATAAAATTCAGACTTTATGTAGGATGCACAGTTTCATTTCTTGAAATTCACCTTGTCAGGTTGCTGTGCTTCAATACTTATTCCTACTGATAAAACAATAGTCATGTTTAATAGATTTCTTCTCGATTAAGGAAACTGGTTATTCTTGAAGCCCATTTTCATGTATAATGAATTTCAGAAACTATACATTAAGTGAAAAATTAAGTACAATAGTCTATTTTTAAACATGAGGACAATACTAATTACAATTCTCCAGATAAACATACATAATTATAGTAATTACAATTCAACAATAACTCACTGGTACTTAATATTATAAACTCATAAAGTATTATTCAGTACCCTATAAAATACAAAATCTAATTGAAAGTGCTAGTTTAGCATAATTCCCACAAGCCATCATTCTTTAATATTCTGGAATGAATGAGGTTTTGGTTGAGCTATTAATTGATACTGACAAGCAATAACCACTGGAATGAAACTGCAATTATGAGTGGCAATTAATCACATTTGCTGTCATCTCTGATGTCAAACAAAATTCAATAATAGTCTAGTTTTAAAAAGTTTATACCTTTTCTGTTTAATTCATTTAATGGAAGACAAAAGCAGTTTGCTGGGATAATCAAGTATACTCCGGTAAAATACGAATTTCATGTTTCTTTAGTTAACAAAAAGATTTTCTCCTGCAATTACCTTTAGGAAAAATCTGTCTCTTTACAAACAAAGAAAAGCTCCTCACCTCACCTCAATCTGACTTACCTCAGAATTCCTTTTTGACAGAGCAAAAATTATACACATGGAATTAAGTCCTGGGAGCAAGAATTTGAGTAAGCATCATTAAGGACTAAGATAATTTGAGAGGGAATTTTTGGTAGCTTCGATTGATCAATGCCTCTTTAAATAGGGAAAGGGGCAACAGGACTTACTATCATTTCCCTCATTATCTCTAATTAACAGGGTAACTAACCACCTTCTTTCTCTCTAACCTAAGGCATCTATACAATGACATCATTCACTAATACACTGGGTCTATTCAAAAGTTATCGGCAGGCTATTTTTGACACCAAAGTTGGATCTAGGACCTAAACAAATAAATACATTTTTTGATAAGTGAGGTAGACCACCTACCCTAATATCACATGGAGGACTGTACTAACAACAAAAGCTTCAACCCAAGATAAATTTAAGCATTGCAAGCAAAATGGCTATCGGGAGCTTGATAGGTAGATGTGTACCAAATACTCAAACAGGAATCCCAAATCTTGGTTGGTTGATGCGATGAACTATTAGAGAAAGTCTTCTTTTACTGTATATATTCATAATTAGTGAGAAGTTAACATACTGTATATACAGCCCTCAATGAAGTTTCTTCCATGAAGTTGAACATGTCAATAACTTAAAAATAAAAAAGGACTTATATCCTATCATTAAAATCTTGAATATACATAACAAAGTTACTTCTCTATACTATTTCTAAACATACAACATTTGTATATTCTATAGAATATTAAAATAAAAAGGATTTTCTAGCAAGCAAACACAGAAGAAAAGATTATTTTACTAATTGCCTGTACTTAGCAATAAAGTAAATGGGTGAGCATCATTTTAATTATTCTGTTTTCCCCTTATCTCTGTTTCTACTAATTGCATTTATGTCTGTTACTGACCAAAACAATACAATGAGGCAATGGTCAAGACTATGACTCCATATCGTTTGCAAGTTGCATCAGTGTAATATGACATATTCCTTTTTGTTCTTTGTGGCTCTAACACAAATAGGTTAAAATAGGTCAGCAGCTTATTTACAATTGGAAAAACATGGAAGCAGCCCAAATGCCCAAAAGTAGATGACTGGATTAAAAAGTTGTGGTAAATATATACAATGGAATATTACTCAGCAACCAAAAAAGAGAAACACATGTCTTTTGCAGCAACTTGGATGGAGCTGGAAAAGATCATGCTTAGTGAGATAAGCCAGAAAGAGAAAGAAAAATACCAGATGGTTTCACTCATAGCAGGAGTATAATGGACCAGGCGAGAAAATAACAACAATAATGAACCACCATATACAAGAGGGAAGTGCACGGGATTATGGTGATGGCACACGAGTGACTTGGTGATGGGAAACCCGCAGGGATTACAATTGAGATGGGAGAAAAAAAATGTACAAAATGATGTAAAAATAAACTGTTTACACACACACACACACACACACACACACATATATATATATATATAAACAGTCACATAAAACAGCAGCAGTGCTGAAAGACTGATTAGAGTGCTTAGTTCTGACTTTTGAAAGGTCCAAGTTAAAAAATTTTATTCCACATCTTGAAAATTTAGGACGTTAACAACCCTAATCTGGGTATCTGCTCGGAGCTCGTGTGTTTTTGGAGAAGACACTGCAACTCACTGCATGGTTACAATCCTAGCAGGATCTCTCGGCTTCATTAAGAACCAATCCTGCCTTTGTCTACTTGTTGCCCTTCAATCAGAAACACAGAACATTCAGTGTGTAACCTTCCATTTGCTCTCTCCAGTCCTGTCAAAAATCTGACTTCCAGAAGTGATATTTAATAAAGAGTGTTAAGGGAAATATTGTTCCTAGGTGGTCTTGAGTCAAGTTATATGACTGAAAAGACGTGTTCGTAAATCTGAATGACATGAGGTTCCCCTATCATAGAAGCACTGACATGGCACTTTAATGTTAATGCAAAGAAATTCATCAAATATATATACAAGAAATGATTATGTAAAGAACGCTTCTGGGTTTTTGTAAAAGTTCCTATCTGTTGTGTTGTTTAATGTCCCTGCAAAAGTTTCTTTTTCCTCCATGGTGAATTTCTTTTACAATGTGATACCTGGGGGAAATGTATCTCTTGAAGAACTAGAATGCTCCTTTTCACCAGAATGAGAATTACATAAGTAACAGCTTCCAAAATAGTTTTAAAAGAAAATTATTGTGGAGGTTGTTATTATGTGTGAAAAGTGAAATAGTCCATGCCTGTGAAACTAAATTTGTTTAATAATGGAACCAAAATGCAAAAATTGACTAGGTTTCTTTATAACTGTAGGACGTCCTCAAAGTTGATTTGCTAATGTGTACTGTGAGTCTCCAAGAAGGAGATTTAACAGCCACATTTCCCAAGATCACTATAAGATATAGCTCTTATTTTCAGAACACTATTAAAATCTCTGTAAATAATTAAAGAGCTAAAGACAAATCTAAAACAAAACAAAAAAAAACCATAGTTTTGAATACTAGGGTGTAATCTTTTTTGCATTCTCTTTTTGACTTAACTGCTAAGAAACACAAAGCTAGATAGACCTTCAAAGTGCACTACATCTCTCAGTATAGTTTCTCCTTGCATTAAAAATTTTAACATTTTTATTGACTACTATAGTGTCTTAGAATCAAATAAGATATTAAATATGCAAAACTTTAAAAATATCTATAGCAGTATGGAAAATACTATAGTATAAAATATTCAGGGATAGCAGAGTTAAAAAAGTCAACTATCTGGCCCTCCCTGGTGGCGCAGCGGGTTAAAGCACTGCACTAAGAAGCTTAAGCCACTTCCTCATGAGTTCGATCCCCGCCTGCCCCGGAGGCGACCACATGGCGTGGCAGATCTCTCCTGACCCGCCCGCTGCTTCCCTCAGCAGTGTGCTTCATTGATCTGCCTGTTCTGCTCCCCACTCTGTCTCTGGTGAATCTTCTCACCCTCCGCATCTCTGGCCTGTACCCCAGTTCTATATGAATAAATAAATAAATTAAAAAAAAAAAAAGTCAACTATCTAGGCTCTACCTGGTGGCGCAGTGAGTTAAAGCACAGCACTAAGAAGCTAAAGCCACTTCAGCATGAGTTTGATCCTTGATCTGAGGTGACCCACATGACACAGCAGAGCACTCCTGACCCGCCCTCTGCTCCCCTCAACAGTGTACTTCGTCAGTCGGCCTATTCTTCTCCCCACTCTCTCTCTCTGGTGAATCCTCTTACCACCCCTGCACCTCTGGTCTGTACCCCAGTTCTGTATGCATTAAAAAAAATCTTTAAAAAAATAAAAGTATAAGTCAGCTATTCATTTTCACTATGATTTCAGAAGGTAAAACTTCAAGAATGATATGTTAAAATGATAAAGTTTACTACATCCTTGAGATGGCCTTGTATTATCAAAACCAAATAAAAATTCCATGCATAATAAAAGACAACTCCTATATTTAAATCAAAGGATTACATTCATTTGAACAGTATTTGAAAAATAATCAGATGTTATTATCTACAGTCTGCCGATTAATTCTATTTCTTTTCTTTTTTTTTTTTTATGTTTTAAAATACAGTGTCCTAATCACCAAAGCCACTGTCCTAAAATCAATTCAATACAGCCACCTTCTCTTTAGTTTCAAGGAAAAAATAAATAAATAAAGTTATTCAGATCCCATGCAGGGAGGGGAGCATAATTACTATTTAAATCAGCTTCTTCACAAGTGCTTTCTCAAGTCTGTGTCTGTATAAATCACTAAAATGCTTGTTAACAATGCAGATTGTCTGATATTTCACCAAGGTTCTGATTCAGTGAGACTGCTTGAGGTCCTGGAATTCACCCAATTTAACAAGTACCAGAAGTGATTCATTCAGATGGTAGCTGATGCTCCAGGTTCAAAAATTACTGTTGAAGATCATGGTGCATGGAGACTTATTTTAGTTGAATTTAAATGTGATTTCCCTTCTCCTCCTCAAAGGGGAAATATCTACTGGCACTGCTTGTGAGAGGACTTTGGTATAGAAATGCCCACCCTTCCTCACTTCATAATCCTGGTAACTTGGATTCCATTCATATTCAAACATCCTTTGTTCAGCTTGGAAATGTAGAATCTAGTTTTACTAATGCTATGAACTAGTTATAAGGCCTAATTAGCAAATCCTACAACTTCAATAAATGTTGATTTATTAAGATAACAGACTAGACTGCATCATTCCTAAAAATCACTATCTGTTTCAAAGTTCCGTGAATTAGGTGTAAACTTTGACTTTTCGATTAACTTTTTTTCATGTTATTTTATCTCAGCTTCTGTTTCCAAAATCAGCTTCAAAGGCAGTTTTTCTGATAAGAAATGCCTTGTCTTTTCACGTCCTACACATTATCTCCATTGTCTTTCAGAGATAAGGCATAAACAATATAAAAATTAGAGAGCATTTTAACATTAATCGGAACTCTGTGTTGTTCTTGACCCTTTGGATAAAAAAAAAAAAAGTAATAGCTTGGATGCATTCAGACTTTTTTTCTCTTTTTATCTTGAGTGGACAAATTGAATGTAGGTGCATCCTCAAAGTTTCCCAAAGATGTAGACCAAACAGAAAACAATTGTGAAAGTGATGTTAGCAAAAAAGATTGATTCTTCCTTTCTAAGGATGAAATTTCAACATATACTTTTTTTGGTCCACCAACAAGCCAGTGATAGCCATTTATGTGGGAAGTGATTTCCATGCTTTTGAGTGAGTTAAAGAGATCAATACATGCCCATTGTCTTCCACAGCAGCTAACAAACAAGAGCAGACATTTATTTCTGAGGCTAGGTGATGCAACTGGCCAGGATCCCCTTGGTATTTACTGGGACAGCGAGGGCTTTCTGCTCTTGTACTCTGCCCTCTAGAGAAAAGAATATTAAACCAGGACTGTTCTGTCCATTGCCAAGTATTGGGTTATTCTAGAAATCCAAGATACTGTGTATCTTTATTCACTGAAACTTTAGAGCCAAACTACTTAGATATTAAATGATATATAACATTTTGATCTGGTAGAGTAACTTTCATCCTGTAGCCAAGTATTTCATTAGTTTGCATCAAGCTTTTAGTTGAGAAGTTAAAAAATATCCATATTTTTTAAATTAGGAAATGTGAAAGTTTTGGCAACGAAGAAAACATTGATTAGTGATTGTAGCTCATAAAAATACACAAACAAGATGTTTTAGGTAAAATGTCATTGATCACATAATCCACCTCTAAAGTCATTATAAAGTTTATGTGATCAGATAAGAACAGAATTTTGTTAAAAAAAAAAAGTAGTGAATATTATGGAGCTGCCATGTATTATCAGTAATTCAGGCAGTAGGTATGTATTACCATTCTACCTTGCAGCAAAACTAAGTTTAGCCAAAGCTTAGTTTTAAGGAATGGGCTTTGGAATTGTAGAGATCTATAGCTGAACCCTGGCCTCACTTATAGGTATGCTCCCTCATTTCTTCTTGCCTTTCAGCTCCTTAAAGTTGAACTGTAATGTTTAGGACTCTCAACTATAAACCTCAGGAATCTTGTGTACAATAAAAGGTAAAACAGTTTTTCAATAAAATATCAATTATCCCTAAAACTCTAACCTGAAGAAAAGAAGACCTAGAATAGTAGCTATTCCTTTTTGAAGGAAGTGAAGGAAAATTCACCTTCTAAGTGAGCCATTGACTAGCAATGACAAGGGCAAACAGTCTGCTCATAACCTCTGCTTCTATGATGTTCTGGGAAATATTTCCTTATTATTTTAGCTCTAACCTTGAACAGAAAAGTGGAATTCTTGGGTTTAAATATTTTGATCAAAATAAACTTTTTATGGAAATGAAGTTCTTAAGAGAGCTAAATTTAGGAAAGATTCTAAAAACACTCCTCTATGTTAATCTTCCCATGCATCACTATATTATAATTTTAACACTTTAGCTCCATGTTTGACAATAATTTTTACCAAAGAATACTGTACATTCCCTGGGATCTCCCTTGTGGCACAGGAGTTTAGTCTCAGCTCTATCAAGCTATGCTGGCCACTGCGACATGACTTTGATCCCTGGCCAGAGAGCTGATACTCATAGTGCCCTGGACTTCTCCAGGCTTGTCTGCTGCCCCACTCAGCAGTGTACTTTGGTAGATCCATCTGTTGAATCCTCCCACCCCCCTTTCCCTCAATTCCAATCTACACTACTGTTCTTCTAGGCATAAATAAAAAAGAAAATCATACATTCCCACACATCCAAAGTGTGCAATATGGATAAATGAGTGGGGCTTAAAGACATTAAAGTGCTTTGTTCCTTTCTTACAAGAGTGCCTAGCTTCTCCTACTTCAATCCCTCACTTGTGCTAAATTTTAAGCATTATCATTCTTTCTATCTAACCTACAAGTAAGTTTGTGTGCCATAATTATAATTTTAAATATATTTTAGCTAATGTTGCTAATTCCTCCCATATGGAAAGTATTTCCTTTTCATTTCTTGCTCTAAGATTATACCAACAAAAATGTGAAGCTTTATTGTGTTATAATTATAAAGACAGAATTGCTCAAACAAACAGTATTTGGCTTGGGTCGCTTCCACATTGTTCCTGGATCCATGGAATAATCCTTGGAGAATCCATTCTGTTGAAATAATTCATATTTGACTGATGTCAGTGGCTGGAGAATGGTGCAACATGCACTCAAAGACTCCAGTATTTCATTACCCTTGTGGAGGCATTGTGCATGGTGGCATAATCAAAACCCATTCAGACTCAGATGACTATTCAATACACTTTTGAAGGATTCCATCCATTCTCCTTTCATCCTTAGTGCATTCCCCAAGGAACAGGACATATCAGCACACCATATGGTAAATGGAATCAGTCACAGCACCACATTGTAACTCCTATCATCTGCCGTTTCACAGTATGACATGCTCAGATTCTTTTCTGATGAGCACTGTAACTCCTAATACATATTTGGCAATATCATTTGCTTTTCTTTCCCTTTCACAGTCATCCTTGTCATTGCTATTAGCCTATTTTTATGTCAGAAGAAAAGCCCGTGTTTCTTCCTGGAATGCAGCTTTTTTGTCACAGTGTATAAAAGTAAAATGTAAGCAAAAAGATGAAAAAGCTCCAGATGTGGTAATTCAGTGACAAGTAGTTGAGCTACACTGGTAAGAAAATGACCATAAAAGAGTGAATTTACTTTATCTTGGAAACATGGTATACTGGCAGTGAGGGGGACTTTGTGGCTCCTTCTCCATTTGTGATTTATTTTACCTAGGAGAAAATTATTTCTAAACTCAGAGATAAGAACACTTTCTTAATGAACCTGTGGTGATTTTGGGGTAAGAGAACGTGTGGAGAGTCCCTGAACACGACACCAGGGTTCAAGTAGCAGTGTATGTTCCATAGCTGCCTGTGCCCAGGCCTTCCACATAGCCTAGTGATTCCCTCAGATTTCTCAGATAGAGCTGATGGAAATGGACTTTGAAAACTGAAGTTTACACATAACATACATTGTTTTGCATAGTCCAGGCATAATTCATTAGTTAATAAATATTTTAAAAGTCTGTTATATACAGTTGGAGATGTTTATCACTTGGCACACTATGTTATCATTGTATTTTTGTAACATATTTTATATTGTACTATGGTACTATATCTACTTTATGGTCAAAGACTAAGAAATTAGATCTACGCATCTTACCTGTGTCACTGCACTATTTTCATGTACGCGATCATTTGATAAAAGTTATATAATGAACTGTGTGAATTTTTATTTATTAATTTATGCATACAGAACTGAGGTACAGGCCAGAGGTGCAGGGGTGATGAGAGGATTCACTAGAGACAGAATGGGGAGCAGAACAGGGTCATTTTTATTCTCAGTTCACATATTAGAAAACTGAGGTTGAAAGGTTTTACTTGTTCAAAGTCATACCAATTGCAGGTAGAAGGGCTATAATTAGAATTTAGGTTAGTGAACAGAGATTATGCTGGATCCCCCTGGAGGAAGTCCCAAAATATGGTGAGTCATGGTACAATTAAGAAATTCATTCTGGATGCTCTTATTTATTTATTTTTTTGACACTTTGCCTGCACAGTTGTTGACTAAAAGTACTATATAATTATGCTCTCATATTTGTCCTTTTACTACTTTTCAATCACTAGGAAAAGTGATTGCAAATTTTGTTTTCTGAATTTCTGAAAATTGCATCAACTTAAGTGTTTAGAAAAACTGTCTTAATGATTAAGAGCCTCATATCCCTAGTTACAGCTCCCAAATTATAAGTTCAAATTGTGCCCGATGAAAAGATCTAGTTATATTACTAAGAAAAGTGAATCATGGTAGGTCATTACAACAATTTGGAGCTAGAATAGATCTTGTTTGATGCAGCTTTAGCACTTCACAGATGAGGATGTAAGGCACAGAGGGGTCATTGACTACACCTAAATCCACTGTTAGGTAGAGCTGGAAGTGAAGCAGTCATAGGATTCTGTGTTTCCTTAGAGGAACATAAAAGACAGAGAGAGCTTGACCAGAAGTCAAGGTTCTCCAACTCCAAGTTACATCACCAAAGAGCTATGTTCTCTTTGGCTGTAATTTTTAGAGTCTCAAATTCCTGTTATAAAAAGGAAAGCTTCTTAAAACAGATTAAATTCCATGTCATAAATCTGTTTTGCTTTTTATCTGCTTTATAATAGTGCTACTAAGTAGTTTATATAAACACTTAGTCTAAATAAGTAGTATTGTTTATTTTTATGAAAGTCGATGAAAGTGGAGCTGTACTTTTCTGGGTTTCCTCAATTTTATGTGAAAATATGTTTGTCTAGACTGTTGTGCTTGCAGTGTACCCAAGGATCTAGAGTGGTCAAAACTGAAGGTAAATTGATAATCATACTCAAGGAATCTACAGTGCTAACAGAATGAGGGCATTTTACAACGGGGACAATGGAGGGTTGACGACTGTGAAGACCCTCAAGTTCATCCAGTTTTGGGGGACCAAAGTTATACTTGTTTTTGCTTCTAGCATTGAGAATTGTTTTACTATATGCAAATATTCCTGGTGCTGAAAACTCTTAGCTGTAATTAGCAATGAAGGTAAGGTTCTAAGAATGAACAGTCTCCTCACAATAAGTCTTTAAAAATCTAGGACATGTCAGAAATATTCTATTGTTTATCTAAAAATTAAGAGAAAAAAGTAATTTCCAGTAAAATAGCAAAGCTTTCACATAAGAAACCAGCTATGGGGTTGAGAACCCTTCTCCAGCATGCCCCAGGTCCACTCAGGAGGAATAGCACCACCTATCATCTTTAATCTGGTCAAACATGCTCTGATCTAGAGTGTGGGAGAGGGAGAGCTCTATTAGCCCAGAATGCCTCTGTGTGAATTTAGAAAAGGAAGCTCATATGGATAGTTGAATTCAAATAAGTTACCTTATCTGGATATATGCAGTATCTCCAGACACAAAATAACTCTGCGCCTTCCAGTATCTACTTCTTTTCCAGGAGGATACTGACATCTCCAGAGCACATTCTTGATAGAACAAACCAAGAACTGATTTTCATCCTTTGTTCCTTTACTTAACAGGGTGATTTTGTGTGATTACCTAAACTCACATCTCTATATAGTAAATCTGCTGTCTGTCTCATGACTTCCCTAAAGATCCTTGTTGGGTACCTACTAGTAATTTTTTCTTTAAGATTTACTATTTATGCATACAGAACTGGGGTATAGGCCAGAGGTACAAGGGCAGTAAGAGGAGACAGAGACAGAGTGGGGAGCAGACAGGCAGATCAATGAAGTACACTACTCAGGGGAGCAGCAGGTGGGTCTGGAGAGGTCTGCCAAGCCATGTGGTCACCTCCAGGGTGGGGATCAAAGTTGCATTGAAGCAGCTGTAGCTAGCCTGCAGTGCTGCGTCCTAACCCACTGCACCACCAGGGAGGGCCAGGTACCTATCTATGCTCCTTTCTCTCTACTGTCAGAGAAAACATTTTCTATTTCTTGGTCAAAGAAAATAACCTTACCAATGCCATCTATCTCAGCTCTCAATTTAGTGTAACTGTATTTTTATTTATTTTATTTTTTCCCTTTTATGTATGGTCTAGACTTAGTTACAATACACAGGATCTATACTTTATCCTCAGCTTAGTTCCCTCATATAGTAATAGCAAAGACCTATTTGGGAAACAGCTTGGAGAATATTTAAATCCCAAGAATTTTAATTAAATTAAGAGCCCATTGTGTATGTATGTTTATTTTAATAAGAAAATAGTCTAAAGAAAGGATGCTTCAAGCACTTAGGGAATAAAAGCCAGTATATTTCTGCCTGTTTAGCTTTACCTTTTACTGTATTTCTTTTCTCACTTACAATTATTCTTACTAGCTGTTATCAAACTTTTTTTTTTTTCTTTCCCTTCTAGTCCCATAGGTAAAACACACTTTCCAGCCTTACAGTTAGATGTATTTTATGAGCAAGATCTACCAAATGGGCAGGTGGATGGAACAAATCAGCTAGCGATGTGAGGGTCCAGCCCAAAAATATCTCCTGTGCAGTCTTTCATGTTCTCCATCTTTTCTCAGTCAGGGTCCAGTTGAGACCTGTGGCCCTGAGGAATGCAGGGCTAGTAGATCAAAGGCAGTGGGCCTGTGAACAACTGCAGAGCAGACCACTCATGTCAACCCTCACCGGACTATCACATAAATGAGAAAGCTTTGGGTGAAGTCGCTGAGATTTGGTAGTTGTTTTTATAGTTGATCACCAAAGCCCAGAGCACAATGCACCACATTGTAATATTTGCTAGGATCTAGAGAAAAGTCAGACAGCCGCTAGGGGCAGCTATGCTTTATATAGTACAGACAATTTAATGATATCAAGCCCTTGCTCTTTTCTCCCAGATATCAAGACAGTGTATAGTAACTTCAGGGTATCGGCATTTGGAGATCATTACACAATTTCAACCCTCTGTGTGTATCTATACAATGGACTATAAGCTTTAAGTCGTGAGAAAAGAACATGTGGAGTTTGTTTCCCTTCCTGGTCATATTGCCATAGGCTAGTCTAGGAAGAAAAGTGAATTTATAGAGACTTACTGCATTGGAGATCATGAAATCCAGTGTGTAGGATTTAAACTCTATGACTTTCTTCCAAGTATTATTTCAGCTACAGAATAATAAATGTAGTGTGTTTTTTTTTTTTAAAAGAAATGTACTAACAAAATCACATCATTATCTGAGATTGATTTACATATTCCATCTGCTTTCTCCCACTCCTTTAGTAGATAGAAGGCAAAGAGATGGGAAAGGTATTTACTTCGGAGGTTAGAACCACTTGTATTTAATTTTGAGAAGATGGTAAGATACGTAGGTCTAGCGAAGTAGAAAATATTATGGTAAATAATCAAAAACTAAAGTTGAGGATTGAGAACTGAAAATCAAAAAACTTAAAAAACATTGAAAATATTTCAAATTGCAGGGAAGCTTGATACAGCTATTCATCAGCTTGAAGATTAAGAGTACAGGAAACTATTTTTGAAGTATTTTTCCTTAGAGCTACTTTTGTTTTGATATAATTTAATGCAAACACTAAAGGGAACACGAAAGCATGAGTTATTTAACAGCAATACTATATGAACCTATAATTAGACTGGAAGAAGGGAGTACGTTTCTGTAAGGTTTCAATCACACAGATTCACATCCTCTGGGCCTATAAAATGTTCACTGCGTGGCACTTATGCCTACTGGGAGTCCAGCAGACTATCTGGACCTCCAGACCACTTAGTTCTGAGACAAGGGATACTATGAGCTGGATGGCTTCACAGACAGGACAAGAAGCCAGTCACCACCTTCCAGTCACCACTCAACTCTACGGGAGGGGAAGCATGCTTGCTGTGTCTGTCACTGTCTCTAGAGAGTGTAGCTGAGAGTAGAATATAATTATCTAAGAGTTTACTAAAAGGCTTGTGTATTCTCCGTACTGAGCTAGAAATTTTAAGTTATTCTAAGTTGTGGTTAGACCTTGGTCTCAAGGAGATTCCAACTACTTGGGGACTTCACATATACTCGGGAAGCAATAAATATTAACAGAAAATCATGTTATGATAAAATGTGGGCTATAAATGAGAGACAGGACTTGAACTGTGTGAAATATATTCCTGAATGAGTTAACAAAAGAAACATTTTTTCAAAAAGAACTCATTCAAGTTAAGTCCTTTTAAACTTATCTTATTCCTAAAAGTTTAGTTGAATAAATGTGGCTGCATGCAATAGAAGTCACAAATGATACTGACTAAATTTATGACTTAAGGCAAAAATCTCCCTCCTTCCACACATGTGTACATATATGCACACATGCACAAACATGGCTAGGCAATCCAGGGCACTGTGGTAACTTCTCAACAATGATTCTAGACCAATGTTTCCATTTCCATGGTCTAGAAGCACTAGAGCTTCAGCCATCATATGCATTACAGACAGAGGGAAGAGCCCATTCCACCTCTTCTAAGAAGACAGCCTAGAAATAAATTAATTTCCATTTACTTCTCATTTTCAGGAATTATTCATGTGACCAAAACGAGATGAAAGATTTCTAGGAACTAGAGTGTTTAAACTTTTATTAGAGCAAAATAGAATGGATATTGGACAGTAGGAATACTGTGTCTCTAATAAGATTGTTATCTATTTTCTTTTTTCTTTTTTTGCACACACACACAAAAATAAAACAAGCCCAATAAGGACAGTAGGCAGAGATAAAGTCTTTCTGGGCTCCCATTCCAATTTTCTTGATAACACAGTACTGCAACTTTCTCCATGTCCTCAGCTCTAAAAGAGAGCTAGACCACTTAATAGCTTGAAACTCTATAATTCTGTCATAGTTAAAGGCAAACTGGTAGAGTTGGACCCACTGATTTTATAAACTGGAAATCATTCAAGGGTTTAACCTTAAAATATTAGATTAGGTCATTGATCTAGAGAAAGGTTTACAGTTCCAAAGCTACAAATATTGGGGCTGGGGAGTCTCCTTTGTGAGCAATTTTGGTTGAGGTATACATAGCCAGTAGAAACTGTCATTTAGAAGTTGCTGATTAGAAGCTTTATGAGCTTCTGTAAGCAGAACATTCCACAAAGTAAAACCTGCTGGATCTAATTTGTTTTGGCAGGCAACCAAGGGAAAAGCACAAAAAGAAGCCAGAGGACCTTGACTTTTGTCCTGGTTTGGCTATTCACTACTTCTGAGAATTTCATCCAGTCCGTTGACTTCTTTGGTCTCAGTTTTACCCACGTCATTTTTGAAGGTATCCTAAAAAATAACATAGAGATATCTCTCTCCCCTCCTTCTCAGCAATTTGATAAAAATTTCAATGTACAGATATATCAGACAAGATGTGTGTGAAAAATAAAATTTCACCTAAAATATGTTGAAATATGTGGAAAGTTATAGTAGCGGCATCAGAAACAGCAGGATGGCATCTGAGGAAGAGCAACTCTTTATGACTTTGAGAAGACTAGGTATGTGTAAAAGTGGTAGGATTGAGCCAGCAACAGTTGAGAACTCAGCTTCCTGAGCTATAGATGGATTACTTCCAGCAGCGTATAAGCCCAGTTCCATGAAGCCTGAGTGGCAGAATCACAGATGTGATGCTGAATGTGGAGAAGCAGCCAGGAGCCATGTGGGGCAGAGGAATATGAAGGATGAGGATGCCTGTTGGCCTTGGGTAGGCTTAGCTGGATGCAGCAGCAGTGGAGAACCAACAGTTGTTTTCTGGTACTCAGAATACTTCATATTCCTCACTTCAAAAAAATTATGAGGCTGTGTAGATGGGTGTTTTAAA
Source organism: Condylura cristata (assembly GCF_000260355.1). Lineage (NCBI taxonomy): Eukaryota > Metazoa > Chordata > Mammalia > Eulipotyphla > Talpidae > Condylura > Condylura cristata. Next base: position 48,427,108 of record NW_004567103.1, read on the forward strand.
CTAATCAGGAGTTCAACTTTGTCCAATTGGTACCTTTAGATGCTAAAATTGAGTAATTTCTGCCTCAGACCTTTCCCTCCACCCCCATTCTCTTTGTGTAGTAAGGATTTTCTTTTAACCCAAAGAGAGGAATGGTTCTTGCCCTGGGTATTACAAAGTGATTTTTAGGCCCCTAGACTGTCCTGACTGATAGGTGTGTTCTCTTTTGCTGCGGACATTCAGGGTTACGATCTGTCTTTGTTCTGACCTCTACAGAAAATGGAAACTAAAGGCAGTATCCTTAATCTCCAGATGGGACTGGAAACTAAAGGTCAGCCATGGGTAGTATGTGACTGAGCACTAATAAAAATGCTGGGGACTAAATAGCAAAGTGTGTTACGCTGGCCCGCAATACTCTGAGTAGCTGAGCTGAGTTGTTACGCCCCCACGTAATAGCAGGTAGAAGTAATGCCATACAGTACTCTGCAGGGAGAGGACAGGAGGCTCTGTGTTATACTAGTTGCTTCTTTCTTCAGCTGGTTCTAATTTGCATCCAATTGCTATAATAAAACTGTAACTTTAACACTTTAGTTCTTTGAGCCATTCTAATGAAGTATTTAACGTAAGCATCCATGATGAGCCTGCATTTGTGGCCAGATGGTCGAAAAATGTAGTGGCTGGAGATCTCTGACTCATGGCTGGTGTCTAAATCGAGAGGAGTCTTACGGAAGGCTGTGCCCTCAGCTTTGCTATTTGGCAGCCTTCTTGAGCAACCCAGTGCAGAGAAGGGGCCAGACTTGGGTAAATCACCTGATGTCCTGACATTCCCCTATGCCTGTGCAGCACCATGGCCTTAACTTCCTCCCTGCCAGCTAGAGTTAAGGGGGTACTGAGAAAGGGACAGAGTTGAGTGGCTCTTTGGGGGAAACTTTAAAAGGGTAGCAAGGAAGGTAGGCTTGCTCTTACTTTCTTTCTAATGGTTCTAGAAGCTTGCTATAAAGGCAGCTGGGGAGTGGTGGGGGGGTTAGTCCTTGACTTGAGTAGTAACAGGCCTGGTTCCTGTAGCTGCAACTTTTACCTGCAACTGTAACAGTGTGATAGGTATAAAAAAGGGAGGCTCCATTTTCCCTGCCCCACTCAGGAAGGGAGGAGTTGAGCAGAAAAGACTGGAGGAAGAATAGGAATAGGAGCTGAAGAGAGGATCTGGAAGTGGCACAAGAAGCAGAAAGATGTGAAGAAATTGTGGTCACTTCTTAGCCTTGTACTTGTACCAGGGCCTCTAGGGATATGGAAGGAAGATACTTGAAAGAGACAGATGTGGGTGAGAGATCCATAGGGACACTGACAATGGCAGCCTTAATCTGACTTGCATTTTGATTTTGTTTTTTTCCTTCTGAACTTGTCTGGCCCTTTTTGCCCCTCCCTATGGGTCCCCACCAGAAGGTGCCATAAACTTGTGGTGAGCTTTTGGGCCTCTGTGGCCCCACTCGGGGCCAACCCTGATTGGTTGGCATTTACCCAAGTGGGGCTGGGTAATTTTGGGTGTTTCATTGGAATTTATTTTTAACTGTTCTTTCTCTTCTCTTCTGGTTACTGCACACTAATTGTGTAAAGTTACTGTCTTATGCATTAGTCTGTTCAGTCTTTATGTGGCAGATGGCAGAACCCCTTTAGAGTGTGTGGGTTTGTGGTTCCTGAGCTGCCCCTCACTCACTCTGCCTACGATCAGCACCATCTTTTGGTAATTGGACCTTTTCCCTTTCCTTCTACCTTCCTAGATTTGTCTCCCTTTACCCTGTTGTTTAGAATATATATATATATATATATATTTTTTTTTTTCTTTACTGCACCAAAGATCTGGGTGGCTGGATCCAGAACCAGTGAGTGGTTATGACCAAGTTATAATTTTTAGCCATTTGCCTAGTAACACTTGCAGAGTATTGCTACATGTTGCCACTGAATTAGTTCCTAGAGGGTTATGCACTTAATCTTTAGATTCAGTAACTCCAGGTACCCTCCTCACCTAAAATCCCCTTTAGGGTCTGCTGGATCTTTGTAGGGCAGCTAGTTGGCCATTCAAAGTCAACAGTCCTTTTTTTTTTTATACTTTTGAAGGCACAGAAATGTACCTCTGTGGTTCAAGAATTGGATCATAATTGGTAAAAGTCAATCATAATAGTTTTACTTTCTACTCTCACTGTTACCTATATGTCTGGTGACTTAGTTCTGGCCATTGAACCCTAAGCAGATTTGTACAGGGTTCATCTGTATAAATCATCTGGGGATGATTTTGCTTTAATGATAAGAGGATTCTTGTAGTTCTCTGTGGTGGTTTGTTTATTTGAATGTGACATAATTCCTGCAGGGCAGGCCATGAGATGCAGGCCAACAAACTAAGAGGGACTGGACTGAGCCTAGGGTGCTAGTGACATTTTGGAACCACTACATTAGCCCTGGGCTACCTATTTTAGAACTTTCTTCTTATGTAAGAAAAATAAACTTGCTTTTGTTTATATCCAGTTACATCTGATCCATTATTGGGTGTAGTCAAATGTACTTAAAATAGGCACACTTCGTCTCAGAAAGAAGAAAGTCATAGTTTGCACCCAGACTGTGAGATATTCTGATTTCCATACCAATATCCTTCCCCATACTTGACTTCTATGCAATCCTTTATCTGAAGAATGATAATGAGCTTAATATTCTAAATACCATTATGTATAGTAAGGAAATAAACATTCAGCTATAAAAACTTTAAGTTATATACAGTTCAATATTACATTACTAGGCCTAAAAACAATTTAACTTAAACTGATTTGTCTTTTTCATTATTTTTATTTTCTTATGTTTAATACTTTTTTCTGGATGTTTACCAACTCCCATTTCTTTATATCTTATGTATCCATGTGGTACATAATTATGTCATATACATTCACTGTAAATTCATATTATTCCATCCACCAAAGAATTAAGACTTCTAAAGAATTCTCAAAAAATTATTAATTTTATTTCATGACCTGAAAACGTCTATGTAGTCCTTGCTGAAAATATGTTTATTATATTTGACTTAAAATAAATATCAAATTCATTGCATTTCTAAGTAGCTACTAAGCAGACTTTCTCAACCATATTCTATTTACAGAAATAAACTTCCCTGTTATATAGGATAAATGCCATAAGTTGAAATTTTCTTCTGCTACTGACCCAATTAAGAGTATAATTAGTATACATTTTCCTTCCAAAATGTCTGAACCAAATAACAAATAATAAATCACTTTTCTACCTCTCTAATTTCTTGATATTAATGTTTAATTAGAAAACCTCTTATGAGACTATTTACAGCTATATTTCAAACTAAGAATTTTAAGCTCATGCTTCAAAATCTTCTACTCTGGAGTATTTTTAAAAAATTACAGGGTAGGGGCCCTCCCTGGTGTTGCAGCAAGTTAAATCACAACACTAAGAAGCTTAAACCATGAGTTCGATCCCCACCTGCCCCGGAGGTGAGCCACAAGGCACGGCAGACCTCTCCTGACCCTCCCGCCGCTCCCCTCAGCAGTGTACTTCATCGATCTGCCTGTTCTGCTCCCCACTCTGTCTCTGGTATATTCTCTCACCCTCCGTATCTCTGGCCTGTACCCCAATTCTGTATGAATAAATAAATCTTTAAAAAATATATATTACTGGGTAAAAATTAAGTGAGAATATACATGCAAGAATGTCATTGTCAGCTTCAGAGACTATCTGACTTCTTTCATCTTGCAGAAGTAAAAAAACCTTATTAGCAAGTCATCCATAGCTCTCTAGTACATTACTGTATTAAAAAGATTGTCCTACATTATGCAGCCCATGAATTACAAAGACAAAGAATAGACTCGGAATTCCACCTGTGGACTTCATTTTCCCTTAACATCCTGCCCACGTCTTTGAAGTAAAAAACAAAACACTTTCATTCCTGTAAGTGCATTCTGTTGACTTTACACCTCATCTTACTGGCATAAAAGAAGTAAAAGTTTCTACACAGTTTTAAACTAGGATGATACTGTGTATCTTTTCCTTCTTCAATGTAAGGAGATTTTTCACGTAGAAAAGCTAGCCACTGATTTGCCCACATATAACAGAACATGTAGCAAAACCACCATGGGCTCCCTATAACAGAGTGAATGCTTTGTAGGAGATCTTGCAAGAATCAATTCTTTCGCTTTAGTTCAGATCTTGAAAAAAAGATATAGATAAAATTATGAAAAAGGTAAATCCTTTCCCTTTTCTTTTATCTGAGCAGGCACTCACACATGATAACAAGCAAAATGTATTATTGTCTCACATTTTTAAAGGTATAGAACAAAATGTCCTTATATTTAATTCAATAGGAAGTTGTAAAGAACAGTCAATAGTTTGAATTTATTTAAACACTGATCAGAAGGACATATAAAGAAGCATTTAATGTCTATTCAAAATATCTTTGTAAGATCAGTGTCCATGCTAATATTGCCACACACACAAATGGAGCTCAAGCAGTACCCACTACAACATTAGTCAACAAACAGCAGATTTCAGACCAATAGCTCCATGCTGTAACCTCTAAATCAAATTCCATTTCCATTAGATGACTTATCTTTTAACAAAATGGATCCTGTGAAGAGATTAACCACTCTGGAAATTCAAAGCCCAGGTTAATTAGGAATAATATCTTAAATAATTACAGCCTTATGGACCACAGGGAGGAGTTCAGAGAGCTGGGACATGTTCGTGGAGGAGGATACAATCATGACTGTAAACATCAACCAGGCCCTCAATAAAAGTTCTGCTGTACTTGTAGGGGAGGGAAATCTGTCTGTAGGGATAAAAAGGAAGTAGAAAATTGAGGTGCTTTCAAAGTAAATGAAACTTTTCTAAACATCAAAAGCAAATACATATCTGGATTACACTAAAAAACCCTCAATCACTTTAAATTTTTATGTGCTTCATTCTGTGAAGTTAAAATACTGTTTAAATACATTTTCAAGTATCTACAAGAAAAAGGTGAAATGGGGAAAATGCCCCATACAAAGCTTTTTCCAGCTTCAAGTTACCTACAAGGTGTTTTAAATTTTTGTTTGACTGTTTCCATATACGCCAGTTACCATACAATAATTTTTTTTTTTGAAGAGGAGAATAGAAATAAAAGAAACATTGACAGGGACAAATAACAGTATCTTTTAACCAAATTATACAGAAAAGCAAAAATGGGCAGTAGATCCTCTAGATCAGGTAATCAGAGTAAAATCAAAGAGGGCAACATTTTTTTTTTTCTGTCTGAAAGGGAGGGTGCAGGATGAGAAAAGAAAATGGTGGCATATTTGAAAATTAAGGCTTCAAAGAACTTTCACCTCAGGGGGGAAAAAAAAGCATACACATAGAGACTACTTAAAAATTAAGAAGTCATTGATGACATAACTAATTTTTATACAAAATAATCTTGCTTAACAGTAACAAATACCTCTGTTTTAAAGTACTTTCAGAATTTCATCCAAACAAAGCATGACTAATGCTATGATTTTGGGTTCATTCGAAAATTGACTTACATGTGTCAAGACTAAAAAGGGATCACTTTAATGATTTTATATAATATGAATTGTTGCCATTTGTTTGGTATCTTTGTTTGAATGAGATCATTTCATTTTCCCTTGCCTCATATTTCTCAATGGTTCATAAAGAAAATAACTCAGTTCTTGAAAACTGTACTTAATGGGGAATGAAATAAAATAAAATATAAAAGTTAATTTAATGCTACTTTAGATGTAGCAATGACTGTTCTATTTGGCTTACCAAATAGAACAAAATGGTTTAAGACAATAAAACAAAAATCAGGTAAGTTAGATGAACATCTGTTGGTTTCTCTGAGATATAACAGAAAATATGCATACAGTATTTGGCATAATTTGGATCAAAAATCCTGAGCTGTAGTTTCATTATTAAAAGAAAACCAGTGAGCATTCAGACTATTACCAGGAAGAATGTTAAGTCACACAACAAGTAGTCTCCAAAAGCACCTTTCAAACAAGGTACCTATCAAACATGAAGGGATCTCATTAAAATGTAGATTTGGGTTAATAGGTTTGAGCTAGGATCTGAGATTTTTGTGTCTCTAACTTGCTTAGCAGAGAAAAGGATGCTACTGGTCTGGAAACCACATTTTGGATAGTAGGGCACCATAATATAGAGAAGAAACAGGTGAAGTTGTTGAACGAGCTAATAGGGAGTAAGCTAATATGGTCAACTTCTGGTTTAATTTGTTTTCTTACTACTTACGAGGGCTACTGAGAGGAGTGGAATCACTCAGGGACTAGTCAGCAATTAGAATTTTTGGAATAGAAAAAATGACTACTTTTGTGGAATATAAGACTGGGGACTGTCCATTTTGTAACTAATTTTGGGTAATTTGTATTAATGGATTCTACTTATTCCTAAAACACAAAAGTTGAATCATATACAATATGCCCTTTCTTGTTTAGGATTTTTTTTTTACAGTTGGAGAAAAATTAATTTATTCATAATTTCATTTTTAGCCAAGGTTGGAAAAATATATAATTAAAGATTTTCCAAAGAGTTGCTAGAATTAAAATATGAGTTACATATATTTTATATTTTCGTTAGTGTTCTGCAAACCAAATGATATTATCTTTGTGTAATTGAATTGACCAGAAGTTGAGGCCTTCATTCTCTTTCCCATCTGATAAGACGGTGGTTGAAAAAGCTGAGAAGCCAATAAAGTTAAGAAAAACCTGAAGCCAAGAAGGCTTCAATGTAGGCGGCAAGATTAAAACAAGGGCTATGAGTTAAAATGGCTAAAGGATGGGCCACTATGTCAAAACCTCAACCTAGTCAACAGAATTGGCAGATATTCCCAATCTGCTCTGTGTTCATTAAAGTATATAGAAGAGTAATAATCAACAGCTAAATTCAGGATTGAAAAGAAAAATGGAAAGGTTCCTGCTAGTGTCCAAAACCAGTTGGAGTGACATAAATGGCAGTACCTGGAAATGTCGAGATACTATCCTACAGAAAATGTCCTAACAAGATGTTGAGTCACAGCAAAAAAATAAAAAAAATAAAATAATAATAAGATAAAAAATTCAGTGAGCAGGTGAGACTACTATGAGCTAGCATGGCTCTTGGGATCATTCTGATATCTGTCATCACTGGGCACCACAGAGGCAAGAGGGTGATTTCCCCAAAGCTCCTGGAAAGTGACTTGCTAGATATGACTGAACCTCTGTCCCTCAATCAAGTTCCTGTGCAAAGAACACATCAGAAACTTGTCATTGCTGTGTCCACCAAAACAGTCATCGGTGGTATGAAAATTCCCAAATATCTTTACTTTAAGCTTTACTTCAAGAAGAAATTGCGTAAGTCCAGATGCCAGGAAAGTGATATCTTGGCCCCAAAGGAAAGGAATGAGATTAAAGAATAGCACAAGGTTGATCAGAAAGCTATGCACTTACAAATTGTACCAAAAATCAAAGCTATTCTTTAACTGCAGAGCTACACTGTTATGTAGAATTTATCCACAAAAATGAGTGTTCTAAATATCTTACAACAAATGTAACAAAATATTTGATGCATTTCAACAAATGTTTAAATAGAGGTGTAAAAAACAAAACAAAGACTGTATTAGGTCAACTATGAACAGTTATATGAGAAGAAAATGGATATAGCTCTGCAGTGATTTTACTATTATTCAATTTCTGCATCTTTATGTGACCTACAGTTTATGCTGTAATGTTAAGGAATATTCAGCACTATTCTCTCCTCTCAGAAAAATATTTTAGTGGCATAAATCATGTCAGGTTGAGGTTCCAAATATATCACTTTGTTTAAAGAGGACAATCTGATTTTGCAAAGCAATGTATTGTTCTGGGTTTATTTGGGGTAATGAATAATTTTCATCTAACCTTTGCTTGAAGTGTATACCTGTGCCACTCAGGGAAATTACAAATATTTGCATTTTTGAATTTCTTTGATCTTGGAGGTCTCATTTCCCTGCTTTGTATTGAGTTACAAAGATTTTTTTCATTGATAAAACTAATTATGTAACAGTCTAAATCTTTTTTAAATAGAAACAAAAATGACTATATTCTCCATAAGCTCTTTTTGAGAATTCTAATCATGTTTATATTATTGGGCAAAGAATGGAGGCTGACATAATTCATATGAGCTTAAGAAGATTAACCTACTTTTGTTATTATTATTGGATTGCTTTCATTTGTGATTAATTTTTAGCACAGTGTCTTTAACAATTGCCAAACAAGAATGCTGATCTTTTTACCATTTTATATAACTATTATAAACTAAAGTATAATCTGATGTTACCTCGGGATTCTTTTCACCAGGAAATTATTTAGAGTACAAAAAACATTTGTCACCTAGATGTGAGGTATAATTAAAACTGATGGATAAGTTATATTTTTGTCATTCTTTAGATTAATAGCTATTGTATTATCTGCCCTTCAGTGATGTCAGTGTTCTAGAAACATGTGCAGATTTCTCAAAAAAAGTTAAAATGCCTCACTTAAGTGTTTAAAAGAAGTTCTTGCTTAAAATTTGCATTTAGCTTCATTTTAATTAGCAGCTTCTATGATTTACTTTTTTTAAGATTTACTTATCTATACAGAACTGGGGTGCAGACCAAGGTGCAGGAGTAGTGAGAGAGTTCACCAGAGTCAGAGTGGGGAGGAGATCCAGCAGGTGGAGTTACACTGCTGAGGGGAACAGTGTGCGGGTCAGTAGAGATCTGCCACACCATGTTGGTCACCTCCAGAACAAGAATCGAACTCATACTGAAGCGGTTGTCGCCAGCTTCACAGTGTTGAGATTTAACCCATCATGCCACCAGGAAGGGCCTATAATTTTTAACTTTTTAAATTTTTTTGAAGATTTGATTAATTTATTTTTGCATAGAAGAAGTGGGGTGCAGGCCAGGGGTGCAGAGTGCAAGGTGAGATGATTCACGAGGGGCAGGGTGAGTAGGAGGACAGACAGATCTACTGAAATACACTATTGAGGAGCAGACACAAAGGGAGAGGTCTGCTGTGGCATGTGGATTTGCTTCCTGGCTGGGATCAAACTCAGGCCATAGTGTTGAGATGTAATCCTTAGCTACAAGGGAAGCCCAATATTTAAAATACTATTCAGATTACACAAAGATGAACTGAAGTTATTTTCTTTTTTAAATTTTCTATGCTGGAAGCAAAACTAAAGCTATCTTCTGAAAGCAATGTGATAAGATTACTGCTCCACCCAGGCTGAGGAATGGAAGGGGGGTATGCTCATTTTTTCATTCAAGTCTATCACAGAAGAGCAAAACAGTAAAAGATTACTTACAAAGACGAAAATGACCCTTAATGGATTCTCACCAGTGCTGCAGGTTTAACACTGTCAATCACACTCCTATTTGCAAAACTTTCAATACAGACACACACACATACCACACAGATGTGGATATTCTCTCTAAAAGAATACTCATACCCACATGCATGCCTGTGTATACATATGTATTTATTCAGCTGTGCAAGTTTTTAAATTTATCTTTCAAAACATACTATGTTTGTAAATTTGCTAAGATAGAATATCTCTATTCTAGAGGTAGTGAAAGTCAGTTCATCTGAGTTATCAACGTATGATGTGGATTAGAGGAAGCATTCACAAAGACAAGCTTGAAGAACACATGACTTCATAACACTCACCCATGTATTTATTTACTAGTGTTTGGAAAGGGGTTTAAACTTTAGAGATAACAGATTTTGCATTACTTGGGCATTATTTTGCATTACTTTGCATTATTTGAGCCTCAAAGAGTAGAAACAGAGAAAATGTAAGGTTAATGGGAAGAAAGAGTATGGAAGATTTTGAGAACAAATTAACAGAGCTTGCTGATTCTTGGTAATGGAGTGAAGGACTTAGAGACAGGAAAAGAGGACTTAAAATGATTCCTGTTTTGACTTCTGTCACTGGGTAGATCATTTTTTCATTTATAGACATATAAGAAGGAAAAATTGATGGAAGAATATATGCACCATTTGTTCAGATTTTAAGTCTTGGTTATAGCCTTCCTATTCTGTCTTCATTCCCTTCTCTCAGAGACACACTGCAAATGCAGATATTGCAATTTTTCCTGCATTCTTGATCACCATGTGAGTCTTTGTTGATTATGTAAGGTATTTAGGACTTTTTGAAGTTCAAGTTCTGCAAGAGTCAGGCAAATTCAGTCTATTTTCCAAAATGGTGTGTCAAAGTGTTAGTGTGAAAGGCAACTGCCATTTCTTTTCTGCAGCTTCACTGGTTCAGTTCCCTACATCTGCTGTTAGGTCAAAAGAGAGGAAGCATCTGGGTGTACTGATTCTTGCAAGACTCTGAACTATTTGAGAGTCTTGGGAGGGACATAATTCCTTTATAAGAGGGATCAGAAACTTTTTTTTTATTTCCTTCATTTTCACCCTTTCTCAACACCCAACACACCACCTTTATCTCTAGAATACTTATCCTCCAGGGATGAAGAAATAGGGAAGCAGGAAGAGAAGAGCAATAAGTACCCCAGGAGGCAAGCATTTTGGAAGACTTTATAAAGCAATGATAAATGATATTATACATTTATCTTTCTTTCTGTACATTTATGACTTCAGGACAAATAAAATGTTTTGCAGACTGCTTTACAAAAAAAGTATTAAGTCTTCTTTAATGAAAAAGACAATTACTTCAATGCTAACTAAAAATGCCTTGCTTATTACCATGTCACTTTTGTTTTATTCTCTCTCTTCCTCTCTTTCCTTCCCTACTGATGAATTTTCCCTGTTTTTCCTCTCTAGCATACACACCATTTAATATCTAAAACATTTATGCTAATCTAATTATGATAAAAATGCAAATTATGCCTGTCTGTTATTCCTGAGGACATTGCATTAGTTAAAGTTGAGGCCTATTCCCAAGGTCTACTTCACCATTTCTTATCTTTATGCCCTTTGCCTTTTTTCTTAGTTTCAGACTTCTTGCTAGGCTGAACAAAGGATTGAGGTGCCTCTTTCTCCAAGACCTGGTCAATAAAATGTTGAAGTACTAACTCAATTCTGTCAGGTAATGAAGTCCAATTTTCCTTGGAATTCAATATATCTACTCTACTGTATTTCTAAAATTACACTGTAGGTTGTACCTCAAAGCCAAGAAGGCAAGACAGTCATGGTTTTCTTAGGACATGCTGTTGTGTTTGCAAGCTACATTGTATGTTAGACTGTAGAATTCAAGAGCTGTCACTTCTATCACATGTGTAGATTCCCACCTGTGCAGCTCCCTCTATGGCCTCATTGCCAACTCAACTTTACCATAAATAGAAGTGTCTAATACAAATAAATCTACCGGTCTTAGCCACTAATTTGGGTTTTTACACTTTTTAGGTATTCGCTGTAAGGTAATAAGATTTCTGCACACTCCCCCCTTTTCTTTCTTTCTTTTCTTTTTTATGACTTGGAGAATAGGACCCATGATATGACAGTAGTTTTTTTTTTTTTTTTTTTAAATCTTGGTCTCTTGGGGTCAGACTTATTTGAATCTGGGTCTGTCATTTGCTACTTTTGCAGTTATGAGTGTCTATGTTCCTCCAAGCTGAATTTCTCCTTTTGTAAAATAAGGATAAAATCTTCTCAGAACCATTGTAAGATTATATATATATATAGAGAGAGAGACTAATCCAGGAGCTAATAAATACTGATTTATTTCTCCCTTGTAGTTGCCAATGCTGATCTGACTGCTAAAGTTTTAGGAAAAGGACTATTTATAACACTTCACAAATTTCACTAAGATTACTTGTTTAACTGTAGGTGTACCCCCCAAAATATCTGTATACAAATACATTTTTTTTTTCTGTGCATAACTGTTTTCATAGATCCTTGACACATGTGGATACTGAAGGTCTTTAGGGTAGCTCCTGATCACTATCTTGGGGTCTCCCTTTGATTCTTTTTGTATCTTCAATTTTGAACAAGATTTTTATCATTTTTCCCATAAAAATATTCATTAACATAAATATCATCAACATATTTTGCATGTGAACATAAGGTAAATCACTGTTAGTGTCAATCTTCATTCAACCTGATAGCTGATCATTTATTTCATTAGCCCAACATTATGGGGTAAAAAGGCAGAATTATAAAATGCCACCTGACCTTAATCTCTTCCAAGGTTAGAAAAAAGTGACCATTAATTCCCAGACATTATTTTCTTTCAGCTCTGCCCTTTCCCCATTCCCTGCTATCTCCAAACAAATCCACTTGCCAAACAAACTTCTGTTAAGTGCCTTCATGGACCAATAAGAAGAGCTCTTTTTTAAAATTATAAAGTGAAACTTGGATGAATTAGCTATTATTTTTATATACAGGAATGTAGGATTAACATTTTAAAATTGGTGTTATTTTCCTTGTAAACTTTGGTGTCTGTTTTGCTATGAAAATGAAACAGAATCTGTAAAGTTGAACAGAATGATCAAATGGGTTAAAAACAGGTCTCAGTACGGGGGGGGGGGGGAAGGGAGGGAAATGCACGGGACTATGGTGGTGGCACAGGGGTGATTTGGTGATGGGAAACCCGCGGGGATTACAATCGAGATGGAAAAAAAAATGTGCAAAATGATGTAAAAATAAACTTTGTAATAAAAAATAAAAACAGGTCTCAGTAAAAGCCTTAACTATTTGAAATGGCTGAAAGATTCTTATTCACATATGATGCATTTAACAACATTCAGAAACATTAGTGCTCCTACTGTGTAATGCTGTACTAAATTTACAAGTTAATCCACTAAACTTTTGTATGCAGAATTAATTTTGTTTCCCCAGAAAAAAATTAAATTGTTGTACTCAGATTTGACCTGACTTTAAAAATATATGCTCAACATGAATAATTAGATATTGGAAAAGTTTTCCCATCAAGGTTGTGAAATGCTATAAAGGATGTAAAAATAAGACAAACATTCAACTACAGTGAAAGGTTGCCTCAGTGCTATGGAGGTTAGAGGAGAATCACTGAGTAAATTAGCTCTTCCTTTTATTTGTCTAGGACTTTAGTTGTTATCTCATAGCTTCACTTAAATATCAAATATCAAAGAAAATGGATCATTCAGTTCAATGCAGTAAAAGCTGCCCTCATATGTGGAATAATTCCATTATAATTCTTTTGTATTGAAGTTCTTATGCACTGAGTATGTTTTGTCCTTGTGTTGGGGATAGCAGAAACTATTTAGAGTATACAAAGTTTGGGGTTTCCTTCAGTTTGCTTGTTAACGGTAGGGGTTAAAATAGAATATGAATGAAAATTATTGCTTAATTACACAAAACTATATAGTTATTGATGTGCCATAAAGCCTATGCAACATGGAATCATATCAATTTTTATATGAATACACATACGTTTGAAAATAAAATTGTATTATTTGCTGTTTGTGAAAAGGAAGTCAATTTTCACTTATTTGTAATGAGTCTCATAACTAAATAATCGAAAACGGCCTTGAATTTTGGCCTGGGAAAAGCAATCAAATTTATTCATCTTCTCCATTCTTATAAAATGAAGATATAACACTACAAATTAGGGAACTTACTCATATCAAATATAGCAGATGAAGATTTAATTTCCTTAATGTAAAGGAAAATTATTAAAACCATTTAAACATTGAAGTCCTTATAGAAAGAATATGGGCAGAAGATGCAACAGATTCTTTCAATTTGATAATATTGAGAATATGAGATGGGCTATTTTAAAAACCATTGGTATAGCTGCTAATGTTTGGCATGGTTGCAAAAATCCTTTGGAATAAAATCTTATAACCCTATCAAGTGGTATAAATATTCCCGATAACTAGCCATAGTAATCTCACATTTAGGACTTCCTGCCAGAAGAAACAAGAAATGGGAAAATAAAACAGAGGAAGAAATATGAACATCATATGGTATGATTAAGTAAATTATGTCTGTAAGACAATAAAATGCAAAGATTAAAAAAGAGAGAGATGCTCTGTAACATCAAGTAAAAAATGTACAAGCTGCACATATAATTGGATAAAAATTTTATAATAAAATGCATCCATATACACAGTCATATACAAAGATGGAAGCAAATAAAACAAAATGTTAATGACTATCTGTAGATGGTAAGAAGAGTAATTTACATTGTCTATTTTCTAAAAATTTGACAGACCATCTATTGCTTTTGCAACCAATAACAAAAAAAATAGTATATAATTACAGATTATGAAATAAAGTCAAATGCCAAATTATTCGAAATTTTGAGACTTTAAATATGAACAGTGAGTTCAGTCATGGGAAGACTCCTTAAATACAACAATGCAAACTGGCTGCTTATGTATATCCACGGGCATGAGCTCTTGGCTCCTTGGACCTAAGAGGTAGGCTAGGGAGAAAGGGGAGGTACAAATGTGATTCTTGTGAAAGATTGCTGTAACATGACACAATACATATTTTTTTGTGCTTAAATGATGAAAACAGGCACATTTTTATAAAAAAAAGCATATTTCAACTTTTGTTTACTGAATTTGTCTAATAACCTAATTCAGGGACTGAAAAATGATGGCCTGTGGGCTTACTCAGAATCATGATGGTTTATAGACTGTCTATGTTCACATTACAAGAGCCAAGTTGAGCAGCTGTGATAGTTTATAACATGAAAATCCTGATCTCCACAAACATTTTTTTGCTAGAGTCTCACCTAACAGTCTAGCAGAGGTATAACTTCTTAATTAAAAATTAATGATATTAAATTGCTAAAAAAACATTTCAAATAATTTATGTCTACCAAAATATAGTAATGAATAGCTGCAACATATTTGATATTAAATTAAAAATAGAATATAAAGTTGTGTAAACAACAGAATCAAAAGATCATGATAAATAACTATATAACTAGACAGAACTTTAACAAAATACATCAAAATATTAGTGCTGATGATTTTTCAAGTGTGAGATTATAAGTGATTCATTTCCCTTTCCTTTTTTCTATGTGTGGGTTATTTATCTCAAATATATCACAATAAATATATTTTGCTCTTATAATAAATTTTAAAAGAAATCATTATAAAAATGTTAAGCCATAAACATCAAAAACATACAGCTTGTACTATATTCATAATCTTTAAAAGTACAGTTCCTTTTTAAAAATTAAACAAGAGGGGCCCTCCCTAGTGGTACAACCAGTTGAAGAACAGCACTATGAAGCTATTGCAGTGACTGCAGCACAATTTCAATCCCCGGCCAGAGAGGTTACCCACATGATGCAGCAGACCTCTCCTGAGCAGTCTGCTGCTCCCCTCAGCAGTGTATTTCAGACCATCTGCCTGTTCTGCTCTCCTGTGAATCCTCTCAAACCCCACACCTCTGTCCTGTACCCCAGTTCTATGTACATAAATAAATAAATCCTTAAAATAAATATTGATGGCCCTCCCTGGTGGCGCAGCGGGTTAAAGCAGAGCACTAAGAAGCTAAAGCCACCTCAGCACGAGTTTGATTCTCGCCTGCCCCGGAGAGGATCCACATGGCGCGGCAGCCCTCTCCTGACCCACCCGCTGCTCCCCTCAGCAGTGTACTTCATCAGTCTGCTTTTTCTGCTCTCCCACTATGTCTCTGGTGAATCCTCTCACTGCCCTTGCACCTCTGGCCTGTACCTCAGTTCTGTATGCATAAATAAATAAATCTTAAAAAAAAAAAGTCATGCGCATTAGGAAATAAATTAAAAGAAAACTTAAACAGTAGACTATAAATGTCAAATAGCTGAATACTAAATAATTGGAGAAGTGAATCATGCTAGCTAGTTTATTAATATGATTTATTCTAGAGGGAAAAACAGGAGAATTTACATGTCCATACTACAAAACTTTAAGACTGTGTACTGTCTAAATTCATGCTCAAAACATGTCAATGAGAAACAATTCACCTTATAATTATTTTACTGTGATCCACAGTTCAGAATTTATGCCTTAAATGAACACTTGACAGAGCATAGATTTGTAGCCTGTGGTAAATGTAATTTATGTTATGAGTAGAAATTTCCTAATTTTGTACGAACTAGCTTTAAAAATCTATTATAGTTATATGAATTCTAAACACAGAAGATATATCTGTAGTGCTAAAACACTTGTCAAACAAGAAATCTCCCAATGATTCACCACAGCTTAGTCCTGTTGTAATAAAAATGCAAAGCTATGACAGGCACAGAATCTGTTGTATAAAATAGAGTAACTGTAATATGTGATTGAGGGAAAAACTAATTTGCAGGAGATGTTGTGATTGGTCCTGGGAATTAATTAATTAAGTGTACATGAAAACTTTACAAATGTAGACTGTCATATATATCTTCCTAGAACTCAATCTGTCTCATTATGTACCTTGAGTTGGGTCACTTATAATGTTGACTGAATGCCTCTTTCAAAGAGTTTTAGAGTAATCTACACTCTAACTAGGCAAAATTCTGCTAGAAACATGAACAATGAAAAGCAAAACACACATAATAATCAAAACTGCATGGTACTGGAATAAGAATAGACATACAGACTAGTGGATTCGAATGGAAAACCCAGATAGAAACCCACAAGTTTATGGACACCTAATTTTTGACAAAGGAGCAAAGAAGATGCAAGGGAACAAAGAAAATTTGTTCAGCAAATGGTGCTGGGAAAACTAGGAAGCTACCTGCAAAAAAAATGAAACTAGATCACTGCTTCACTCCAGTCACAAAAATCAACTCGAAGTGGATTAAAGACCTAGACATAAGAACGGAAACCATAAAATACCTGGAAGCAAAGATGGGTCAAACACTACATGACATACACTTCAGCGACATCGTTAAAGACAGAGCATCCAACGCCACAATAGTGAAGGCAAGGATAAATAGATGGGACTACATCAAGTTAAAGAGCTTCTGTACAGCAAAAGAGACATTACAAAAAACAGACAGCCCACTAATTGGGAAAAAATTTTCTCACACAAAAATAGTGATAAAGGACTGATCACAAAAATATACAGAGAACTGATAAAACTCAACAAAAATAAACAACCCCATCAAAAAATGGGCAGAAGAGCTAAAAAGACACTTCTCCAAAGAGGAAATGCAGATGGCCAACAAGCATATGAAAAAAATGTTCAACATCACTCGTAATAAAGGAGATGCAAATTAAAACCACAATGAGATACCACCTCACCCCAGTGAAAATGGCACATCTTCAAACAACTAGCAACAACAAATGTTGGCGAGGATGTGGAGAAAAAGGAACTCTCCTGCACTGCTGGTGGGAATGCAAACTAGTACAACCACTACGGAAAACTGTTTGGAGTTTCCTCAAACTGCAAAACATAGAGCTTCCCTATGACCCAACAATCCCACTCGTAGATATCTACCCAAAAGACATAAAAATGCTGATTGAAAAAGATACCTGCACCCTCATGTTTATTGCTGCTTTATTTACAATTGGAAAAACATGGAAGCAGCCCAAATGCCCAAAAGTAGATGACTGGATTAAAAGATGTGGTACACATATACAATGGAATATTACTCAGCAACCAAAAAAGAGAAACATAAGTCTTTTGCAGCAACTTGATGGAACTGGAAAAGATCATGCTTAGTGAGATAAGCCAGAAAGAGAAAGAAAAATACTGGATGGTTTCACTCATAGCAGGAGTATAATGGACCAGACGAGAAAATAACAAGACTAATGAACAGCCATATACCAGAGACATTTTGTGGGGATGGAGTGGGGAATGGGACCAACAACGGGGGGTGGGGGTGGGGAAGTGCACAGGATTATGGTGATGGAATACGGGTGACTTGGTGATGGGAAACCCGTGGGGATTACAATTGAGGTGGAAAAAAATGTACAAAATGATGTAAAAATAAACAGTTATAAAAAAAAAATTGGACGAACACCAATCCTCACTTGCATAAGAGGAATTTTTGGGCACAGATATGAAAATTTAAGATTTGGGTATATTCAAAGAGGCAAAATCATCTGTTTGTATTTTTTACATTATTTGGTTTTGAAAAATGTACTTATGTAGTTGTTTTGCTCAACCATTCAAATGACTGTGTTCAAACATATTCTTCCAGTGGGGGAAAAAAAAATGAGTCAGTTTAAAAAAAAATATTTTACAGAAGGCAAAAAAGATTCATATATTTTACTTCATAAAAGAAAAATATTTGCAAGGACAACATATAAACTGGAAAAAACATTTCCAATTCATAACTAATTCAGAACAGTACACCTGCCTGTTGTGCTTCTCACTATGTTTCTGGTGAATCCTCTTACCCTCTGCACCTCTGGCCTATACACCAGTTCTGTATGCATAAATAAATAAACCTTTAAAAAAATCTACATTTGAATGTTAGAAACATGCCTGAGGAAAGGCAACTGACCAACTCTGGAGAATTTACACATTTATTTTACACATTTGAAGAATCCTAGTGGATTCCCTAGGACTCTGTCCATCAATAAACTGAGTATTTAATGACTCTGTACTTTCCAAAGATGCCAAAGCTTATCTCAATAGTACATTGCCACTTCTGCCCTTTCTTCCATAGAAAGCATTTGACAGAAATCACATTACAATTTGTCATCTTTGTGGTCTAACAGTCATGGAAATGATAATATACCTTGATCAACATGTAAACAATTTTATCCTTAAAGATTTACATACAGTTATTCTATATTGACAATTTTGTTTATATTCACCAACTTCCACCAAAATATATACCATTGTGGCTAAATCACTTTAATATTGGTAGGACTTGTGAGATGAGATATGCATGAACTATGTCTTTTAAAATGTGATTTGACTTAGAAATAAAAGGGGTTATAAAATGTAGATTCTAGAATTACATAAAATTATAAAAACTAGGATTTAAAATAATAATAGATTTGATGAGAATGTAAAGAACTGAGTGCCCTTCTCTTTGGGATGGTAGCATAAATTGGGGATAACTGATGGGGGAACAAAGATATTTAGCAAATTGTGATAAAAGACTTAAACTGGTGTATCCAACAACTTCAATCCTAAGACTATTTAAAGAAATCAATACAGATTATTTAGCTTACAAATTGGCCAGAGTTGTAGTTAGTTATTCACTGAAACATTATTTCCAATAATAAAAAATATAATTAACTACAAATTCATAGATTTGAATAGTTGAATTTCATTATGCACCTAAGGTGGGCTATACAATAATTAAAGTGATGCTATTGAAAAATAAAAGATAGGAAGTAAGAAAAAATAGGCTATTATTTTGGGTTATGCTTGATTCTGTTTTTCATATTAATATAATTTCTTATAAATGTGAAAAACAAAGAAATAAAATGGCATGATTATGTATCTTCATGGGAAATTGAATATTTCATATACTCATTTTATTTGACCTTTTGTGTATTTTCCAAATTCCCTAGAATGATCAAATATTCATATTAAAATATAGCTTTTTTTTAAAGATTTATTTCATTTATGCATACAGACTGGGGAATAGGCCAGAGTTGCAGGGGTGGTGAGAGGAATCACCAGAGACAGAGTAGGTGGCAGAACAGGGTGACTGATGAAGTACACTGTTGAGTGGGACAGCGGGAGGGTAGGGTCAGGAGAGGTCTGCGGCGCCATGTGGATCACCTCCGGTGGGGATCAAACTCACGCTGAAGTGGTTTTAGCTTCTTAGTGCTGTGTTTTAACCTGCTATGCCACCAGGGAGGGCCCTAAAATATAGCTTTTAATTTAATAAATCAGAATATTAAAAAGTAATTTAACATATTTTATAAGCTTAAAAGGAGGTTGGATTTTCAAATTTACTTTTCATACCCCAACAGCTACTTAATATGCTGAAAACATACTGTGCAAATAGAATATACTCACAGTGTTGATGTTGATAAGCTAAGGTCTGCCATCAGAAACAAACAGGGTATAATTAAATTCACTTCTTTAGTTTAGTTTATGTATCTAACAAAATAATATTTTTCAAGTTGTTTGAAAATCAGTTTGGTAAAGCATTAACAAAGAGAAAATAATTCTTTCTTTTTTACTTATGTATACAGAACTGGGTTACAAGCCAGAGGTGCAGGGACGGTGAGAGGCTTCACCAAAGAGTAGGAAGCAGAACAGGCAGATCCACAAAGTATTCTGCTGAGGGAAGCAACGAGCAAGTCAGGAGAGTTCTGCTACATCATGTGGGTCACCTCGAGGGCAGGGAATCTAAAGCCACTGTAGCAGCTGTGGCCAGCATGCAGTACTGCGTCCTAATCCATTGCGCCACCAGGGAGGGCCTGGGAGAATGATTCTCAGTACTGTTTTTGCAGGCAGTCATTTTTTCTATACTTCTTGGCATTTTGTAGCTCTGATCTGCTTTCAGTATTTCCATTATTTCTGTAATTTTGACTGGTGTGAAGCTAAATGATATAAGATTTGAGTCTATACTCTAAGTGTCCATTTAAATAATGTGTAGGCTCATATAAAATGATGTAACTGGTGGCCTGTATGATAATACCTGCATGAGAGTGGGCCATGACAGTTATAAAAATTGTCATTTGTCATGGCCATTAAGCATATGAAAAAATGTTCAACATCACTTGTAATAAGGGAGATGCAAATTAAAACCACAATGAGATACCACCTCACCCCAGTGAGAATGGCACATCTTCAAACAACTAACAACAACCAATGTTGGCAAGGATGTGGAGAAAAAGGAGCTCTCCTGCACTGCTGTTAGGAATGCAAACTAGTACAACCACTATGGAAAACTGTTTAGTTAAAGTTTCCTCAAGCTGCTAAACATGGAGCTTCCCTATGACCCAACAATCCCACTTGTAGGTTATTTACCCAAAAGACATAAAAATGCTGATTGAAAGAGATACCTGCACTCCCATGTTTATTGCTGCTTTATTTACAATTGGAAAAACATGGAAGCAGCCCAAATGCCCAAAAGTAGATAAATGAATTAAAAAGATGTGATACATATACACAATGGAATATTACTCAGCAACCAAAAAAAATAAAAAGAAAAAAAAGAAACACATGCCTTTTGCAGCAATATGAATAGAGCTGGAAAAGATCATGCTTAGTGAAATAAGCTGGAAAGAAAAGGAAAAAAAAAAATACCGGATGGTTTCACTCATAGCAAGAGTATAACAGACCAGGTGAGAAAATAACAATAAAGCTATATATCAGATATGTTTTGTGGGGGTGGAGTGGGGAATGGGATCAAAAACAGTGGGGGAGGGAAATATGCACTGGACTCTGGTGATGGCACATGGGTGATTTGGTGTTGGGAAGCCCAAGGGGATTACAACTGAGATGAAAAAATGCACAAAATGATGTAAAAATAAACTATAAAAAAACTGTCATCTGTCAAACGTGCAATTCGAATCTCATCAACATTATATCTAACTAGTCTTGCTGATGCCTATTTATTTAAAAACCAGCAATGGAAAATTATTTTTTTAATTTAATATAAATTCACACTAGTTATTTTTTTCTTTCCAGCAAAGGGCTTACATAATAAAAAATACTTGTTACTGGACCCTTTCATGTGAACTTTGAAGTCTTATATTAATAATTGTAAAAACTGACTTGAACAACTGAGTAAGAAAATATCTTTCAGCTATTAGGGTAAAAAGAAAGGTAAAAGAAATAAGTACTGAATGTTGAGTAGTAACCCTATCTAGATAAGGGAGCAAATGATCTGAAAAAATTCAGTATTCAGTAATTGATACCAGTAAAAACAAGGAGACTGCATCCACAATGTTCTATCTCTAGAAGATAGGTGGTTGTTACAATCACATAACACTACAGCAAAATCTCATGCTTTCTAGTCACTCATCTTTTTATTATACGTCAGTTAATTTTCTAGATGTTGCAATTTGCTGCAGTGTACTTGAAGTACAATAGCCAATGGCTGATCCTTTCTCATCTCACATTCTTAACCTTTCTTCTAGCCCCAGAGACTTATTTTTTCCTAGAAACCACTTATGATCAAAGTTCTATTGATGGTAGCACATTGCATCCTTTGACCAGAGAATTCCAAGGCAAGAAAGGTTCACAGATGCATAGATCAAAGGAGATTATACTATTATAATAAAAGTTGCTTTGATAAATTCAGTGCCATACAATCATAGCACAGAGCTAACTATTGTATTTCTAGGATTGTTTGGAATTAAGCAATAGACTTAGAAAAACCTGCTTTGCTCATGTAAATTGGTCACTGTGATATCTGGAATTATTCATAAACCCCCATGAAGGAGTGTAAAAGTGGATAATAATGATAAATGGCAGAAGCTTATGTCCCCTACAAAGCGAGTTTCAAGTTTCATTTTTGGTTGTCTGGTGACTGTTGAATCTTTCAACAAATTTCCAGTTCACCTTAATTAAATTAGATAATGTAATTCATGGATTATTTCTGGACCACTGCTCTCCTCACTATAATGTAAATCATGAAAAAGAAGCTTACTTATAAACTGGAAATAAAATGTACGTACAAAATTTCAGAAAATAGGTTTTGATTATATAGAAGAATACCAATTGATCAAAATTGGTTAACAGCAGAAATTATTTCCATAAATATGCTATATTTTTAACTCTTTCCAGACAGAAAATTAATTGCCTTGAGATTTTTTAGAACTTCCATGAACAGTGTCTCCACTGGAAAATACAAATTCTTTGTAGATGACCTAGATTTGCTGTTACTGATCTGTTAGCTGCAAAGGAAAAGACAGCATCTATGTATGAGGTAATTTTATTCTCTTTAAATGCATTCTAAAGGGGATCAATAATACCATGCTAGCATGGGGAGTAATAACTTGTTTCATGTTTCACAACAGAGAGAGAAGAAAACCCATATTTTCTTCTGACCCTTCATCCTGACTCATTTAGATATTTATCAAGCAGCTAATATATGAAGGTCTGTATCCTGTTACAGGTGCAAAGATTTTTTTAAAAATCCAAACAATTTATTCCTGCCTGTAAAGCATTTACAGTCATGTGGTACAGACTGACGAGATTAAATTTTATATTCATAAATAAATATTTAGATGACACCTAGGATAATCAGATAACATATATGGGGGAGAGTCACCTTATTAAAAAAGAAGGAAATCTTTTTTTACAGAAACAGATAAAGCATGGCCAGAGAGAATGCTCTGATCATTGTAGCTGCAGCATAGCAGGGATGATAATACTGGGGTTGAGAGAGCTGTGGTAGGAAGAGCTTTCAAAAACAGCAACAATTGCAAACCAACAAAACAACAGCAACAATAATAATAACAGAAACTACATAGTTTCAACTTCGTGCCAGGTACTAGTCTACTATTCTAAGCATTTCCAGATATAACTTCTCATTTAATCTTTTCAACAATAACATGCTCACTGTACTATCATTTTCAACATTATTATATTATTATTTTGCAAATGAGAAAATAGAGACCTGAGAGAATTAAACAACTTGTTAAAGTGACCAGTCGATTATAGTGCTGATTTTTTTTTTTAAGAGTTATTTATTTATGCAGGCCCTCCCTGGTGGCACAGCGGATTACAGCACAGAACTAAGAAGCTAAAGCCACTTCCCCAGGAGTTCCACCCCACTTGCCCTGGAGGTGACCCACATGGTGCAGCAGACCTCTCCTGACCTGTCTGCTGCTCCCCTCAGCAGTGTACTTCGTCAGTACGCCTGTTCTGCTCCCCACTCTACCTCTGGTGAAGCCTCTCAAAAAAAAAAAAAAAAAAAAAGATTTATTTATGCATACAGAGCTGGAGTGCAGGTCAGAGGTGCAGGGGCAGTGAGAGGATTCACTAGAGACAGAGTGGGGAGCCAGAACAGGCAGACTGACAAAGTACACTGCTGAGGGAAACAGCAGGCGGGCCAGGAGAGGTCTGCCGCGCTATGCGGGTCACCTCCAGTGGTGGAGATTGAATTCATGCTGAAGTGGCTTTAACTTCTTAGTGCTGTGCTTTAACCTGCTGTACCACTAGGGAGGGCCTATAGTGCTGAATTTTAAGCTTACTTAGACACTTTGTTCAGAATTCTCGAACAGAGTGGTGAATACAGTGGCATGTCATAGCAAAGTTGGAATTAATTATGAGAGCAATGTGAAACTACAGAAATATTTTAAGCAAAAAACAACAACAACAACAAAAACCTTTATATTTAAGAGAATTGCCAAGCAGAAGTGTCCAGGATGGCTTTGAAGGGAGCAAGATGCTGGCAGGGAAATCTTTAGCTAAGTTTCTATATCAGTTGAAACAATAAGAGCCTGATAGAAGATATTTAAAAAATATCTATGGGAAGTAAAAAAAAAAAGTCTGTCAGCATATTAAAATAAGTATTCTAAGTACAAGTGTATATGCTATTGATTTTTATATATACATATATATTATATAGATGTCAAGTATCATTTAAATGTTATAAACACTATATATGATACTAGATAATGTACAGCATCACAGACAGTTGAATATGAAAGTACATAAGTAGAGTACAGGCAAAGAAAATACATATGTATTGAACAATATTAATGATGAACAATATTAATTAAGTAAGTAAGAAGCTAAACTCCATTCTACTTAATCACTATTTCAGAAAAGCATTGCTAGAAGCTGTTTAATATAAAGACAGGTTTGAAAAATTCATGTACTTTGTTTTGTGACAATGTAGTTTTTATTTGTTTGTTTGTTTTTTAAATATTGATTTATGCATACAGAACTGGGGTACAGGCACAATGAGAGGATCACCAGAGACAAAGTTGTGAGCAGAACAGGCTGATCGACGAAGTACACTGCTGAGGGGACCAGCGGGTGGGTCAGGAGAGGTCTGCCGCGCCATGTGAGTCACCTCCCGGGCTGAGAATCAAACTTATGCTGAAGTAGCTTTAGCTTCTTAGTGCTGTGTTTTAACCTGCTGCACCACCAGGGAGGGCCCTATAGTTGGTTTTTAAGTCACTTATTTTTTTAGAATATATTGATACTTTGTATAATATGAAAGTAATGTTATAATAAAAAAAAATGTTGGAAATTCAATAAGGTCAGAAAGATTTATCATGTAAATATGCCCTGAAGAAAGTCATTATATCATGCATTTAAGCATAAAATTTTTAGATGAAATTGTTTTATGTGGGTTTAATTTTCTTAGGGGGGGAAAAAGAATCTGTAGGTAGTTTAAATAAGATAAAAAATAACACTGGCATAAGTCTCTTATCCTAACAACAGCAATGGAAATGGCTTTATACTAAGTGTAAAGACAAAACAAAGAGTAACTGCACATTATCCTTGAGATAGTAATCTATTCACAGAAACATTCTGCAGCATTTCAATTTATGCTTCCCTATAATTTTATGGGTTCCCATATGATGCTTAATCAGTAGGACCTTGTTAACTAACACTATGGCACAAATCTAAGAGTCTGTAAACTCCAATGTACATATGAGGAGAAATTAAACACCTCCTTGTCAAGCGTGTTTTTAAAAGATGTTTGATTGGCCTTCAACATTGAATAAAATAATATTTGAAGTAGATATGTACATGAAATTTAGAAGTATGCAGCTTAACATGTGAGTAGCCCCTTGCCTCCAGAGGATACACTATCCTGATCCTTCTCTCTCCTCCTCCCTATCTCTGATCTATAGTTATCTGATGATTTTGATGTTTACTTTATTATATTTACTATTTTTTTCCTGGTTCTCTTTTGTTCCTCTACACCCCTCCCATAATATTGGAAGTCCTAGCCAGAGCAGTAAGACAAGAGAAAGACATACAAGGAATCCAAGTGGGGAAAGAAGTAAAACTATTATTATTTGCAGATTAAGTAATAATATGCATAGAAAACTCAAAAAATTCCACAAAGAAACTAATCAAAAACTTAGTAAAAGTAGTAGGATACAATATAACCACAAAAATCAGAAGCCTTCTTATATGCAAATAATCAATCTGAAGAAGAAATCAAGAAAACTATCCCTTTTATAACTGAAACAAGCCACAAACCCCCCCCAAAAGAATAAACATTTGTTATTCTTAATGTATTCTTAGTAACATAACTCTATTATATCTTTTTTTGCATTTCTCATGATCACCTCTGAGCAACCTACTAAGATTAGAACTTCTGAAAGAATGGTATACATATTTTTAAGTTTTTTTGTTCAATATTTGCCTTTCCCATTTGTATTGATTCTAATGTTGCTATATTAATGTTTACTTTTTTATCCATTGTCATTTTCCTAATGATCACAGGCTATCTCAGAACTCTAAAAACTATCTCTGTACTAGTGATTCTTCAATTTATATCTAAGTTCCAGATTTCTTTTTGATTTAAGATTCAGATAGCTGAGTAATAGACGTGACTACCTGAACACTTTATTCACATCTTAAACTTGGAATACAGTAAACTGAACTACAATTTTACGCTACAGGGATTGGTTTTTTCAGTCTTCTGAAGTCACAGAGAATGATAGCTCCAAACTCTGGTGATGAAAACTCCTGATCATCACCTTTGACTCTTAAAAAAGCAAGGGGGTAGCATCAGACTTGCAATCTGTCTGATCTGTCTGCCCCCTTACCCATTATGGGAAAATGATGACACAGTAAGATAATTCTGTAGACATTTCAGAGACAAATAGTTTTAGTAAACACAGAAATGGTTTTTACTAGGGGGAGAGTTGTTACCTACAAAATACTTTTTTTTTTTTTTAAGATTTATTTATTTATTTGTGCATACAGAACTGGGGTACAGGCCAGAGGCTCAGGGGCGGTGAGAGGCTTCACCAGAGACAGAGTGGGGAACAGAACAGACAGATCAACGAAGTACACTGCTGAGGGGAGCAAGGGGTGAGTCAGGAGAGGAGTGGTCACCTCCGGGGCAGGCGGGAATCGAACTCATGCGGAAGTGGCTTTAGATTCTCAGTGTTGTGCTTTAACCTGCTGCGCCACCAGGGAGGGCCTACAAAATACTTTTAAAGGGATGTGTCCAGTCTGTTTAGATAAGATCCATGCATTCATGGAGGTATGGCCATAAGCACTGGTGTGTTTAGGAGATTTTATTTTGAGAAGCTACTACCACGGTTTCATGAAAAAAATGGCATATTACATGATTACAGAGGTATGAAAAGATGTTTCATAACTAAAATGACTCCTGTACAATTGATGTTGATCACATAAATTACTTAAATGCCTCAGGTTAAATATGAACCACAGGTATGTGCTCATTCATGAAAAGGTCTGTCAACTGATGGCTTAATACTTTACCAAGGGCAGAAAGGTAGGATTGTGTTTAGCTATGACCAGGACCAGTGAATTTTAGTAAACCTAATACTAGCTAGGGAAGACTTGCTATTCATTCTTAGTCGGCTGACAGACTGCCCTTCAGTTTTATCTTTCTCTGCATATTTGAGAGCCAGCACATTTTACTGGATCTACCTTCAAAATGCAACGATTATTCTCCTACTTCTTTCCATTCCCTGTATAAACACAACATCTGTCACCTGAACCATGTCATTAGTTTTGCAAGTCCTTATTTCTGCTCTCAAACTCCTTCTTTCTCTTTCTATACAGCAGCTAGAGTCAGGATACTTAAAAAAAAAAATGTTAATGGGTCATGCCAACACTTTGTTCTAAACCTTTCAAATGCTTCCCATCTTAGAGTAAAAGCTAAGTTCATTTTAAAGAATTACAAAGTTGTATATATTTTTGCAAACTCCATCCTCTTCACTTTTCTGACCTCACTTTCCATTATTCTTCTTCAGACGCCAGTCATACTGAACATACTGTTCATTGACCTTATCAGGCATTCTCTCAAGGCAAGGAATTTGTACTTGCCAGTGCTTTTAGTTGAATATCTGCATAGTTTCCTCACTGTCTCATTTCCTTCTGCACTTTAATTAAATATTTACTGCTCAGACCACCTAAATAAAATTACAGTTCTACCTTCAGTAATCTCTATCCACTTCTGCTGTTTTTCCCTTAGCAATCATAACTCTTAAATACATAATGTATTTTCTTTCATATCATTTATTTTCTGTGACTCTCACTACAATGTAAGCTTATTTCCTCTTTGCTATATTATTTCTCATACTGAGATTTCATAACAGTACCTATACACAGAAGTGCTTAATATACTTAAATCTAATGGGTATTCTTGGGAAGGAGGGTGTTGTGAGTTTTGTATAACTTCTCCTAATGCTTTAAATATGTGACTCAAACTTCACACATGTAACCAAGTACAGCTTTATAGATGGCCACTTCCCAGGGAAGTCATGATATTTAACTGTATTTCCCTTCTCCTTAGAATCGTATTTCTTGAAACGGACAGTGAGCATTTGTAAAGTTAACAATACCAGAAAGAAGCTTTCAAAATGTTTTTCAGAGTTGTATAGATTTAATACAATTAATTGTTCTCTTTTCAGAAAGCATTTACTGTTTAATACAATTAATTGTTCTCTTTTCAGAAAGCATATCACTTAAAAATTATATCTTTACCTGGCACTTTTTTCTCCCATTGTATTCCTTTTTAAATTTTTATTTAATTTTAAACGGTTTATACATTCATGTAGTTCTAAAGTTAGAAACTATAAAGAATTTTCAATAAAAATTTGTCATTTCTTCATTTTAATTATCTCCCCTCTCCTCCAAAACTATCAGCATAATTAGTCCATCATATAATGTTCTGATACATTTTTTGTGTGTTTATATCCATATTCCTTTATACTAAGATTTGTATAGATCGTGCATGATAATCTGCACTTTGCTTATTCACTTCATATTTTTGGAGATCACAAAATATTAGCATGTAGAGAAATATATATTCATTCCTTTATATGGTTGTATGCATTATGTGAAATAGATGAACCATAATTTGATTAATCATCCAGCTATCAATGGATATTGAAGGAAGTGACTCCTTTCTGGTAAGCCATTTTTATTCTAATTTTATCATTAGTTTAAGAGAAAAGAGACAATTTGATATAGTAAATAGTCATAGCCTTCCTATGAAAACCAATCACAAAAAAAAAACAGCAAAAAGTAGTATCTTAAATAAAAGGTCATTTTTTTCTAATATCCTGAAAACTGGCTAGTACTTATTTTCATGATTGATGTAAAATCTCATACAATATCTAATCATGAGCTATGTACAACTAATACCAGGATATGGACTCTAGGTTAAAATTGTATCCAATCCAATTCAATGTTCTACACAGTCTCAGAAAATGATTACCACTACATAAATAAGACCAGCTAAATAATAGGAAACACTCAATCTATGGGCTTGGCACAGAATTAAGAAACTTCATTATTATTCAAGTATAGCTTCTAAGTTCTGAGAGTATTTTAACTTCTTCATGATTGGTAGCAATTAATCTGTTATGGAATGGTACCCCCTGCATATTAATCCAGAGAGCCAGAATGTTCCTGATGATGATACAGCAGTTCTTTTGCTTGGTGGTTATTGCTAAGTCTCTGTTCTTTTTCATCAACACAACAAACATGCATTTATTGCACAATGAACATGGGCAAAGCATTCAGCTAAGAATTTGAAGTGAGACAGATTAATTTTAAATATGAAAAGGATATAAAAGGATATCTAAACTATAGGATGATATAATAAATGGAAGCTATTACAAAAACACAACAAAGTGTACTTGAAATTTTAACACAAGGAAGCAATAGCAATGTATTATTTGTTATCAAACTGTTAGGAATCCAGGAATATGGTATAATATTGTGCTTTTGTAGGGTTTCTAAAATCATACAAAAAAAAAAATGTGGGCTCTCCCTGGTGGTGCAACGGGTTAAAGCAAGCACCACATTATGAAGCTCACCAAAGCCACTGCAACATGAGTTCGATCCCCCACCAGGGAACTGACCCACATGGAGTGGCAGACCTCTCCTGACACACCCACTGCTCCCCTCAGTAGTGTACTTTAGTAGATCTGCCTGTTCTGTTCCCCATTCTGTCTCTGGTGAATCCTCTCACCCACCACACCTCTGGCCTAAGCAATATTGAGAAGGTATTTTTAGATGGAGGGAATTTCTTAGAAGTGAAATAAATTAAGTTACATTAGGAGGAAGTAAATAAACTACTTGGGCAAAAGCTAGAATTTGTGTCAGGAAGTACTGGGTGATGCTGTTGGAAATGTAAGCTGTAGTTTATATTGACTGCAAAGCGTTTTTAGTGCAAGCTACTGCATTTCACATTATTACATAAAATACATCAGCTATTGGAAGATTAAGAGAATCCACGGAGATTACAACTGAGATGAAAAAAATCTACAAAATGAAGAATAATGTAAAAAATATATAAAATAAAATTACAAAATATACATAAGTCTATTACAGATTTTTTCAGTCATATTTCAATAAAGCTGGAAAAAACAACAGAGGCAATTAAAACAAAATAGAAAAGAAAAGATAAAAAAAACTAGCATAATAAGAACTTAAAAGTAAGGCTTTCTCCCCCTTTCCTCAAGTGTTCAGAAGTCAACAGTAGCCTCGAGGTGATGGGTGGGGAGCAGGTAAGTGAAGGGAAGCCTGTGTGGCCAGGTATCTGCAGATCATGATTTCAAGTACACAGACCCCTGAATATTTCACAAATAACCACCCATGAACAGTCATCAAGTCTAATCACTACTTGTAAATGCTTTTGTAATAGTTGTGTCAATCTATGAGACTGGGTAGGAACACAGACAATGAAGAGAATTTAAAGTTTTAATAGGCAGTATGAATATAGTCTCAACTTTAGAAGTATCAGAAAATAATCCGTATTTTACAAACTAGTAATTGAAAAAATATTATATAGTTATGTTTTTGATCATACAATTTTGCCCAGAAAACATCCCTTAGAACATTCCACTCATTCCTTCCTCCTCGATGTTCCCTTTACCTTCACTAGTCTTTCTTCTGAAGAGTCCTGACCCTAGGATTCTGTTTCATGTACCCCTCTCACCCTATTCTCATCACTGTACTGAAGAACATATTGGTGAAACATTGTATGCTCACTCCAAAAACATAAGCCATAGTAACCATGTTTATTGCAAAACATGGTTAACAAAAAAGGAAATATTTAGTAAATGTTCACAGAATGAATGAATATGCCACCCATGGTCATTTGTCTATGGTTTCTATTATAAGAAAATAGGATGTATAAGTGGTGTGAGGCATGTTCATTTCAATAGGATTCTTAAAAACTTCAAAGGAATTAGCACTAAGAGTTTAGAGCAGAAATGAGACCCTAGAGCCTTGCCATAAATGTCATATGCAATTCATTCATGTACTTATCTCAAACTCAATACTACTTTGAATGCTAAATGCCAAGAAATAAGCAGGTACTTCAAGGTAAAGTCCAAGGTATTTAATTACTGCAAGAGCAGCCCAGTGGTGGCTCAACTTCATTGGTATTCCTTGCAGCTACAGAAAAGTGAATTATATTATTGAAAGCTGTGTTCTGGGGCAAACATGTTTTCAAATTTGGAAAAGATCTAGTTGGTTTTAATCAAGAGACAGCTACAAACATTCATAAAGCTTAAGATATTGTGATTTTTCTTCTCTTTTGTAAATATATCTATATATACATAGGTATATATATAGATATAGAGATATATTTACTTTTGGTGTTCTCTTTGCTGTATTTTAAGTTTGAATATCAAGCTAAAATCAAATTTATAAAAACACATTTTCAACATAAATGTAAAAACTGACAGATTGAAACTGAAAATGAAGTAGTTATTCAATGTCATATGTATAAGCAGTGCTAAAACATTATGTTAATTGCAATTAAGTGGTATTAGAAAATATTTTTATATTTTGAGTTTATTTTTTAGTGCTTTTACACATCTACTATAAGAAAGAAGAAATAAATTATTTCTAGATGTCCACCTTAAGGAGTTTTACAGTTTCATAAATGCACTTACTTTCATTGCACTGTTTTACAAATTTAGCTTAAAGGACAACAATTTTATGATTTCTGTGTTTTAATCAAATATGTGTATGCATACATAAAGAAACTATTTACCTTGTTGACTCCTTCCATGTCAGGTTTTACAGGGTATCTCTACAAATTTAGGGATTTAGTAGCAAATCAATAAACCAATTCTGTTTAGCAACAGAGTAATCTGATCATTCAATTTATAGTTTCACTATCCCAGATGGTATGATAGACCTACTATTAGCAAAGGATTGTGGTTCAATCAGCAGCTATCATTTAAGAGTCTATAATTACCTCACTGGGATCAATTTCTTCCTATGAATCATTAATTTTCAAAAGATATTTCTACTCTCACCTCAAGAATGAATTACAATCTGCAAGAATTTAAAAGTTCTAAAAATATATTAGCCAAGAGATGATCAACCCTTTTCACAGTTTGACCTGTATATGAGTGATATGCTAACAAATTATTGATGCTTCCAAAAAATGTAGATGTACCTTTATAATGTTGGGACACAAAGAAAATCATTCCATACCTGGCATGGTTCTTCTAAGATGTCAAATAAGCATCAGATAGATTGATGAGAAAAACATCCAAAGGAAGTTTTAAAATAACATGTATTTTTCCTGCATTGCTAGGAGAGACCCAGAAAAACGAGGATATTCACTTATATAGTTCCAGACACCATCTTAAATTCTTAAATTGCTTAGTTCAAACAAAGGAGGTAGGAGAGGGAAAGGAGACAGGGAAGTACTATTAGGGAGTCCACCCAGGAAGCACAGAGTAACAAGGCACCACAATATGCAAATTATTTTCTGCTTTCTTCATTGAAGAGACATAAGGAGATCTGGTCTCCCTACTATAGTGAGGAAGATGTCCTTTGGGAAGGAGCTTTTCCTTTACACATGTATGACTTTCACAAAAGGTTGACCTTCACTCAGCTCTCAGATCCCTCCTATGAAGTAAACTTTTTGCCACAAAGACAAAGTTTGGGGTGGCAGATTTTTGTTCTCATATGATAACAAGAACATTTTGTTTGTTTGTTTGTTTGTTTTAATCTTAATTATGTCCTGCCTGGAATTTCCATATGGCTCAGAGCCTCTTAGGTGTTCACAGTTACTATAGTAATATACAGTTAGATCAAATCGAGAGAAGAGTTCCATAATCCATAGAATAAATGCAGAGGAAGAATTTTTGTCCCTGAATATCCTAACAATGGCACCCGAAAGGAAATTTTTCCAAATTAGTAAGTTGTGAAATAAAATTTGGCATATTTAGAAGTGCCACTGAAGGCCAATTAGTAATTTTCTCACCATTATTTAAGTAGCATTTTAACAATTTCTTAAGAATTATTCTTGCCTTCCAGTCTCTACAAATGATGATTCGGTAAAGAAACCCATCAAGCTCTCGATCTATTAAATTAAAATTGGCAGCAACTCAGAATGCCTTTGCAAACTGCATCTTCTATTTAGAGAGTTCTTATGAGCTTTTAGCAAGAACTATGAAATTGTTCCTATGAGGCTATTGTGACATTAAGTGGAAGTTTTTCTCAGAAAAAAATCGGATTCAAAAAGGTGAAATGTTTCCAAAGCAACAAAAACCATTTTGAATGTCAAGTTGAAAACTTGAAAGATATTCAAACATATCCTCTCTACTTAGACCTGTAAGTCTTTCCTCTGAATTCATCCTCTCTCTTGAACTGCCTGTTACTCACAAACATGACACACATCGCACCACATCACATCACACACAAACTCATACTCTCACTCTCTCTTCACCTTTGCCCCATCAACTCTAAGGTTTTACTAAACCTACTCTAATAGTAATGCAGATAATCAAGTTAACTAACTATATAGAATATCCATGTTTCTGCCCAGCCACACTTTCTCACTTAGTTCATATTTCTTCCACCCAAATCTTTCATTTGTTGAAGAAGGGAAAATAAAATACTTTTTTCATTCCTTTAATGTACCACTTTGACATGTTTTTATAAGATGCTATTTCTTCTCTTATTCTATAAAGCATATGTCTCCTGTAAATTTTAATATTGAAGGATTAAAAAAAAATGTTTATTTTGGGCCCTTCCTGGTGGCACAACAGATTAAAGCGCAACACTATGAAGCTATCAGCATCCACTGAAAAACGAGTTCTATCCCCTGTCAGGGAGCTGACCCACATAGCGTGGCAGGCCTCTTCTGTCTCACCCACTGCTCCCCCTCAGCAGTGTACTTCTATGATCTGCTTATTCTCTCCTCACCCTGTCCCTGGTGAATATTCTCACCTCCCATACCTATGGCCTGTTCCCCAGTTCTCGTATCCATAAATAAAACTTTTTAAAAAATGTATATTTCTCCACTTACAAAAAACTAAAAATTTTAGTGACATAGTTGCAATGAGTAATTCAAATAAAAAAAAACTAGCTTTTATTTCTAAGTAACTATCTCTAGAGTTGCCAGACTCAGTCAATTATAAAAATTCATCTCTCAACAAGACATGCCAATTTTTTTTCATCAGTAAAGGTTTATTTTTACTGCAAAATCCCAGAGACTCATAATACCAAATATAATAGATTACTATCTTACATCTCTGACTGTGATTTTTCCCCTTCCAAGAAATGAAACCAATAGTTCTACAATTTAAAAAATAATATTAATAATTTCTGGGAAAATACCTTCAAGGAAAAAGTGATTTTTTAGCACAGACTATAAAATCTAAATTTATTTTTTATTTCTCTGTGAGAGACAATGCTGGGAGTATCAAAAAGGAAACAGCAAAAGCAACTTGAAACTAGCACAACTAGAATTTTTCATTTGCTAACAAATTTAGAAACATTAATTGTAGAGCTGAGAAAGAAAAAGACAGGTTAATTAAAAGCAACAAGAATCTCATCATGTTGCAATTATGGGAACTATCCAGTCCCTTTAATATGAAACTGAAGAAACAAATAAAAATGTGCAACCATGGAGTCAAAAATTACCCATAAAATTCCCAGGTCTTACATACAGAATGAGCAGTCTGTTTTGTAATTATTTTAAATGGAGACACCACCATCCATTCTTGTTTAAAATGTAAATACACTTGGAGAAGTAACACACCCATTTAAGTTATCAAATGAAGTCATGAGTCTGACAGTGGAACTTTTCCTAAGAGCAGGTGTTAATAGGAACAGGGTGATAGGAATCTGGAAGGAATGAGAAATAAGAGAATAAGGGTAAGGAGTTGACCTTAATGACAAAATTGATATCCTTCAGAAAATTCCTCATCAGTCCTGAATTCCAAATAACTCCTACCATCTATCACATCAGTTTTAACATACTTCCCCAAATTATTTTCCAAAATAAGCCAATCGCCTTTCATAGATTAAGATAAGTTCCCATTCTTCAAGATGTCTAATGTCTAACACCTTTCAAAGTATTTTTCCTTGAGGGTTCACTACCAGAAATATTTATATTTAAAAAAAATAATGAATTCTAGGTTTTACCCAAGGGAGCAGGAACCAGAGATGATTTTACCAAACTTATCAACCCCTTATATTTTTTATTTTAATTCTGATAGAAGTAGAGTAAGTCATTACTCATTATTATATTTTAATTCTCTCTGAAATGTAAGAAGTCTAAAAAGGGAACTACTGGAGAGGCTACCAAATATTGACAAGTTCAATTACTAACTCTCTGACAACCCCATGTTTTCTGAGGGCCTTTTTGAAACCCAAACATCAACATGTCCTAGAAAAAGACATGCTACATCAATAAATACAAGCTTTGGTAACAATCTGAATTAAACCCTACTCTAACCCAGAAAATGTCTGCAAACTGAGCCAAACTGCAGCCTTGTTCCACCAAAGCAGGAGGAGCCTTCAGTGCTTCACCATGTCATTACTGTGTCTTGTTATGAAATCAGAGCAGACGGGAGGAGCAAAGGGGAAGGGGAAGTTGCACACTTCTTCAGTCTGAAGCTTAACACATTTAATTTTAGTCTTTCAAACTTGTCAACACATCTCATCAAAGACAGGTTCAAAACATTATTGAAATAACTTTAATGGATAGCTGAAAACAAATACACTCCTTGTCTAGAATACCACTCATTGTTGACAGCACAGAATTTTCATTCTATCAGGTAGTCAAAGTCCCTGTTGGGTACTTTGTAGTCTTATGCTCTCAAACAAACTGTCCTCTCTAAGGACTTAAAAGGCTTTTATAACCCTAACACCCTACTCTCAAACCCACTGGTTTCTTGCTTCTTCAATCTTAATTTTCCTTAACCTTTTTTTTTGGCTGTATTTGGCACCTGGAAACCCTTTGTTTTTGGCCAACCTCTTCATAGAATAGGCAGGGTTCATGTTTTTCTTTGCCTTTTCTTCTCCAGTCTCTGTCATTTTTTCTGATTTAACTACAGGCATGGTTCAAGGTTGACTCTTTAATTTACTTTTCCTCTTTCTTTGTTTTCCCTAATCCAATCTGACTTGATGCAGAACTTCCAAGAAGGAATATTCTTTCTTTCAGCAAAATAGTCCCCATTTCTGTAGTTTATGACTGGTATAACTGAGCATCAAGCCTTGAGATAGATTTTAAATTCAAAATAGGCTATCTGGAATACTCTAAGCACACTCCTATTCAGGGGTCTTTACTTTTCCTTTGTTTGGCTTTAAATACTGTTCCGTCAGGGTATAAATCTTTCCTCAGATTTCCACTAAATGACCCATGTAATATAACATTTTGCTGCCTTTCCCTTTGATACCCTTACTCAGCTCAAATTTATATTTTTCCTTAATTTTCCTATCTTCCAACATGCTGTATGTGTGATTTATTCATGTTATTAGTTATTTCTCCTTATATTTGTTTTCCCCTGACAGACCATATGTCTTATTTCATTCACTAATGTTCCAATGGTCTGGAACAGTGACTGGCACTTAGTAGGTGATTAATCAACATTACTTCAGTTGAGTTGGAAAACTTCCTTATACTATCTACTACCTTCTTTCTCCTTTGGCTGCCAACAGCTTAGTGAGGTTTCTTTTGGTAAGCAGCTCATTAGCATGCTAATTGCATTTCCTGCTCCTCCTCTGTTTAATCCACCTCCTTTACTGTTGGATGATTTTCTTCTTCAAAACCCAGATTTATCTTCTCATTATCCTTTTTAGAAACCTTCTTTGAAAGGACAAGACAAAATCCCTTATTCTTCTCAATATGACTACTAATCACATCTAGTCTCATATCTGCCTACTCTGCAATCAGCTCCAGTCAAGCTGGCACTGGCTTTATTCATTAAGAAATATTTGTTGACCTTTTACTCCAAGGTCCTATGTGGCATAAAACTAATTTATTGTCAGTTCAGGCAATATAAGTTAAAGAATCTAAGTCTAAACAACAGCATTTATATTAAAGAATAAATTGAGGCCACAAAAGCAAGACATTTGGCTGATTTACTCATATATATAGCCCTGTTTACAAAAATGGCCCTAATAGCTAACTTCCATGCTCCATGGAGGAAAGTCACATCGATGTGTAAAGATTCGAGTTCAACTTAGGCTGTGAACAAGTATAGTGATATATTTTTGTTCACCTTCCTCACCCTCATTAAAAAAATAAATAATGATGTATAGACTTTGCACGCAAAATGCTGAGGGTCTCTTTTTCCCATTCATGTCCTCAGAGCTGGTGTATATGGCACAAACATGGACACGCGGCTAACAAGAAACAGGTCTAATGCACCGCTGCTATTTCACCAGCTTTGTATTCCAAAGTTGGGCCCCATCTGTAAGAAGTCAGGGGCTTATACACAATTTGTTTCTACAAGTTGTTCTCAATCATAATTTTCAACACTGACCACAATTCAGAGGGGAAAATTATAAATGGTATAGATCAGTGTTTTTTGAAACATGGCTTACAGGTCACCTGTAGTAAAATAACTACTGTGCTGGTGAGGAATAATGGACCTTTCAAATTAGACATTTAGGTGTGGGACCTAGGAGAATTAAATTTAAAAAAAGGATTTCATGGTAACTTTATATATATATATATTAATGTTTGAAAAAAAGTTTTCCATTTATCATTGTATCAGTGATTTTGCAAACTAGATTTACAGTATATCCAGAGAGAATACACCTCATACTTATCTATAAAATGTATATATACATTTAACCTATGATCACTAATACAACACAATTCCTTTTTTTTTCTTCCATCCCTCCTTCATAGTAATGTTTTGTTCTTTCTATAAAATAGTGAACATGTCTATTAATTTTTTGTTTTTCTATCACTGTTGAGCTAATTTGCACACATATACTGTTCATGTATATAAGTTACTTATAATCAAATCCATGTTCTGCTTAATAGCTGGTCTTAAAGCACAAAATTATTTACACAATTAAAAGTGATTTTACTTGTAGATTGGTATAGTCTTTGATGAAGGGCCACCTATAGAACAACATGTGTTCATTGATAATTCTACTGTCTCAGGTGACAAGGACAGAGTACTCTCCTGGATCAAATCTGGGTCAGATGCCACTGAATTCTCACTGAGGCTCTGACCTTGGGTTGTCTCCTTCTGATTTCTCAAATTTTAGCAATAATCCTGATGAGACAGTTTATTGAAAATCCTCTCAATATTTCATCACATTCCTCATGCACCACTCTCCATATCAGACATGGCTGTCTTCAGCAGGAATTTTGGTTGAATCAATCTAGCGAGACTCTCCCTAAACACTCAGTAGTTTTCCAGGAACCAATCCCCACACTATTCCTTGCCTTTAAATTTCCACTTGTTCTTGCTATATTTGGAGTTGTGCCCAATCTCTTTCCCCTACTGCAAAACTTGTGATAGTCCCTCTTGAATCAAGCCTTCTGTCTAATAATTGTCATGAAGTTTTTCTTTCAAACACATTGTGCTTTGTTTAAAGACAGAAACATGAAAGGAGTAGTCCTTATTGGCGAAAATAATCCTTCTCTTATGAAGATTTCTCATCAGAAATATATACAAATTTACATCAGGAATACAAGCAAATGTAAAGCAGAAACATGTATCAAACATAAAAAAGTGACTTGAAAAGATTATAAAGAATCTCTTTTTATGACTAAGGCTACATGGCTGAATTTTTGTGAGTAAAATAATTAGAAATGCCTAATTTGCTGTGACTTATAAATAAAATATATCATAAAGCTAACTTTATGCAAGCATGGTTTAATAAACATGGTTTAATATTGGGATCTATAGAACATGCATATTTCATTTTTGGAAATAAACAAAAACTTTAATATACTCTGCATGTTTTATTTTTGAGATATATTATTAGAAAAGTATTTGCCTATTTTGGTCTTTTTCTATAATAGAATATATATATATGTATATATATATATATATACATTTCATAAAACTGCATTGTCATAGAGAATATTGTCAGATTCTAAATCAATGTCATTATCAATTTAATAATAAAGACATTTCTAGTGAGTTTAGTGTTCAAAATCTTCTGGGTAGTCACACTATCTTGTAATTAATTTCCTATAATTAACTTATTAAAACCTTTAGAAAATGAGAAAACACTACACACCTATTAGAATAGCTAAAATTAGCAACACTGATGTATAACAACAGGCATTCTCACTCATTGCTAGTGGGAATGGGAAAAACCGCACTATTTGAAATACATTCTAGCAATTTCTTACAAGACTAAACATCTAATCCAGTAATGATACTCTTTGGTACACACTAAACTGAGATGAAAAAATATATATCCACACAAGAGTCTGAGGGAAGTGTTTATAGCAGCAATTTACATAGTTTTCTATTTTGACAACAAGAGGACCCTCAATAAACAATAGGATAAGCTGGTACACCTTAGAATGGAACAATATTCAGCCATAATATAGAAATGAACTATCTAGCAACAAAAAGACATTGAGGAATCTTAAAAGCATATCACTAAGTAGAAGGAGCCAATTTGAAAACTATAGCTTTATGATTCCATTTATATGACACTCTTTAAAAGGCAAAAACTATGAAGTAGTTATAAAGATCAGTTTGGCAGGGTTTCAGTGAAGGTTTCACCAAACCAAACCAAACTGAAATAAGGCAAAAATCCTGAGAAGTGAAGTCAGCTTCTAGAGTTGAGACCAAGGGGTGTTTTATGACAGTCTTTCTTGTTAAATACCACTGGGTCTCCCAGTTGTTATTTCTTATTGTTAAGGTGGTAACTGTGGTGGTACTTCTGATGATAATTGAATAAGACACAGGTGAAATATCAAAGCATGCCTGGATCTAATTAGATCGAAAACTATGATTCTGCAATATTCAGCCTGGGTTTCAGCCAGAACCAAACTTTCTTTCTTTCTTTCTTTCTTTTTTTTTTTTTTTGTGTCATGACTAAGATAACTAAAACCAGATTTACCCAACCTATACAAAATACTGACAAGAAGCCTAAACTACAATTGAGAAATTCTCGTGACACTCATGCAGTTTACTTTACAGAAACTTCCCCCATACCCCTAAAACATTAAGGTATACAGTCAAACAAAGATGTTTTGTGATCCCTCTAGAAAAGGTCTTGTTTATTATTGTACCGATGGAAAGGAAGAAGGAACATATTCTAAGTTCAATTTTCTGGATATAAAATCAGAAATATGGTCAATCTTTAGTAAAATGAACTTTGTATGAAATTTTAGAACCCTAAGTAACATTTTAATTTCTCTAACAAAAACTCCTGTCAACACAAACTCCAGTCATAGACAAGTAAAAGGACGGGATACTTGAGAACTTAAAATAAATAAATTAATTAATTAAAAAAAAAAAAGAAGAAGAAAGAAATCTATTGGCTCCAACAGTTTCCTCAAACAATAAGTTACAAATGAATTAAGATTTTGATCCTTTCAGCTCTGGGACTTTAGACCAGTGCTAGAAGTCTCTGGTAGTGAGTATTATCTACTACAGACCACAGGAGAATCATCAAGAAAAAGGCAGAGAAGGTCCTTGCAATAGAGACTCTGCTAATAACACTTTCATCCAAGATGATCAGACTGATGCTTTGCAACTCCCATTGTTTCTATAGATCATCCTACTTCAGATGCAATAATAGTTGCCAAGGAATTATTTCGGAACATACATCATGTGAAAATATAGAGCGCGAACTACACACCATGCTTTAAAAACTCAGAGCCCCCTTAATAATCCTGATAACATTTCCCATTTTAACATATCATTTTGTTCATTTCCAGAGCAGAAAGTCAAACGTAGGAGTCAATGGTTACCTTATAATGAAAACTTTTGCACTCCTCTCAGGGTAAAGCATCTGTGATTTCACAAAATCTCTTCACTCAGGCTGAGCTGTTCTTGAGGCGTCTCTAATGGTTCTACGGAGAAAGAAAAATATATAAACCTTCTTGAGGCACTTTAGAGGCCTTTTACATTTTTAAATTGTTTGGAATCCCTTCTTGTCAGCTCAAAAAATTTTGACATATTTTGCATCAAACTATCCTGTACAAAAGAGCCAGCATTTACAGAACATTTAACTGAATTCAAGGAGGAATTTTCTTCCTTTCAATCATTTATAATCTCCCCATTTCCATCTTTGAATGGATGGTATCTTTACCTGTAGGACATCATATTAACTATTTTCCATGACTGTTTACTTACTTTCTTAGACCACAATTTTATTCTTTAGTCTCACTAGTAATGGAAAGGTTTCTGTGAGAGAAGTTAAAAAATGTTAGGCTTATATAGTCCTATTTGTGACTACACTAAGACTATCTGATTGCTTTACTCTGCTATGAAATAAACTAACATTTTGGCCTCTAATCTCCTATGCCTAAAGTTTCTCTGACCTGAAAATTCCTACTGGAGCCTACGTACCACATTAAGTCTAAAATAAAACGGACCTGAGTTCATGAAAAAGTGTGCTCTGCCAGCATGTTCTATAAGATACCTTATATTACCAACAAATTTCTGGCATTCTTTGGAACTAGCAAAGAAAATAAGCTGGCTTTGGCAGTTGGTCACGGACAGCTCTAATTCTATGAATCCATTTTATACAGGCTTTACTTGGCAAGTCTCTTTCCACTGCCTGCAAAATGACTACAGTTCTTTGCAAATCCCCTTTGCAATTCTATCCAAACATCACCTTGTATACACCCAAAGAGTTATGGTACTGAAAATAGATTTAAAGAAAACTGTTAGTGGAAAAATCTAGTTTGGGGGGTTTTACGTAACCTCTACAACCTGTAACCCATAGGGTAGTTATCCAAGATCTATGAGAAAAATAAAAGAATACAATGGTGTAATGGTCTGCTATGGCTCAGAGAAGTCAGGGGCTTGGGGCAACCCCAGATCAAAAAGGTGTCCCTTGATCAACTTGCCTATTGAAACTCATAGTCTATGATAACAGCTAGATGGTACTTCTGAATTTTAACTACTTCTAAAAGTCTCATTTTTTGTATCTCTGGAATTCTTAAGAGCAAATGGCTGAAGACTGGGAAAGTTGGGACCAATAAATCCTATGAGGAGAGGCATTCAGTAGTTCTTAAAATTACACAGCCCTTCCTTATTCATATGAATATTTTCAACATAGGTTAATGTCATGAGACCCACTAGTCCAATTAATTATCTCTACAGACAATATGGATAAAGCTAAAAAGCTCAAAGCAAGTGAAATAATACAAACACAAAAAAAGCTCAGACATTATGTGTTACAACATTGTAGAAAAGGCAAAAAATCAAAGGTTACAACAATAAACTGAAGTTATGTAGTATTAAGTGAAAAGAACATAACTTTCAGAAACAGAAAACTTCTTTATCTTAATGTATCAGTGCTTATATGGGTAAATACCACTTGAAAAAAAAAATCTGAATTTGTATTCTTAAAATCTACATCTTATTTTAAGTAAAGTTTACCTAAAAAAAAAAAAAAAAAAAAAACAACAACAATGGGACTCCCGGAAACCTCCCAGTTTGAGATTTTGCTCAGGGGATACTTAAGGAGGAGTCTACCTTCCTGGCCAATGAAAAACAATTCTTCCTTCTTTCATTCATACATTCACTCAACAAAGATTTACTAAGAGAACAACTACATCTAGAGTTAACAAAGTTGTTACGTTGTTAGGGAAAATTACAAGCAAAGCAGACACAGTTCCTATAGAAGTTTAAATTATGTTGGAGAAAACAAAATAGACAATTAAAATAGGCAAAAAGGAAAAGTTATATTTACAGTACTGAAAGAAGTCCTACATTTTAACCAAGGGCTTGCATCAAAATAGAATGATCTATTTTGCTAAACCCCAAACTAATCTAAGCTGAAAAGATTGGTGTTCGCTGAGTCATTTAAAAAGCTATTAGAGTGATCGGAGCAAAGCAAACCAATTTTTTTTTTTTAAATATATATTAAGGCAAATCTATATTTTCTAAATATATTGAGCCAAAGCACCAAAAATACTTCTCAGATCTCATTTCACTTGGACACTGGGTCTTTTTTAAAAAAAAACAAAATTTAGGTCTTCTACACCTTGAGGCATCTTATCTCTCCAGCTGTCCATGAAGATAGCATGGTGCTAGGTGACCCTCTTTCTCATGAGCAAAACCCAGCTGGGAAGACAGGTGCATCTACTTGTGGTGACTCACTGCCAATGAGGGATTTGCACAGGCTTTCCCCACACCAAGCACTCTGCCTACTCACAATAAATCCAGGTTTGTGACAGGTGCAGTAGTTGATATACAAACAAAGTGTAACTGTGAACAGACCCGCATTCCAATATAAAATGCTTTCAGGTAAATACACTTTCTATACTCTCTGACGAACACACTTTTTTAAATGAAGTCTCTCTGTGGGCAATCCAATTTCTCAAGCTTATGAAACTTTTCCTTAGCCTAACTGGTATTAAATATCATTTTTTTTTCTTTTAGGTTTAACCAATTTGTCCACAATCATTTCCAAACTGGGAGGAGCGTTTTATGATAGTAAAATGGTGAAGAAATAGAATTACAAGACAGACAATAAAATGCCAAATGTAAATTACTGAATTTCTAGGCCTTCTAGGGGAGGTACGCCTACTGTTTATTTTGTGAAGCTGTTGAGAACAGAACCAACATTTTTAAAAGATGGCTCTAAAAGAAACAGCTGTAACTAGTGAGTATTAAAAAATTAGCTTCATAATAAGTTACTGTAAACCAAGGTCTCAATGGATAATGAATGTTTTGCATATAATCAACTATCAATAAATATCCACAAAGGTGCCTACAGTGTATCTGCACAGGCAGGCAG
Organism: Condylura cristata; assembly: GCF_000260355.1. Taxonomy (NCBI): domain Eukaryota; kingdom Metazoa; phylum Chordata; class Mammalia; order Eulipotyphla; family Talpidae; genus Condylura; species Condylura cristata. The sequence goes on from NW_004567103.1 coordinate 48,471,282, forward strand.
GCTCACTGGAGACTCAGGCAGGTAGATAAAGGGCATCTTGGAGCCCTCAATGGATTTTACAGGCCTTTTAATAAGGAGTCCAGGAGCCAGGTACACAGGATGCCTGCCTCCCAGCCCCCAAGAATCTCCACACTCTCTTGGGCTCTCTCTGGAATTCTCATCTTGTTCTGCAGCCTCCGAATGAAGCCACTGCATCCACTCCCACCGCTTTTCTAGGCCCAGGTGTGTGTCTTCCACACACACAGGCCATTGCTCTTGGGGCCCGTATGCCTCCATAATCAGGGGAGGCGTGCAAGACTACAGATACCAGCTGTGGAAGCTAGAAGCAGCAGGCTGTAAAAAAGACTGATTTTTAATTCTTTTACCCTCCACTACAGTAACTCTGGTTTCCACTGTCCTTCCTAATCTCTGAACAGACAATTTAGAGTATGGAATTCTTTCTACTTCTTAGCATGTTCCTGAGGGGCACCCAGGGACCCTGAAATTTGCAGGCTCTAATGGGGTCTAGCTATGCATGCACACAAAAGCAAAGCAGACTGCTGCAGTGTTGTGGCAGGCTTGCAGGGCCTGGAGTTGGGCGGTGTGGTGGCTGGCGGGCCTCCCAGCCCCCTGCCAAATGTTGACTCTATGGGCTGGTTCTTACCTTCTTCAGCAACCGTTATCTCTTGTTCTCCACTGCAGGCAAGCTGAGTGATGCTTCCCTTATAGCCTCAGCCTCTGACTCACCCACACATGCACACGCAAGACCACACCACGCCCCAGAGGCTGCAGGCTCCAGGGGCACCGTCAGGCACACGTGGAAGACCACAGGTGTCAATAATAGATACTAATGGAGGGGGTGGCGCCCGACAACTTCTATTCCCTACAAGTGATAAGCTTACAGGCAGGCAAGGCAGGGGCACGGAGCCCTGGAGGCAATAGAGTAGTCCTCCCCACCCCCTTATATTTACGCTGTCTTTTCCCGGCTCTCTCTGGCCTTCTCTCCTGGTCTTCCTGCATCTGTACTCAATCATCCTCTCTTAGCCATTCCTCCCATAGCTGTCCCCTGTCTCCGAGTGATGCGGCCCTTATGCCCAGGCCTCTAAGTTCAGCTGTGCATTTGCACATGCTCACACCATGCTCCAGGCATCACCACCAGGCACACGTACCCGAAGCTCCTGAGCACCTTCTGCACCAACACAACCAACACCGCAGGTGACAGCCACAGAGGCGGGTGGCACAAAAAGCCTGATTAATTCAATTACCCCACATAGATTCCAAGTGTGAAAGATCTATAATAGAATCGGTATATACAGAGGGAAGAAAGACTGTTCTGTTATTTATTAAATTTTTTTTTTTTTTTTGCATCATTGCTAATTTTTAGGCAGCCCTTGATTTCTCTCCTAAGTTGTAGTCCTCCACCCAATATAATAATGGAAGTTCTAGAGGGGGATATTCTTTTTTTTTTTTTAAGATTTATTTATTTGTGCATACAGAACTGGGGTATAGGCCAGAGGCTCAGGGGAGGCGAGAGGCTTCACCAGAGACAGACTGGGGAGCAGAACAGGCAGATGTATGAAGCACACTGCTGAGGGGAGCAGCAGGCGGGTCAGGAGAGGTCTGTTGCACCATGTGGTCATCTCCAGGGCAGGCGGGAATCGAACTCATGCGGAAGTGGCTTTAGCTTCTCAGTATTGTGCTTTAACCCGCTATGCCACCAGGGAGGGCCTAGAGGAGGATATTCTTAGTAAAAGTTTACTAATAAAATACGCACAATTATCCCTCACCTTATGGGCAAATGCCCAGCCAATGAAGGTCAACCTGAAGCAGAGCTACTAAGGTCACAAAGCCTGCCACAAACCTGAGGCATCTTCTGGCCAGGAACCATTGGGAAGGGATGCTGAAGAGGGTCCCAGAAACCTGGGACAAACCCTATCTAGGTATCAGCTGCCATTGTCAGCTTCCACATGTGTACCTGGCCGACAATGTATTTTCAAGTGTCCCAACATGCTTCTTCTCCGTGTCTTGCCTTCCATGCAGGACAGGGCATTAATCAGACACAGGAAGAAAAGGAGTTCTCCTTTCCCTCATTGTCTTTTTCGCAGCTCACCTGCCTTCTGTTACACAGCTTCACCTGGAAGCTCAGACTCACACCTCATTCCCAGCAGCTAGGCCAAGGCAGGGAATGTGATACCTCCCCTTTTCATGATGCTGTTTAACACACAGGCAAGAAATGACCACTAAACTCTAAAGCAACTGGGATTCTAAATAACTCTAGAACTAGACATTTAGATAACTAGATAACTCTCCAACATGAGAGCCATTCCAGAAACACAGAAAGTACTCTCAGATTGCACTCCCAACTTGAGAGATAATTACTTTCTTACTATGGTCAGTAATAAATTCAAAACAACGCCCCTAGGTCCTCCCTGATAGCCTAGGGGTTAAGTCTCAGTGCAGTCACAGCTATGGCCTGAGTTCACATACCTGGCCAGGGAGCTGATCCATAAGGCACAGAGGACCTCTCCCATCTCATTCACTACTCCCCTCAGTATGTATTTCAGTAGATCTGTCTGTTCTGCTCCCCATTCTGTCTCTGGCAACTCCTCTCACTTGCCCTTGTACCTCTAGCCTCTCCCCAGTTCTGTATGCATAAATAAATAAAATCTTAAAAAAAAAAAAAGAATTATAGGTCTTAGGCACACAACTCTAGGCACTTCACTTCTTGATAACTAGGACAGTAATACAAGGGAATAGTTTCCTATCACCTTAATGTAAATTTTATTTCCACTTCTCCAATTCTTACTCTCCCAGGTATTCTTAGATAGTTTGGGTTTCTATACTATTTTTGTAATACAGTGTGAATTTCAGGATCTCTGTATGTCCAGTTCCTTAGTCACTGATATTAATTTATGTTTGAAGAAGCACTTTAAGGTAAAATATAGTATTGAGGTTATGAAATTTGAAGAATCTTGTAGTTATTAGCATAAAAAACATTCTTAATCTCAATGTATTGGGTATATAAATGTGGTACAAAATTCTGGATGATTTTTTATGGGACTTGCATTACCACCACTTTCCTCCTCAGTCACTTTCAGAGGTGTCTCATCATAACATTCAGGCTGCACACTTGGAACTGATGATGAAACAAGCCTTTCCATGTGTCCTTACAGCAAATTCTAAACAGCTCCAAACTTAATTAATCATTAAATACTAAAACCTATTAGCTACAGTAAAACATATTGAAAGGAAAACTAAAATCTTTGGAACTAGTGACTTAGGACTAAATTTTTCCAGAGATTCAATATTAGAAATTTACTGCATATACATAATCCATATTATGATCTGAAGGAAAAATAAAGACAATTCAACTTGTAATAGATTAATTTTTTTTATTAAGCTAAAGAAGGGAAAATTAAATCTGGAAAATATACAGAGAAAAATAACAGAACACATGTCTTTACTGTCTTTGGGGACTTAACTTCATGACAAGGAAAGCAAAAGTAAAAATAAACAATTGGGACTTTCCAACTAAAAAGCTTCTAGACAGAGAAAGAAGCTATCATTAAAGCAAATATATTTGTACATCAGACATCTACAAAGCAATTAATATCAAAATTTACAAAGAACTCATACAACTCAACAAAAAGAAAACAAAAACCCAATCAAAAATTTGGAGAAGCTTATTAAACACTTCTCCAAAGAAGATATACAAATGGTGAGCAGACACATGAAAAGTGTTCATCCTTACTTATTATCAGGGAAATGCAAATCAAAACCACAATGAAACAGTACCTTATACTCAGAAGAATAGCTCAGGCCAACAAATACTGGTGAGAATGTGGAAAAAAAGGAAGCCTCTTTTACTTTTGATGGAAATTAAGACAGGTATTGCCCACATAGAAAAACATTATGGTTATTTCTTTAAATGTAAAAAACACATCTATCATATGATCCAGTGAATCACCTTCTAGGTATCTATCCAAAGAATACTATAACACTAATGCAAAATGATAAATGTACTTCTATGTTCACTGCAACACTATTTATAAGAGCTAAGTTACAGAAACAATCTAAGTGTCCAAGGAGATAAGAGAATTAAGGTGTGGTATAAATACACATGGACTATTGCTCTATTAAATAAATGAAATCTTGCTATTTGTGATAGTATAGAACTGAAGAGAACCATGCTAAGAAAAATAAGTAAAAAGGAGGAAGACAAATACTGGATGATTTCACCTATAGAGTCTAGAGGAACAAACAAACAAACAAAAAAGAGCAAAACTACATCTAAGTAAATCCTAGAAATCTGACCAGGCAAGGAGACTGGTGGAGAGTGAAGACCAAAGGGAGGCGGGTGCCCAAAGCTTTATGTTGGAGGATTGTAGGTGGGTTGCTGGTGGGCGAAGAGGTATGAACTTACAGCATATGAAATGTTGTAAAGCAATGTTACAGTAATAAAAATAATGCAATAAAAAAAGAAAAAAATAATCTGCTTATTACAAGGCAATGCCACATTCACCTGGTGAAAAGATACTTCATTTCAATGGAACATCTCCTGTTCCAGTGAAAACTAATATTGTGAAATTGAATTTCTCATATTTGTATATTTGCTTGTATTTTATTTGTAATTATGTTTTGTAAGAGTTTAAGCCTGAGGTATTTATGCCTTTTTTTCAATTTGCATATGTTATGGTAACGTAATAAAGTAGTTTAAAACTGGGGGGTGAAAGAGACTTTTTGTCCTTGTTTTTGTTTTTCCCTTAGAAAGACTACATTTTGAGTCCTCCCTGGTGGCACAGCAGGTTAAAGAACAACATTAAGAAGCTGAAGCCACTTCAGCATGAGTTTAATCCTCGCCCACACGGAAGTTGACCCACATGGCTTGGCAGAACTCTCCTGACCCGCCCGCTGCTCCCCTCAGCAGTGTACTTTGTCAGTTGGCTTGTTCTACTCCCCACTCTGTCGCTGGTGAATCTTCTCACTGCCCCTGCACCTCTGGCCTGTACCCCAGTTCTGTTTGTATAAATAAATAAATCTTTAAAGAAAAAAAAGACTACATGTCATACAAATTATGAGACACTGACTCAGAGAATTATAGAAATGTGTAGGTCAACTTTTACATTTGTGGAAATTTGGTGACTAAGAGATGAAACTCTGGTGTCCTGAAACAGTTAATTGATTTCAATCCCATGATCACATTTAATTCATTCTGAATTCCCATCAGATCTTGTACGGTAAGAATATTAAAATTTCAAATTAAATGTCCTTTTTGAGAAAATAAAAACGCCTTGTCCTAATGGAGTTTTGAAAGTCCCCCTGTCTAGTTGTAAAATCACTCTTTTTTTTTTTCTTTTTTTAGATTTTGATATATTATTTATTTGAGCTTAGTAATATTAAAGCCAGAATAGGAGAATATTTTATTAGCAAAGGCCTGGAAGGAGAAATAGTCATATCTATTTTAAACCGAGGAAGAAAGGAAATAAACTAAATATTACTTAATGGACTTGTTAGAAATATACTGCCATGCAGGGGACAGCTATTCTCCCCCAGCCACTCCCATCAGCTACCTGAGACTACAAGTCTCAGTAAGTCATGGACAGAATTGGGGAGCTACCGGGAGCAAGGGGTAGAGAAGAGTAGCCAGGTGAACCTGAAGGCAAGACTTGCAGAGGCCCTTTCTAAAGTGGTACTTGTGATGGAAGTTTAGAGTAGAAAATCTGTGAATGAGGCACAGAACTGGAGATGGGTAAAGATGATTAATATAATTGTAGAATTAGCTATAGTGAGTATCAGGAGGTACTGAAAGTATCAGAGGTGGGGATATGGAGATAGAGGCCCGTTATAGAGACCCTTGTTCTTACAAATCAACCTAGTCATACTTTAGAAATGATTAACCTAACCATAATTCCCCACAGGAATGAACCCTTCCCTTCCCCAAATGAAGAACACTCGCTCTATCAGTGCAATCTCTGACCTGGCAGAATGCAGCTCTCTTCCTAACACTGCCAGCTTGTATCTAAGCAGCCCCCTCTTTTAACCAAACTTCTCACTCAAATGCAGGTCTTTCTGTCCCCTGTATCTATAAGCTTCCTTTCCTTTTCTTTTAAGAATTAAAAAACAAACAAACAAATAAAAAAAACATGTTCATTAAGATATAACTAAAAACTAAACGCCATCTCTGTCCCAAGGGGGAACTCTCCATGGCTGCTGAAAATGGAGCTCTGGTGAAACTTTCTTAGAGGTCACCCAAAGACTACATTCTCTCAATACCATTCTAAACCAAGATTACTTGGAAGAAACATGTGGGGAGGCTGTCCTTGGTAGAGACAATGGTTGTCATTACCTCGACTTACTTATGTGTTATATTTTATATTTTCTCTCTCTTCTGTCCCAGCTCTCTGGAACCTGTTTAATTCCCTTCTTATTATTCCCAACCAGAAGTTACCTTAGACATTTGGTAAGCTTTCAGGCCTCAGCTTTTGGGTGAGACTGTTTGACTACACATTTGCCCATCAGGGGGTGAGTAATTTGGGGGGGGTGTTACTAGAAAATTATTATAAGGGATATACTTTCTTCTCTCTCTGTGCACACTAATTCTATTGAATATCTTTCAAATTGTCTGTTTCCTTCACCTTTGTGAGCATGGATTGCTGAATCATTTTCATAATATGCACCCTTAACTTTGAATCTCCAGGTGCCCCTCTCTTGGGCATTAACAGAATCATTTTCTCCTTTTCTAAAGAACAGTTGTATCTTATGAAAAAAAAAAAACTATCAGTTTGGAAAGTCTATTTTAATAACTTTTCTTTCTGTATATTATTCATTTAAGGAACCTTTTCTAGAACTCAGCATTAGAATTGCATTTATTTAATTATTTTAGGAATCTAACAGAGTGCATGCTCACAAATGAGAAGGAAATACTAAATACACAGGTAATTATCACCAGACAGTCCAACTGAAGATTCTAGGTATGGCTTTGAACTTGTGAAGGTAGGATATGGGAAGTTCTATTCTGTAACATTAAAGCTTGAGGATATTTGATAATTTGGTCTGAGGAATTCTCAAGATTTGGTAAATTATGGACATGGCCATTGTTCATTTTCACTAACCACAGTTTCTGATATATGGTAGGCATTAAATAGATGAATTATTAATATCTATAGCTGAGAGGTTTATAGCTAAAAGTATGATCATGTTAAAGGATTTTTTACAGAAGATTATAGAATCGATAACAACATGTGCAATTCTATTATAGGAAAAGTATCAACTGTGTTTTAATTGGAGAATGTTAAGTTAGAAAACAAAGGTATAAGTGACACATGTATTGTTTTGTTTTTGTTTTAGCTTACAGAGATGGGCAAACATAGATAAGTATAGAGTACACCTATCATTTTATTCCATTTATTCTTTCTGCAGGAAGGTAAGTGGTTTGCTATTAAACTAAGTGCTGGTTTTTCTATTTCTTTTCATTCTATTTTTCTGCTATATTTAAGTAGCAAGGAGGACTTTCTCTGTGCCTCAGGGTATGGTTGATTCAGGGAGAACAAAGAATCACATTTTTGGCCTTTGAGCAATTAATTTGACCTTTTGTAAGTCAACAGTGCAGACAATAGTCTTTAAGTCCATGGTTTTGAATTGCAAGTACCAGCAGTTTGAGAGGGGGAAAAATGCCAAAAGCTTGGGTTTAAATATCAAGAGCTAAGTCCTCGAGGACTTGATGCAAAGGGTTTAATCCACAGACAAGGTGGGAGGAAAATCAGTGGTGCCAAGAAGCACTTTTGTTGTAAAACAAGAAGCAATTTTGTTGTAAAAATTAAAATATTTTATGGAATCGAAAAACAGAAAGCAAAATGAAAATGAGTATAGATAGTGTCGGAATGCAAAGGAAATCATCCTGTTCCCCTAGTGACTCTTCTGTGTCGGCAAGTATCAAACAAGCATCAGACAGGCTGAAAAGAGAAAAAAACCAAAAGGTTTATACCTCAAACAAACATGGGAGACACAATGATTGAGTAATGTGCCACATGGCTTCAGATGTCATCTTTAATAGCTTAGCTAAGACAAGAAGACTGGGGAAAGAACATGGGTGATAAGTGTATATCTTTGACAAAATGTTCATGATGTGGACTTTAAAGGCAGAATAGAGGTTGGTTTTAAAAAAAGACATTTTGTCCCCTCAGCAGACCTCTCCTGTCTAGCCTGCTGCTCCCCTTGTAACAGGGTGGTCCCTAGGAAAAAGGGAAGTTCCAGGTTCCTTGCCCCATCCAGAAGGAGGGTGGAGCTGAGCAGAGAAAAAGGAGAGAAGAGAAGGGGAAGAGAGAATAAAGCAGGATGGAGAAGGAGGAGGAGACCTAAGGAAGCCACATGGAGCAGCAAGCATGTGATGAAGAAACCGGGCTTGTTTCCTGACCCCTGGACTGGTTAAGGCAGATGTGGGTGAGATACCTGTAGGGAGGTGACTATGGCAGTGTTTATATTGATTTTGATTTTGCTCTTTTCCTCCCAGACTTGTCTGGCCATTTCTGACCCTTTTCCATGGGTCCTGGCCAGAAGGTGCTTTAGTCTAGTGGTGGGCTTTCAGGCCTTGCTTTGGGCCAATCTCTTTTGGGTTGACTTTTGCCCACGAGGGGATGGGTAACTTCAGGTGTTTGATTTGGAAGTTATATTCTTTGTGTTCCATATTGTATATTTACTGTATTAATGTCCCTTTTCATTGAAGTTTCATTAAAGTTTTATATGTTTTGTCCTGTTGTGGTAGATGGCAGGCAGGTTTTGGGGCTTCAGGGGTGTCCCTCTCCCCCGTCCTGGAACAGATTCGGAGTGTCCTATAACACCCTCAGCAGTGTACTTCGTCAATCTGTTCTGCTCCCCACTCTGTCGCTGGTGAATCCTCTCACTGCTCCTGCACCTCTGGCCTGTACCCCACCCCAGTTCTGTATGCATGAATAAACAAAAAGAAAAAAAAAAAAAGAAAGACATTTGCTTGTAAACTTCTCTGTAAGGACATGTACTGACTGCGATGACCTAATCTTACCTCTTTTCAATGTAAGAGCAAAACTTAAATCTGCATACTTCCTTGGTAAACTCCCTACATGACCTTGGCCTTTTACTCCCAACCTACCTGTCATTATTTCTTTCCTCCCATTAATTTATCTGATAATATTTGATTGTTTGCTTGTGTAGAAAAATCCATAGGCATAGAGAGATGATCTCCTTTGTGCCCTACCATCAGTTAGGGGGTTTACTCAATGGCAACAAAATAAAAAAAAAAAAAATGAGGATGTATGTTTTGCCTTTTTTACTGAAAGGATGTAAGGAGAATAATTCTTCCCCCTAATAGAAGGGCAGAGGCCCTGACAGAGAAATCTGCATATGAATGTTTTTTATCAAAAGCAACCCCACCCAGACTCTGGAGCCCTTCCCATGAAATTAACCTGTTTCAGAAGCATCTCTGTGAAAAGAGGAGGAGCATCACAGCATAGTGAGTGGACAAAGTTTTCCTCATTGTGGTGCAGCCACTTTGAACCGCAAGTGCCATTATGAGACAATGCAGACTTCCTGAGCAGAAGAGCTATTGGGAAGGAGTGCAGAGCTAGATGAACTATTTAATGGAGAAGGCAGGAGGGCCCACTCTCTATTACTTCTCTGTCCTGACTTGAACCACAGTACTGCTGGGAGAATATGGAAAGAGACACCTAGAATACACTGGTATAGACACTTGAAAGAGACCTGTGAGTGAGACACATGAGGGAAGAAACAAGTGAGAAGCTTTCCTTGTCAGAGACCATGACAGCTATTATTTTACTGCAACAGCATGTTCCCTGCCCTGTAACATTACTATGTACACTGATTTTGTTCTGTTTGTTCTAGACTTGCTTGGTTCCTTTCATGTGTTTCTCTGCCAGAGGTATCTTAAACTTGTGGTAAGTTTTGGTGGCCTCAGCAGGCATGCTTTTGGTTCACCATGCTTATCTGAGCATCTCCCCACAAGGGATAGGTAGTTTTGTAAGGGGGAAAGGATGCCCTGAAAGAACTCTTACAGATGCCAATTTTGTAGATTGCACCCACACCCCAGACACCAGAACTACAAACTCCATCAACACCAAAGAGAAGCATAGGAGACCTGAGGGTGGAGTTAAGCAGCCAGGTTTGAGTATAAAACAGGACATATTGGTTCTACGGCTCTCTTGGCTCATGGCCCATAGCTTGTCTCTTGGCCCTTCACAGGTTTTCAGCATCTTATTGGGGTTCCAGGTAATGGAACTGGTAAGATGCCTTAATCGACTTATATCTCTCTTTCTCTTTCCCTGAGTTATTCATTTCCATTTTCTCTTGTAAATAAAACCATTATTAACCTTTTCTGTGTGCCTGCAGTTACATCTTAAATGTACCGGTGAGGACCCCAGTCAGGCAACCCAATGTAACAGTTTGGGGTGTTTTATTCAGAAAAATATCTTCTCTTTCTTTTCTCTGTATATGAATTCTATTAAGTATCTCACTAATTTTATTAAGTATCACACTAAATCTGCTTTGCCTTTATGTGCACAGACAGCCCTTTTTAGAACATGCTTTTGTTTAGGGCCCCTGGATGCCTCTCATTCACACCTAACAAACCTTTCATCAAATGTTTTTGGGGTGGTAGATTTTTACTGCCCTACAATAATAAGGGTGACTTTATTCCTTGAACTTACATTAGGAGTGAAATTCTGAAGAGCTGGGTGACAGAAATATTGCCAAAATACTTAGTAACTTGCATTGGAGACTCATTCCACATCTCTTTGAAGTCTAAAAAGAAAATTATATTGCTGACTACCTTGCATCAAATTAGTCAGATGCGTTAGCTAGAAATATTGATCGGTCAGCAAACCTAGGCAAAGAGAGCCTGAGATGGTAGTGATTCTGTAACTTCAGTGTTTCAGGCCTAGTCTCCCAGCCAGGCGGGGCCCCAGGCTGCAGTAGCAATGCTGAGTCCCAGCCACTAGCCCACCATGGGTTGGTGTATCGCCAAGCTCAGCAGGAACTCTGCTAACACTCAGGCTGGCAAGCAAAAAAGAGGCAGATTTATTTAGAGAAAGAAAAAGTTTACAGAGGAGAAAAGCAACAGAAGTAAACTGGGACTCTCAGGCCCAGAGAACCAGACCAGGGAGTGGCAAGGAAGTGGAAGTGGAGTTGTGATTTAGGGAATAGAGACCTTCTTTCCCTAATCATTCTAAAGTTCCACCAGTCTCTTTGTGATTGATTAGTTCTTCATGTTCTCATTCACTCCCTCTAAACACCTGTGCCCAGAACTTTGTCTCTGAGTCCCAGTCCTCATCTCATCATACTTTTCATCCTTGTTTTGGAATGTTTGTTCCCACTAGTCCTGCAGGGTTTGACTAGTCCCCTTTGGAATCTGTTACCCTATCTCTGGAAACCTCCTTATTCCTCTGAAGCTTTTCCTAATCTATTCTGCCCCAAAGAGCACTCCACTTGCCCTCTGCCTCAGTAGGACCATCCCACCCAGGTTTTATTTGGCTCACACATGGAGGAAATAACAGAAATTTTCATGACCATGACTGAGGAACAAAAGGAAATTACAGCTTGAGAATTATTGATCCTGAAGTGTTGGCCCAGCTTGATGTGGGGAGATTCCATAGCTAAGCAAAGATGGCAGGATAGATTGTTTTGGCTAGGCTAGGTCATATGGGAGATGCTCTAAAACCCAGAGGACTACAAAATAAAAGTCAAACAGGTCGGCCCTCCCTGGTGGCGCAGCAGGTTAAATCATAGCACTAAGAAGCTGAAGATGTTACAGGGCAGGAAGAGGGGCACCAGTGAACCCCCAAACCTCCTGCTCTAAATAGATTCTGCCATCTTCTGCATCAAGAAAAAACAGATAAGACTTTAATGAAAAAGAATTTTAAGACAGTGAGTTACAATACGGAAGACAACAAATATAATTTCTAAATCAAGCACCTGAAGTTTTCATCTCCTCGTGGGCAAAAGTCCACCCAAAAAGGATTGGCCCAAAGCAAGTTCTGAAAGCCCGCCACAAGACTAAAGCATCTTTTGGCTGGGACCCATAGAAAAGGGTCAGAAATGGCCAGACAAGTCTGGGAGGAAAAGAACAAAATCAAAATCAATATAAATACTGCCATAGTCAACCTCCCCACGGGTCTCTCACCCACATCTGTTTTAACCAGTCTAGGGGCAAGAAACTATCACAGTTTCTTCATCACATGCTCTCTGCTCCATGTGGCTTCCTCAGGTCTCCTGGTTCTCCATCCTGCTTCCTTCCTCCTCAGATTCCTTCTCTTCTCTTCTTTTCTTATCAGGTCCAACCTACCTCTGGGTGGTGCAGGGGACCTGGAACTTCCCCATTCCCTGGGACCACCCAATTACAATCCCCCCTTTTGATGTTCATGCCACCATGGTGACTATACCCTAAAATCTGTGCCACCATAGATATGGTGGTATGAACATCAAAAGGGGGGGAATTGTAACAGATACAGGTTTCATGGACTCTGTCCCCCACTCCAGATACAGGAAATACAAATCCCATCAGTACCAATGAGAAGCACGCTGGGATGTGAGGATGGAGCTGAGTGGCCAGATTAGGATAAAACCGGACATGTGGGATCTGGGGGTCTCTTGGCCTGGTGGTTCGTGGCTGGTCATTTGGCTCTAGATCAGTTTTCAGTTGCTATTGGAGTCCAACTCAGCAGAACTGGTAGAACATTCTAGTAAACTTGTATTTCTCTCCCTCTCTCCCTGGGTTTTTCCTTTTTCCTTGTAAATAAATCCATTATTGAACCTTTTTATGTGTGTCCACAGTATAACTGAATCTTAAGCGTGGGGGTGAGGACACACAGACAGACAACCCAATTCACATTGGGGTGCCCTATAATAAAGCCACTTCAGCATGAGTTTGATCCCTGCCCCGGAGGTGATCCACATTGTGCAGCAGACCTCTCCTGACCCTCCCACTGCTCTCCTTAGCAGTGTACTTCATCAGTCAGCCTGTTCTGCTCCCCACTCAGTATCTGGTGAATCTTCTCACTGCCCCTGCACCTCTACTGTACCCCAATTATGTATGCATACGTAAATACATCTTAAAAACAAATACATAAAGTCCAACAGGTCTAGTTCTACAGTGGATGAACATCAAGCCTCCATGCTATCAGCCTGCAGACCGAAAGTTAAATGGAAACCAAGACAGCAGATAAGAATACTGCACCACAGATCAGGCAGATTGGTTCTAAGACAACACAGAAGAGCTCAGGAGAGGGTGGAGAAAAAGTGATGGAAATGTTGAAATGAATTAAAAGAAAGTGATTTTGAGACAAGAGGTGACCAAATTTTCCTCAATTGGCAAAATTAAATTTTGTCACCAGTCAAAAAGGGCCAGGGGTGACATGCTTAACAATAGGCAAGTGAGTTGCTTATTTACACGTTATCTTGTTACCTTTTCATTGTTATGTACTTATAAAATAAAGCTATTACAAGACATACACTCTCCTGCAAGAGGGTATGTGAGAGAGGAGATTGTTCTGCAAATATTGGATCCTCAGCATTTACACAGTCCTTGACATGAAATACTGCCACGAGCTTACAGATGGCACTGAGGCGTGTTGATTCCCAAGTAGGATTTTATTACCCTGAGCACAAACTCAACACACTGGGGAAGGCCAATCCTAAGTCCCAAGTACCTCACTCAGTCCACGCAACAATTCTAGCCACTGAAGCCACCAGAGCCGATGGGGCTTTCGCTCTCAACCAGGAGCTGCACTCAACTAAAGGAGGGTGCCCTGGGGCACGGTGTCCTCCCAGCAGATCTGCAAGCAGGTTCTAGAGAGCCTGAGGAGACCCAGCGGTCTGGGCAGGTCCTCTGCAGAGACAGGGAGAGGACCTGGTGGAGAGCAGCGGGTGCACAGGCAGACTGACAAGGTGACAGCCAGCGTGACCATGCTCTGATCTCTGTGCCAAAGCCTGGCTTTTGGTGGTTTCTGGTCTTCATTGATAAGCTATACATTCATTGGCTGTGGCCTTATCAGCCCTTGCAGCTGTGTGACCCATAGCTGTTACTTTTTTACATCACGTTTCAGGTCACTTTTATGCTTATAGAACTGGGGTAAAGGATGGAGGTGTTGTGGGTGAGAGGATTCACCAGAGACAGAGTGGGGAGCAGAACAGGCAGATTGATAAAGTACACTGCTGGGGGGGGGGGGGCAGGCGAGTCAGGAGAGGTCTGCCATGCCATGTGGGTCAGCTCCCTGGCCAGGGTTTGAACTCAAACAGAGCATCAGAGAGCTTCATAATGTGGTGCTTTAACCTGCTGCACCACCCCATATGCTCCATCTTGCAACAAAACTGTTTACAACTTATGTTCCTAACCAATACACATGATTATTTTTGAATAACTGAATAAATTAGTTATTGTCAATATAAATTTGGTTAATAAGTTCTAATATTATCGAGTACTTATTTGTTACTAAACATTATCATGTACTCCTTATTTAATCCTCACCTACATGTAAATGTTGCAAGGATTCATCAGGGACAGAATGGGGAGCAGAAAAGGCAGATACACTGAAATACACTGCTGAGGGGAACAATGGATGAAACAGGAGAGGTCTGCTGTTCCATGTGGGTCAGTTCCCTGGCCGGGGATCCAAATCTTGCTGCAGTGGCTGCAGATAGCTTCATAGTAATCTGCTTTAACCTGTTGCACCACCAGGAGGGCTCAGCATCATTATTCTTACTGGCAGAGAAGGAAATTGTAGTTTATAGTGGTTAAATGATCTACTCAAAGCCCCAGAGCTCTTTGTAACATAACTGCATACCTGGTATTTTAAGGTACACAATCTGAAATACTGCAATCCTGAATCTCAATTAAAAAAAAAAATTGGTCAGGAATATTTAAAGTAATTTTGAGAAGTTAAAAGTTAATTGGTACTTTTTTTTTTTTTAAGTTTTAATTCCATTGCCCTTATTTATAGCATCACAGCGTGGTAAATCTGGGAGATGTTTTATAGACCACCTGGTTCAGTCTCCTATTTAAAAATTGATGGCACTGACTCATTCAAAGGCACTGAGCAACTAACAGATATTCCTTAAGGGGGAAAAGCTTGTTCTTTCATTTTCCCCCTCAGTTTTTTCTTATTTCTTCAAATACTGCAATAATTGTTAAGCATTGAAAAGATAGGCAGTGGTGGTGTTTAGGGTTGTAAAGGATTGTAAACATGTTAAAGATCAATGACTGAAGGCTGAAGTTAGGTGCAGTGAGGCAGATCCCTTTGTAGAAATCTAGTACTGCATATACTAAAGCTAAAATTTTTAGGAGTTAAATATAGTCACTTGTAAAGAAATTCTTCATAATGTTATGAATACTATCTTGGACTTCTAATCTTTTACTGCAAAGCAGATCTTCTTATTTGGAAGATCTACTTTGTATGTATGCTATTTTAATTTTCTGAATCAACCTGAAAAATACCCAAAATGTAACAAGTTGTTGGTTCTATTTGAAACACTAGAACTTTGAAATGCTTTCACCCATTAGTCATTGTAATTTAAAGTGTTTTATTTACTTTCAATCAGGTTTCTGGAAAGGCATGAGTGGACAAATAGATATACTACAAACTGCTGATTTAATTGAATGTGTATGAACAAAAACACTATTTTAAAATGTCGCATAGTTTTTACATCCATCCAATCTTTAATACTACTAGACACCAACGTACCATGACAAATGAGTCTAACAATTTCTCTGCAGTGGTCATCGCAGAAGAACTGGCAATGAACTCTATTATTTTGTTAGACATGCACTTCTAGTGACATTATAGTGCCCATAAAATGGTCTGATGACTTACACTCAGGATAAAATTGAGATAATGTATTAAAGACTTCAGAAAAATGTTTCTTTAGAACTCACTTTCACATTATCACAGGATCTCGCTCTATCCCTCTTCCTCTTTTATTCTAGCTAATTATCTCATTTCATTCTTTTTTTTTTTTTTTAAGATTTATTTATTTGTGCATACAGTACTTGGGTACAGGCCAGAGGTGCAGGGGCAGTGAGAAGATTCACCTGAGACAGAGGGGGGAGCAAGAACAGGCAGACTGATGGAAGTACACTGTTGAGGGCTGCGGAGGTGGTCAGGAGAGGTCTGCTTGCATCATGTGTGTCACCTCTGGGGAGGGGATCGAACTTGCACTGCAGCAGCTGCGGCCAGCTTCATAATGCTACACTTTAACCCGCTGTGCTACCAGGGAGGACCCTCATTTCATTCGTACAACTTGGTTTTGTTTAAAGATTCAGCTACTGCCTTTTAATATGGCTTAGTCTTTCCTGTCCTGGATTAACAAGCATGCAGCCAGAGTAAAAACACAAGCACAGTTGGACAAATGAGGGTGGGTCACAGCCCCCCAGTTCTGCATCTCTGGCTCTACTTGCCCAAGCAGCTTTGTAAGCATCTTTAATTTGTGTCCTTCTTTCCCCTTTTCCAAAAGGCTTGTCAACAGTCTTCCCATATATAGGGTTTAAATCAGCACAACATTCATAATCAGATATGTTTATAAATAGGAGAAACCTTAAACATAAAAGCATTTGCCATGTCTTAGCTTTTGTTCCTCTTTTTGAGTTATGCATTAGGGTTCTTTGATGACTCCTAAAGCTTGAATAATGAATAAAAACATGAATATGATCAAACAGTTTGAAAGTAATTAGCCAGTCCACTTCTTTTATCTTCTGCAGAGAGAATTATTTACAGAACTGCAATACTTACTTGAGAGAGGATCTCTGAAAATTCAGCAGTCTTCTCTTTACCCCCTCCCCTCACATTTGGTCATTCCCCCTTTCCCTTTTTTTCTTTTCATGCTCTTCCTCTACCTACTTTTTAAAAAATTATGCCATTTCATTTATTAAAATTAATACTAGGCTGTAAGTGATGAAATTAATTACTCAATTTTGCAAAAAAAAAAAAAAAAAACACAAATTATATGGAAACCCTTAAAGGTTTTCCTCACTATCTGAAGTTAAATGCTCCAGTAAAAATTTTCCTAAACCAAATTTGCATAAGATGAAGAAACAATTACAATTTATTTATTTGGAAACATTTTTGGGTAGTTCCAGATCCCAGAAAATAACCTATCAAGTCAAACCAAATTACATATAAAATCTAAATTAACACTAATATATAGTAAAAACAGGAATGACATGATTATAAACATCTGCAGAAAAATAAATGCTAACACTATTACACAATTTTACTTTTTTTGAAATGTGAAAAAATACTCCTTAGATTTACTCCGGTTAACATGAAAACAGGTACTAATGTAGACTGTTTGTAAAAGCAAAGTGACATCATCTCAACGTTTATGAAAAGAAGGGGATACTTATATCTTAGTGAGATAGCTATAACTTTGTTGTGAGGCAACAAATTTCTGTTGCTTAAGTATCTAATTTGTGGCACTTTGTTATGGCAGCCTTAGACATCCAATGCAATTGTTTGTGAGTAAGATAAATAAAATGCAGTGTGATATTTATAGTAAGTAACATGTATTTGTTACTGTGAAGAGATAAAATCTTCCATCATTCAGAAATTATATCTGAATTGGCAATTCAAAAATTTTAGAATCACATTTATGTTCTCCCTTTGAAAAGCAAACTATATAATGAATAATTTACAATTTAGCATCTGGGTCAAAATCACATCAAGTTTTAGGTGTCTACCAAATAGTGATAATAAGAATCTACAAAAGAGCTTCAAGAAAATTAGAATATTGTTAATAGCTATTTAAACTGTACCACATCATTGTCTGAAGTAACTAGTGGGAGTAGATTGATTGGGTATGAATCTTATACTTTGGCATTTGTACAAGAAAGAAAGATAGATTACAAATAAAAATTAGATTCATGTAGGTTGGGCCCAGATAAATGAAACTTAGTTTATCTTAACTTCACTTTAAATTATCGCTGGAGGTAAGACAGTGACAACATAGGCTAGAGATAGCACAACCAACTTCATAGAGTGAAGTGATCTTCTATCAGCACAATTTTAATTGACTAAAAAATGTAAAACAGAAGTAGAATCACAAAGAAAAAGACAATGAGGACAAAAGATACTGCAAATGTCCTAGACAGATCAATCCTGTCTAATTGCATGTCATCATTTCTCTACAAGTAAATGTGTTGTATAGACAATGAGTCAGAATGTGTCAATGAGAAGTCAAATCAATTATCTGGCCAATTTGGGAAATGAATGCAAACAGTAAGGCAAAACAGCTACTGAAGAATGAACTGATTAATTTGAAATTTTCCATACCCCACTTTGGCATCCTAAAGACACTCTTCATATACCAACATCTCCATTCTGTCACACTCTCTCATCTATACAATATTCAGTCCCAACTTCTTAGAGCCAGTCAACAACCTGTGCTATTTCATGTGCTGTGCCTCTGTGCTTTTGGTCATACCTCTTTGTCTTCCCAGTACATATTGACTTAATTTTTTGTGTCCCATATGGCTTAGTCCCAGACATAAAAAATAATTGGTTGAGCACCCATTACTTTACACACCAATTACTTTACACAGTCTATATTACTCCAGGCTATTTATGTTCTTGAAATCATCAATGCTATACCCAGTAAAGATGACCCATACTTTCCAAAGCCCCAATCTTTTCTGTTTATCTTCCTCTCATACAACAGCAACCCTTAACTCATTGATCTTCCGAATTATCCCAAAGCCTCCCTAGGGCCTGCATCACTCAGCAGTGTATTTCGGTCAATCCTTCTGTTGTGTTCCCCACTCTTATTTCTGATTAATCTTCTCACTGCCCCCTGCAACTTCTGGCCTATATCCTATCCTATCTCTTCTATGCATAAATAAATATATCTTTTTTTTTTTTTTTTTTTAAGGATAGGGCTTACAGCGAACTTAGATTTTATGGGAGATTCTAGATTAGAATCATGAATGAATTGGGAAGTTTCTGAGATAGTGTGAAAGGCCCAAATATATTTACAATTTATAATATAATCTTTGGCTTTGGGATTTCTGTCCATGCTTGTTAACCTCTCCCATCCATACTCATTCCATACCTTCTAAACACATACATTGACACAGCAGCACTAAGTAACTGAAAAATGTGTATGGATATAATCAGGATTGGAAGTTCTACAACTTTATAGGATTAACATGTAAAGACCACTAAAATTATACACACTATAAAACTTATAGCCAGATGTGTGGCATAGCAGTGCAAAACATGTGATAATTATATGTACATAATAAAAACATATGGAAATATACTTTGATAAACAGAACACACTGAAATTATGCAGAATATAGCCACTTCCATCGCAAGGAAGTAAACAGCACAAACTACTGGGAGTGCCAGTTAAAATAAAGGAATTGCTTACTATCTACACTAAAAGAACCCTGAGCTTTCCTGGCCTGCTTGCAATTTTTTTCTACCACAGTATTTCACAATATCCTCTCATCTTATTCTAAGTACATGGCTGAAGGTCTAGGAGTCTTCCTGAAATTCCTTGCATTTGATATTTTCCACAGGCTTGCCCTAGGTAGTTACTATGAAAGAAAGGTCATTCATAGCTTTATAGTGACTAATGGGCCATATAAGTCCTCCACCAAGAATTGAAAGCACTATGAAGTTTTACTCCTGGTGCAAAGGAATGTGTGGTCTACAGGTTCATAAAAAATAAAAATAATAATAATAATTCGGGCTCTCACTGGTGGTGCAATGAGTTAAAGCACCGAATTATAATGCTCTCTGAAGACACTGCAGCACTAATTCGATCCCTGGCCAGGGGGCTGACCCACATGGCGTGGCAGACCTCTTCTGACCCGCCTGCTGCTCCCCTCAGCAGTGTACTTTGTCAATCTGCCTGTCATGCTCACCACCCTTTCTCTGGTGAATCCTCTCACCCATTATACCTCTGGCCTGTACCCCAGTTCTGTAAGCATAAATAAATAAATCTTAAAAAAGTAGTAGTAGTAATTCCAGAAACATAAACACATAGAAACAAATACATAGTGTTTGTTTTTTGTTTTGTTTTTGCCATGTTGAATAATGTGTAAGTAGTTCAGACAGGCTTCCTCTGGTCATTTTCCATGAACCACCTTGAAACCAGTTCACTGTTGGCAAGACACACACCATCTTTGATGGCAATCTATCCAAACTCTGTTATCAGCTGGATTTCTCCAAAACTCATTAGTTTCTGACAGAGGCTGCCAAAATCTGAGTTTCTACATCTGCTCTCTTAAATCTTCTACTCCAAAATCTATCTTTCATTTTCAGTGGCAGTAACTTAGAAGATGAGGTTTGATATATATATATTTTTTTCCCCTTCTCAGCGAACTGAGGGGATGAAACTATTTTATTTATAAAAGGATAATTTATATATAGGAATGTGTCTTCCCAACAAGTCTTAGTTATTTTTATGTGGTCAAATGAACCAAATGTTGATTTTCATTTAAAAACTGTACATTTATTTAATATGTGATAATTAACTAGCAGGTCATGTTCAGAAGTAACAGTTCCCACAGGCTTTCTCAGAAATGTAACCTAAACAAAGAAATGTAAATGAAGGGTCTCTTCACTTTGTTTATCCAGCACTCAGCTTATCTATTTTTAGCAGATTCTTTTTCACTTTTCCCCATTGGTCAGAATCAAGAAGCTGAAAACACACTATAATGAATCTCTTCAATCAGCCAGCTCTTTCCTACCTGTTTGAAGGATAGCAAAATATCAAGCTGCTGAAAGCCATAAGCCTATTTTCTATGTAGAATAATGAATTCTTGGGACAGAGACTGTAATGTTTCCTTAAAAAAGCTATAAGAAATCAATCAAGCTACATGGAAAAGTAGGTATATATTGTAAGTTATGTTTCCTCAATGACCTTCAAAGTATTTAAGTAGAAATAAGCTCTCAGAAACTGCTCTATTATATTTATCTCACTAAGTAAACTTAAAAATCACAGGGTGAATAGGTTATGATACTGTGCAAAACAGGTAGAGTAGGTGTAGGTTGCTGATATTATAGGGTTGGGGGCAACCTTAACTTAAAAAGATAATTTCTAATGTCTTTTCAATTTTTTCAGTTTCTATCTGCAACATATTCAAAACAGTATATTTAATTCCTATATTAGGTATTAGATTAACCTCATATCATTCTATAAAGTCTAACCTCATGTCATTTTATAAAGTATAATTTAAAATCTAAATCTGTATAGCATGCCATTGGATTGCACTGGATTACAAATAAATCTATATATTCTTTAGATATAAAGTTAGGATGCAGACACTAAAATCTATTTTGCATAAAAAGGAAGATAGAACATATTCAGACTTTTCTTTTTATTTAATTTTTAATTGCTAGAAACCAGAAAAACCAGTTCATCAATTTTTAGTGTTTTCTGGATTGATCTGACAACAGAAAATGATTAATGGGCTCATTCCCAGGGATGATTATTCCAGGGAAGTTAGAGAACCTACTTGGTATTATGAAATTTAATGACACCAAATAAACTACCTTTGGGATAGAGCATGAATCAAGCAGAGACACACTAGGTTTGAAGCTGATGGGAGAGACTACAGAGCCCCTGCTCCTAGAACTCATGAATATACATCAGGACTATGGTTCAGAGGAAAACTACTGTGATGGAAGTTTATTTTTGAAAGTGGACAAAATGAATGTTCAGACAAAAATAACAATTCTATTCTTCAGAATCAACACTGTGGGGAAAATCTTTTGTTGCAAATTCTACAGAAATAATTTAGTACAATTTTCTATTAATAAGGAAATAAAGAATACTTGAAAATTTGCATAGGTTTTGGAGACATAAAAGAAAGTCACTTTTTAATGTTAACAATAGTTTTTTCAGCTTTACCTTCCATAATTTTTTTTAAAGATTTATTTATTAATGCATATAGAACTGGGGTATAGGCCAGAGATGCAGGGGCACTGAGGATTCACCAGACAAAGCGGGAAGCAGAGCAGGCAAATGGACAAAGTACACTGCTAAGGGGAGCAGCGGATGAGGCAGGAGAGGTCTGGCACACCATTTGGGTCACCTCTGGGGCGGGGATCAAACTCACACAGAAGTGGCTGCAGCCAGCTTGCAGTGCTGCATCCTAACCCATTGTGCCACCAGAAAGGGCCCACTTTCCATAATTTTTAATGATTCTACATATTAATTTATATTATGCTGGTATTTTAAATTTTGAGTGATAATTAAAATTTGCTTTCTCATGCGTTCCACATTTCTAAGGAAGACAACTACTATTTGATAAAATGTTATCTCTTTACACTATGTGGACAGTATATTTAATTGTTTATTTTGATTGCCAAGTATCTGTTAGACTACAATTAATAATGATTTTAGATTAATTTTAGTAAGATTAGACTGTGTACTTATTCTGGACACATGTACATCTTAATATTTAAGTATACTTGACTACCACTCACTATTTTGTACTGACTTAGCAGAAATGGAGGAAAATATTTTAATTCTACATATGACATCTCAAAATTCCATAGTTCACATCTTATATTCCAAGATATTTTATTAATTCATACCAAGTATGCATGTATATATAATTTTATACTATGGATACATTGAATAACTAACATCCCATTAAATAAACATCTATCAAATACTTAGACACTATTTTAAGGGCTGGGTGCTGCCCTAGGACCTTGAGTGGGCTGGCCTGGCATGAGGGCTGGGTGCTGTGGCTGCCACGGAAGCTAAAGGGGCTAAGGCTGGATCCCCAGCCTGTGCAGGCTCTGCTCCAGGGTTGCCCAGTGGACTCTCCTTCCTGTTGAGCAAAGCAGTTCACCAGGCCACATTTGGACTCCAGTCGCAGAGGTGGGATGGGGTGGGCATCCTAATCTTCTTCTCCTCTTGTATTCATAGGGACCACAGTCACCAACAGGGAACAGCCTCTGTGACAACCCTTAGGTGGGGACTGGCTCCAAGCTGCCTGTGCTCCAAGCAGAGGGCTCTGGCCCTGGGGTGGGCAGGCCTCTGGAGCCAGAGCACCCTGGCCCCCTTCCTCCACATGGTGGCTGGTCTTCGCTATTCTTAGGTACTGAGGGGTGGGAGAAGAAAGGGGGGCACCTTCCCAAAGCCTGGGGACTGGCCTTGATCATGTACTCCTGATTTGAGCACCACCTGGAGGGCTGAGAGGGGGACTGGAGCCTCGGGTGCCTCTCCTGGCATGTGCTGGGGGATGAGGAGCATCCCTCGTAGTGTGGGGGCTATTTGGGCTATTTCTTTATTGTCCTTGAGGGGACACCTGAACAGCTATTTGGAAATGAGCCTTCCCTCCAGGCCACCTCAATAAAGCAGGCAGCGGGCAGCTGGCCCAGCCCTGGGGAAAAAAAAAACAAAACAAAACAAAACAAAAAACTCCTAACAATCACATAGCATTGATGCTGCTGTATATAGCACACAAGTGAGAAACTGCAACAGAGATAAATAAGTTTCCTAAAATTGTTTAGCTAGCAAGTGTCAGGACCAGGCTTTTCAGTGAGCTGGCTCCAGAGTCTACAAGTGTAACCACAATATTAATTTGCTTCTCAGGATATCAGCAGATAGGTCATCTTGTAGACTTGGCTCCTACAGTTCTCCTAGAGGTACAATGAGTGGTCCCAGCTACTCGGGGAATAACAGCTCCACACAAGATCTACTTTTACCTCCTCAAAAAAAATTTATCTCTTCCTCTAAACAGGTGATCCTTATGTTGACTCTTAATATCAGAGATTAGTTTAACTGCATTTGGATTTTATGTATGAGTCTACCCTGCCATACCTGTCTGTCTACCTATCATCTATCTATTTATTATAATGGTATTATTTTCTTCATTTTTATTCCTATTCCAATGTAGGAATACATGTATTGCAATATATGAATATACCATATGTAAAAAAAAAAATCATGCTTGTATTGATTTTAGTAGTTTCCCAACCATAACAAGGTATCTAAAACTGGTTGACTTAAACAGAAATTTATAATCACACAGTTTTGAAGACTGTTAGTAGGACATTACCCATGAAATTAAATAGGAAGGAGTGATTCCTGGCATTTTTCCTAGTTTGGGGCAATCTCTGGTGTTTCATGGCTTGTAGAAACATCACTCTAGTCACACAATTGTCTTTCTGTGTATATTCACGTTGTCCTCCTATGCTTGTCTGTCTCTGGTTCCAAATTTCCTCTTTTTATAAGGACAGCTCTCATACTGGATTCCTAAACCTACCCTAATAATTTCACTGTAGCTCCATTATCTGTGTAAATACCTGACTTCCAAGTAATGTCATATTCTGAGGTTCCAACAGTTAGGAGCATATTTAGTGGTGATCTTTCCAAATTCACCATAATGTTATACAGAAATACAATTTATTAATAAGTTTTGACTCAGGTCAGGTATTTATTAATCTAATATTTTTTTCTGTAGATTCTTTTGGCCTCTCTCTCTCCTTCTATATATATATATATATATATATATATATATATATACACACACACACACACACACACACACACATACAAGCTAAAATACATATATATATTCTATATATGTGTGTGTGTGTATGTATGTATATGTACATGTATATTCAAGACATCCTTTTTTTCTGTTTAAGTCACTTGACTTTTGTTTCTTTTTATTTTATTCACCAGTACAATGTTGGATAGAAAGGGCTACCATGGTATCCTTGCCTTCTTTGCAATCTTACTGTGCAAGTATCAAGTATTTTATCATTAAGTATAAAACATCAGAAATATTTTGTCAGATTAGGAAAATCTTTCCCATTGCAAGTTCAAGATTTTTTTAAACTATGAATAAATATTGAATTGTATCAAAGTCCTTTTCCATATTTATTGGAATGAGCATTACACTTCTTTTATTTTGTAAATGTAGTAAGTTAGATTAATTTAATTTGTGAATCTTACAACATTACAATAAATTCAATTTAGCTATTATATACAATTCTTTTTATACATCTTTGGATTTGGTTTGCTAATATTTTAAATAAGATTTTTTATTATGAGAAAGAGGAGTCTGTAATTATCTTTTCTTATAATGTTTCTATCAGATTTTGATTAGATTTGATTATAAAACCAATTTATAGCCTATTCTCAAAAGTAATTTATATTGAAAACTGTTTATCACAGACCTACAGTTATAAAATCTTTTTTTATAAAGTTATAATCCTTCAGTGAATATCAGTATCTACAGAATTTCCCCAGTACTGGCATCATTCCAAAAAAACTATGCTCTTTCACAATTTTCTAGCACTCAGATCTCCCACAGAGCAATAAATGACATCACTATCTGTCTCCTTCTAACCCCTTACTACATTTTACATTTCTTTCAAGCATTTAGTACCAACTAACATATTGTGCATGTATTTGTTTGGGTGTTTATTAATTATCTGTTTTCCCTCACTAGAATAGAAACTCCATAGAGTCTTTGTTTTTTCCCAAAACCTTACTTATACTAAACACATATTTGCTAGAAGAAAGTATACATTAATTTCACATTATATACTACTTTGAATATAGGCATGTGTATTGTGTCAAGCTTATAACTTTTATGCTGAATCAATTTGCTTACTTGACTGTTTTATTCCAAATGTGGAAAATAAATATTTTTGGCAAACAAAATACATAGGCTACATGAAATGTCATTTTGATTCAAGAACCAATCTTTTAACTTCCTTATTATCTTTAGCATGGAATGACCTTCTGCTTCCAACTCCACAAGGAGCACAATCCTGCCAGTCATGTGTCATTATACCAGAACTCTGGCTGACAGTACTAAATAAAAAGCACCTATCAACAGTTTATAATAGGGTTGCAGATAATAGTTCGGGATAGGAACTCAAAGAAATAAAGCAACCTTCTTTAGAAAACCTTCTGACATTTTTATTCTTTACAGTTTGCTTAACTAAGTCATATTCTGACTCAAGGTAGCTAAGGAATTCTAATCAGTTATCAAAACCAATACGTGAAGTAGGAAGTCAAGGAAAGACCTGCAGTTCTGGACTTTTTTTTTTTTTTTTTGTTCTTAGACAATCAAAAAAATAGTAATAAGTTAGTTCAAAAATGATATTAGTGAGGATATTAGTGAAGTGTCAGTTAGCTTTGCTCTTTTCCTACTAAACACACCTCCCTTCCCCCAACACTTCACTTTCTCATCTCCCAAGTTGTGAATGTTGAATGCCTCCTATCCATTGACTATTGAGATTGACTAAAGGAAATGAGATAAATGCGTCTCCACTCAAAGTATCACTGTTATATCACAGTGACATTATTTTTAATATAAAAAGTAGGATGGTAATCATAAAATTAGGTACAAAGCATACTGAGATCGCATTAATAGCTTTTGTTTGATATTTTCAAGACTATCCTGATGAAAATATAAGTAGTAAAATGTGTATATTTCTTAATATGCAGTAAATAGCCATACTCAGCAACTTTATTACTTTACTTTTTGATATACTAGCATCGTATATTTTTAAGAAAAAAAATAGCTCCAGGGACACAACAATGAAACTGCCCATATGTAACATTTCCTTTGAGGAATTCATTGAAATATTTCAGTCTGACTGTAAGAAATGGAGTTGCATTTATAGCAGGGTGAGGCTTTCTGAAGATAGCACGCTGAGGTGTGATTGGGAGCAATGTGTTTTCCTGCCTTGAAGCAAAACCTGTTACTGACTCAGAAGCAGCAGATGATTTCTACAGGCAATGTCATTGAGCTTTTCTTTTACAGAGGTCATTGTGAGACAGGTCCTTGGAGATGGGAAGAAATAACCTTATTGAAGGAAGGGAAAAAAAAAGCCCAGTCACATCTTCATTAAATTGTCTAACTTCCCTTTAGGTGATAGGAAGATTATTATTTTTTTTTCCTCCTGGCCTTATTCTGATTCATAATTTAATCTCAAGTACTGGACACTTACAGATAATTAAAAATAATGTATATCTTCCTCTTGTAGTCCTTTTTGAAGTACAAACATCGCTGATCTTTTTATGAACAAATACTTTGAATCATGTGAAACATACAAACATACTCAAGTTCAGGAGATGATTTTTCTCTTATTTTCCTTTCTTAATACTTAAATGTTTCTTACTTTCATCTTCATGTTACAGAATACACAGACTAACATTTAAGAATATACAGATTTCATTTTTGGACTGCACAAATCATACAAAAACCTAAAACAGAGAAGTTAGCAGGCACCTTTAAAATAGGTATGGGAATGACCTGACTAAAAAAACAAGGTCTTTATTGGCTTAAGCATTCATTCATTAACAGACCCTTCCCTCTCAATAGCCATCTGGATTCTTTAAAATACTACCTTATTTATATTAACATCTAAAGAAGTGAGTTGAACAGACCACAATGCCAATACAAATTTAACAAATGTCCCTGTGATCAATTAAGCTCTGAATAATACATGAAAGAAAAGCAGAGGGTAGAATTTATATTTCAATGTTGTAATTTCCATTTATTACACTCAGAACCTTTGTATTAGATCACATATTTCCTGAAATAATATTTGAGTCAATATTTTTATTCATATCCATGTCAGAAATTTGGAAGTAAAATTTGAAGAAAAATAAATAATGTGAGATGGCCTAACTATCAGAAAAGCTGAGTTTCTAATTTAAAATTGAGTCAGCTGCCCTCCCGCCCATCCCCACCCCAATCCCATACTCAAAGCCACAACCCTGTGTGTGTTACTTTGCTTACTTTGTGTTGGGTGAATTCTGAATCTACTTAACAGATTGAACTGGTGACTATTAACACTACATATTATATATAGATTATAGTATCTATATCCCGTTCTAGAAATATGTTGATTGCATTTTCTTTTTAATTAGAATTTCATGGAACTTTTTAGATAGCCAAATTAAGTCTGCTACAAGAAACAAATTTAACTTATGAGAGAAAAAAAAAAGTTGTATAGATTTTATTTTAGTCTGAAAAGAATTATCATTTCTAGCCCTCCCTGGTGGCACAACAGGTTAGGCTGCAGCACTGCAAGCTGGTCACAGACCCTTCAGAGCAAGTTCTATCCCTGCCCTGGAGGTGATCCACATGGCGTGGCAGAACTCTCCTGACCCACCTGCTGCTCCCCTCAGCAGTATACTTGTCAATCTGCCTGTTCTGCTCTCTGGTGAAGCCTCTCATCACCCCTGCACCTCTAGCCTGTACCCCAGTTCTGGATGAATAAATAAATAATTCTAAAAACAAAATATTATTTCATTGAGGCCAAGAACTTGAATTTGTATTACCTTCCTTTTTAGGTTATCCCCGTGAAGAAATAGCTGAAGCCGTGCAATAAATGCATTCATTACATGATTATCCCCTTGATTCTTTGGGGTTTTCACATCATTATTTTAAATTTAAAAAAAAAAAATCACACAGGCCTCTTGGTTCCTAGTAATGAATGCCTCATATAAATCATTTAAGGAGCCATGCTTCAGAAAGTCCCTCAGTTTGACTTTTCTTAGAAATAAAAGATTTAAGATGAGATAATTAAGTTTCTCAGAATTGAGAAAAGGCAAAGCTTTGAAAGGAAGGCCCAGTCGAAAGCTCAATTTGTCTATGCTCTCACTCACGCCTTCTGGATTAGAGAGACCATGCCAAAGATATATACTGTAGTTCTAAGATGCCAGGTCTTATCTTAAAAATGCTTCCTATCTTTATAGTAAAATTTCAATGACCTATAGTTTATAGTTTATGGTTTTCCAGTTTCTAAGAAGTTTAAATCAAATGTCTATTTTTCAATATCGCTTCTCATGTCTGTGCTCATACTGTCTTATATTTACCACTTTCATATCATTTACTGGATACCCTTAGAAACTAAAAATTTTTCCATTTCTTCTTAATATAAAGCATAGATGTAAATCCATGTTGGAATTTTTGTTAGTAGGCATGCTTAACCATATCTGTATGGGAAGTGACAGAGTAAATGATTATGGGTCAGATTTCAGAGTCAAACTTCCTGAGCAGTTGTGAGATTATTTGTCCTACTACCTACAGTTTGTAGTGAGAATCATATGACTAATACATGCAAATACTTAGAATAGTGCTTAACATTATTAAGCACTACATACTGTTGCAATACATTATTAATAATATTAGAGGGAACTAAAATTATAGAACCATGTGCAGAATCTTATACCTCTTTCTAATAAACTTAAAGAGATATTTTATACTAATATGCTCCTAATGCAGATAGTTCTGGGGGGCTAAAAATAATATAAAGGGTTCTGCTCTTATGGATTTTAAAATTTAACAATGGTGAAATGGTAATAGGAGAACAGTGAAATTCAGATTTTGCCATAAAGAAAATAAGTACAATAAGTATCAGAAAAAGTTAAAATAAACTAGAGCAAATCATTTGAAAAGATTGGAAAGAAGATAGGACTCAAGATATATCTTAAGGGAAGGGCTTAATATGTTTTCTTGAAGCTTATGGGGAAATTAATTTTCATTCAGAAATAAATTTACATTCATTATTAATATTCATTATTACATCAAAAAGCTCTGCAGAAAAGTACTAAAGAATAAATTCATGACGCCTTAAGTTGTCATATTTGAACTTCTGTTCTCTGAATCTTTTGATATTCTTTACATAATATATATTACAGATAATATAGAGACAAAATGGGTTTAATTAATATTCATTTATCTTGTATAAGGATTATTATGAGAATAACTAATCTTGAAGGAGTCCTTCCAATGGTAAAAGTGATCTATCAACAAAAGATTACTGCATTTAAATTATTATCACTCCTATATTCTTACTGAAGTTAATGATACAAAATTACACCAACCTTTGGAAATCAGATGGTTAAAAGTTCTTCTCTTCCCTTTAATAGCCAAATTCAATTTACCAGGTATATTAGGACAAGACAGAAATAGTTACCATTTTTTTTAAAGAGCAAATAATTTGTGGAAAAGAAGAGTGAACAGAAATCAGATATTCTTTCTTTTTTTTTTTTTTTTCTGGAGAAGTGTAGGTAGTCCAGTGAAAAGGAAAAAAAGCCTTGAAATGGGTTATTACATTTGTTATTTTTCTGTTACACATTTTGGGATGGTAGTAAGAATGGGGAATGGTGTGCATCAGTAGCTTTCGAAATTTCTGAAACAATTTAATTGTGTGCTAGCACTGGCTTATACCAGCCTATGAGAGTTAACTGTTAAATTTTCAGGAATGTTGTGACACAACTGTTAAAGAGGAACATTACTACACACTAGGTTGAATACTTTTACATCATGAAAATTATTTTAAAATAAAGGTAATGAATACAACTTATCACCTCCTGATTATTTTATTGTACATTGCTATATATATATGTGAGGTTCTTGTTGTGTGTAGGTGCATCCTGCCCAATGCCACATTCAGTGAAGTCACACTGGTAGCCATAACATCTGCATTTATAACATGGAAACAGGCAAATCATCCCCCCCCCCCAGTTAGTTGGTCAACAGTTTATATTGCAATGTAGTAGCACATACATATTTATATGTGCAGATACTCATTTGAATAAAAACTTCACATTGCAGTGATCTATTTCTATCATACTCTCAATCTCTAACTTAAATCCAATGCATTGAAAAAATTGGTTCCCATTAAATTGACTTCTATAATCATATGAAAGAATCACAATTCAAAATGTGAACAACATTGATCTAAAACAGTCCAAAAAGATATGGATTTAGCTTATTTAAAATACAGTCCAAGAGAAAAGGGAGTCCTCATAGACTGTTGGTGGGGATGTAAATCGATGCAACCATTATGGAAAAACAGTATGAGATGTCTCAAAACATAAAAATAGAAATATTTACTGGAAGAATATGAATACACTAAAGAGATATATGCACCCCGTGTCCATCACAGCATTATTCACAATAACCAAGAATTAGAACAACCGAAGTATCCACTGAGGATGAGTGGGGAAAAAAAATATGTCCATGTACAAACTGAAGATGAAATCCTTCCACAAAATGAATGGGCCTGCAGGTACCATACTAAATGAAATAAGTCAGACAGAGAAAGATACTTTCACTCATCTGTGGTAGATAAAGAAACAATATGAATGAACAAAACCGACACAAACTCAGACTATGTTTAGAAAAAAGGGCACAACTGGCCCAGATAACCTTAAAACTTAGCCTAACTGCAGTTTCATGCTTTCTAATAAGTTGGTATTTAAACCAATCAATTGAATTTCCTGGTCAACAATAGTGAGGTCTGCCCAAGATCCCCTGCTTTCCCTTAAGAGCAGGGATTGTGCTTAAAATAATCTTTCTTGTCTATCCTTCTTTCTGAAGGTAAAAACCTTCCATATCATATGACACTGTTCGATGTTCTTTTACTTGTTAGATGAAAAATCCCCCAACTCACGAACCCTGTAATAAAATCAACTAGGTTTCGGCATTCATTCAGATAATTTTTTTTTACAATAAGAACACAATAGTGGTCCAGAAGAGGAAAGGATGAGGAGATAAGTCAATTGAGTCAAAGGGGTCAACTGTATGACAACAGACAGAAATAGGATCTTGAGTAATAAAAATAATGTTGAATATCAGAAGATGATTTATCAGGCTGTAATACCAAATCCTATATAATGGTAAAACTGATGTTACTTCAATAAATACATATGAGCATCAAATATGTTCAAAAATAGCATTGTAAAATGCCATTGACTAAACAATGCCTTTGAAAATCTTTCACTTCTAAATAAATTGACATTATAACTGTTATGTATGGTTGACTTTATGGCTGTATCTACGATACATTTCAATTTGAAGATTTAAATCCAACCCTGAAAGTAGACTCTTATCAGCCAAAATCACTGTGTGGTTTCAGTGTGTACAAAAATCTCCTGGAGGGTTTGAAGCCCATCAGGTGCCCCCCCCTTTTTTTTTTAAGATTTATTTATTTATGCATACAGCAGTAAGATACAGGCCAGAGGTGCAGAGAGAGGATTCACCAGAGACAGAGAGAGGAGAACAGGCAGATTGACAAAGTACACCACTGCAGGAAGCAGTGGGCAAGACAGGAGAGGTCTGCGGCGCCACATGGGTCACCTCCCTGGCTGGGGATCAAACTCGTCCTGAAGTGGCTGCAGCCAGCTTCATAGTGCTGTGTTTTAAAGCACTGCACAATCAGGAAGGGCCCAAGATGCCCATTCTTGAGCTAACCCTTGAGACCAATAAAATGGCCAAAACTAAGTCTGTTTTTTTTTCCTTTAATTTCTTAATGGTATATTTTGATCACCTGAAGTTCTTGATTTTAATTTTAAAGTAATCTGCTCTATTCAATCCACCAATTCAGATGTGAATCTCATTGGAAATACCTTCCCCAAAACCCCATAAGTAATACTTAGCCAAATATCAAGGCAACTCATGGCCCAGTCAAGCTGACATATAAAATCAAGCTGTCAGAGAGAGCCTCTTCCATCCCAACCTTCCCCAGTGTCCTGGCCCTCTGTTACCTGCTGTCCCTGGCAGCTCTAAAATCAAGCTCATCATTTCAGACATGAAAAAAGAAAAGAAAAAGGAATCTGAGAGTTATATGAAATGACAAATGTCTTAGCAGTTAAGAAATCAGTTTCTTAAGTATAACTGATATGGCTAGTGAGAGGTAGTTTGGACTTATGCCTCATATAAATGTCATCTGCTTATTTAAGTGTCAACCTTGTTTTCCTGAAAAACTGAATATACTAAATGAGGAAAACATGTAAGTAATAATAAGTCTCTGACTAGGGTTTTATGTTAATAAACAAAAGTCCCGACTGTTATCTATTATCTCATTTGCTACTCAAAACATCCCTCTGAAGTGAGCTGTTATTGTGATATCAGGTTTCCATATGAGAAATCAGGGTCAATAAATGTTAGTCTTTACTCTGCTAAAAGCAATCCGTTTATAACAACATACATATATTGAATGCCTGCCATTTCCAGGCAGTGTTCAGGTTCAGAGGTATGCACAGAAGTGTACTGGATGTGCATTCTGAGACCTCAGACCCAAAAAAGAACAGACTAAATCAGGGCATTCTTACCCTGGAGAACATGTTTCAACACGTCAAGGCTTTATTTAAATATACTAATAGCTCCACTTCATTTATCTGAGTTCATATAAGAATTTTATGTACCTGAGTTCAACATTTTAAAATCAAAATTTGTCCGCATGTTTCCAAATAAGGGACATTATGTACTTTCCCTATGCCCCACACCTGAGATTGAGGACCTTTAAAAACTGTAGCATACTGGGCTTTTCAGAATAATGATAATTAATTTTAGGGAAACCCCTGACTGTTTTCCCAGGTCCAAATCCAGGTTTCACTAGCTTTGGAAAATAAATCTAAAATAAATGGGGGATAAGCATTTATCTAAATAGTATTTCAATTGCTATGGTTGCCATAAGAATCTACACTGCTGTATAGTAGTAAATTTCACGCTAACCAGCTGGTTTGCTGGACTTGCAAGACTAGATGAAATGTTCCTTCATCATAATTTTCTTCAACTTACAGAATTTAATAAGCTTGGTGACGAGAATTCAAAATGTAAAATACCACCCCCAAATCTACTCATATATCCATTGTTAATTCTTTACAAAATACATTTAATTTTTTCTCTTAAGTGATAAGGTACTATACATTTTTTTCACAGGTACCGTTTCACTCTTAGAAAACTATTATCACCTCCTTCTCTGTCTGGTTCTTTGAGTAGATTTTATTAAATGAATAGTCACTAATTTTTAGCTCTGATAAACTTTTGCAAGTTATTTATTATAAATGCTTAAGTAAACAACCCTGCACAACAATATACATCTCAACCAAAATCTATATTTAGTCAAAACTATATATGTATGGTGACTATATATGCACATATATGTATATATACACAAGTGCACATGTATGTTGATTTTGGTGAGTTCCAAGGTAAGTGAGCGAAATAACATTATTGCTCCATTATATGGAGCACATATATTATATATGTGCATATTGTTGGTTCCCCATTCTGGAGAATCTTGATTAATACATTATCCATTCCAGGTTATTCTGCTATATGTAATGGCTTCCCTAGAAAATCATTTCTGAAATTTCAGGCCAAGTAATGCTAACATCCCATTGAGTCATTGACTTTGTCTGTTTTTTGTTTTTTTTTTTTTTGACTTTGTCTGTTTTTACATGCATGTTCATTTACACTCACACATACACAGTATTCCTGTTGTTTCAAGATCCAATAATTGTGATTCATATGCAGTTGTGTGAAAATATAAAATATTAACAAAGACATGGCTATGATGTTAATAAAAATTCATTGACCAGATATAAATATCTCAGAAATAATTTTGGACGTCTCTGGTGTGGATAAATAAAATGCTAACCATGCAAGATTTAGTCTAGACCACTTTTAAACAACATTTGCAAGATTTAGTCTAGACCACTTTCTAACAACATTTAATTTGTATGCCAAACAAGCAGAAGCTAAAGTTCATTTAAAGTCAAGGTAAATTATAGCTGCTATTTCAACTGATATATCTGTCCCATAAGTTTGATAAAGAAAATTCAATTAGTTTGACAGAACTTCATAAAGAAATCCTGATTACTACCCTCCTTTTGTTCACATTTTCAAAATAATCTGTTATTAAAATTTCCACTGAGTTTAATGATCGTGAATGTTTAACTCCTTTCAAATCAATAACTTTTGATTAACCCTTTTCCCACTTAAAATAGAAAGTCAGTAGCCCTCTCTGGTAGCACAAAATGTTAAAGCACAGCACTAAGATGCTGAAGCCTCTTCCTGCCTGCCCCAGAGGTGATCCACATGGCGCAGCAGACTTCTCCTGACCTGCCCGCTGCTTTTCTCAGCAGTGTACTTCGTCAGTCGGCCTGTTCTGCTCCCCACTCTGTCTCTGGTGAATCCTCTCACCGCCCCAGTACCCCATTCTGTATTCATAAATAAATAAATCCTAAAAAAAAAAAAATTAGAAAGTCAGTTAACAATCCGTAGGCACTTCCCAGTTTTCAGGTTGAAGTGTCTTTGTACATATAATTGCAATTTTATGTTAAATATTCTTTCTTAAATGACAGAAAAATATAATATTATTCTATTATGCTAAATCAAAGTATTTTCTACCCAATTTGTTTCAGCTTCATCTTGACTTTTCATAGCTCTTGCACTAATTTTGAAAAAAAGAGCAGACAATGTGCCTTTCATATATTCATCTAACTGACAGCAAACAAATGACTTAAGGAATATAATGTCAACATAGCTATTCAACAATTTGCAAATATGGTATACTCGGTAAGGAGTATCACAAAGCAGGAACTATAACTGATAATTCTACAAATACATAAAGAAAATCCATTCTAAGGCATAAATTGTGAAGCAAGTCATGGAGAGGTTGGTTCATCAATTTTCAGTCAAGGACACTAAAATTTTTAGGGAGGTGTGAAAAGATGGTTAAATTAATACATGAACCAAGCGATAATCTTTGGGTGTAATGATGTTGAAAATATGCTTTAAGGTAGGAAGGTAAAAGCAGAGGTGGCAAAAATGATAGAAACAATGTAGAAAATGATAGAACAATGACTACACCGAGGAGGCAGATCTTATACTACCAAAACACCAGCAAAGATGTAAACCAATGGTACTGCAATTTAAGAATAGTTATTAATTAAAGGAAAAAGAAAGAAACCGTTATCTGCAGTGGAAAAAAAAATGTGATAAACACCTGATACTGCAGCAGAGGGAAAGAAGGGAAGAAAGAAAGAAAAGAAATAGAAGCCCAGACGGCAAGAATGAATAATCACTTAGAGTCCTGAAGAGTCTACAAACACAACTACCTCCAGGCAAGCAGATCCTCTGTATAGTGAAGGTGAACCTAGGAGGCATTGATGTTATTTAATCATTCCCTAGGCAAGTCAACAATTCATACTGATTCCTTCCATGAATCTCTTCAGTAAAGGAAATATGCAAATCAACTAACATTATTATTTGATCCAGTTTGCACTGGACAATTCTCAATGTAAACCTATGATAATGCCGATGCATTTTATCACATGGGAAATTTTAACTCGTGTTAAAACTAAAATTATACGGTGGTCTTTTTGATTGTTATGTCATCTTTTCATGATCAAATTCTATGAGTTGCAAAAATTGAGATTTTGGATTTGCCAAGTTAAAAACCTGTCTCTAGACCTTTTGCTACTTGTAAAGCAGTTTTCTGAAGCAGTATTAATATTATCTGGGAGTTTTTAGACTCAGAATCTCAGTGCAAAATAAAAATTAATATTTTAACAAGATATTTATCTGATTATTTTTCCATTGCCATTTGAGATGTATTGGGCTTTAATTTTCTCAAAGTATAATTCTTTCATCTGTGTATCTGAACAATGCAACAAATGTACATTCTTGGACCCTACCCAGATCGAACATACAAGGCTGCTGACTGGAGCCAGGCAGGTTTTCACTTGACTTTGGCACCTTTCTTTCATCATCAATAAATATTTCAAATACTCCTGAGAGATACAGATATCTATGATCATGGATTGTTTATAAAATATAAATTGTGTTAAACTTAATCATTTAGTTCAAAAATAATAGAAGAGTTGCAATTATCTCTTTGATCAATCTATGCTGTTACTCAGCCAACTGGAAACCAGCATGGCAATAAAAGTAGTTATTAAACAGAAACAGGAAATACATTTTAAATATATTTTACATTTAAAAAACTTTGTTGTTGAATTTTAGTTATTCAAGCAGCAGGCAGAGACTCTATTTAGAAGAAAATAAACCATCCAGCATTCATATGAAACTGGCCATTCTACCACAGCAATCTGAATAATGTATGAGGGATCCAGGGAAGATTAATTTGAATGAAAGAATATTCTGAATAACTTTCACATTTTAACTCACATCAAAATTGAAAACAATATTACTGCTAAATCATTCATTCATGTTTGTTTACATACTGAAGTTTGCGTGGTTGGGAGTCTCTCTCAGGAAAAGAACCAAGTGCTTTAAAATTAACCAGTGCACATTCATTTTTCTTTCTCCTTTTAGAGAATAAATCTTAAATTATCTCTTTGATAATAGCTGTAAAGAAAGGGAATAAAAGTTTCTTCCATCATTTAAGGGGAAATTTGAAGATGGAAAACTCCTGGACATTAGTAAGAGTCTATGATTCTGATCCATGAAGTACCTCTGAGAGAAACAGCTAAGACTGGGGGAATGATATCAAAGAATTTTTGCCTATAATGTGCCTTATATCTATTCCCCACTACCAATTCTAACACAATTGCCTGATCACTACATTTAGGTGCTACACTGTGGTCTTTTTCCAGTAGAGTTCCCATCCTATGTCTTATCTTTAATGCTTGTTTTAATGAATTATGAGATGCAGTATAAGGAGGGATCACTGTCATTACTTGCTAGTAGTGTCAAAAAAAAGAGATGATTCTACCTTATACACTGGCAACTTCCTTGTTTGAGTAGGATGAAAGCATCTGACTGCATATTTTGATCTGAATTCAGGAAGCAAAGGCAAAGCAGCTGATATTCTTCCTGAGTATCTCTGCTTCTGAATATGTTATCTTGGCAGATTTTCAGTATATGTCCCCAGTAAAAGTTAGTAAATGTGATAAAGAGAATCCATAAATAGCAAAACATCCGATTTTAAGTAGTTATAAGTAGTTTAAGAAACTAGATACCAGAATCACAATGATCTCAAAGATTGATTTAAATATTAACACCTTGTATGTATTTTAAAAAGATGTTTTTAATTATTAGATATCTAAATTTAATAATCTCAGTCATTAAAATCAGAGGAACATCTGACCCCAGATCCCAATGAAATGTTAGAATATAAATGAAAGTAATGGTATGGTAATGGTCACCAATGAAAGATGCCAGCAAATTAAATCTTAAAGAATTTCTGTAAGGTATATGTATATATGATATAAGATTAATAAGAAAACCAAACAAAACTTAATTATTCACAATATCATAAAACCAAAACTGAAAAAAAAAAAAAAAAAGACCTATCTAAGAGACAAAAGACAGGATCAGCAGCTAGGTACAAGATGGAAGGGGTGGACAATCTGTGGGCCCGTTAACAAAGGCTGTAAAAACTTGTTTAATTCTTCTGTTCTTGGGACTGGTGATTCCAGAGTTTGATCCAGCTAAAAGTGAAAGAATATTCCTCTGAAATAAATACTCTGCCACCAGAGTTCAGGTACCAAGCCCAAAGCTAACAGTGGAGGTCAGGCAACTTCTGGGGCTCCTCATGAACTGTACACCGTAGTTAACTTATGGGGCATAATATTAGAGTCCATTTGACCAAACATGCCCAGTTCAACCCATAATAGCCAGGGGTTCTATAGTCAGAATCAAAATTCACTATCCTCGGGCCCTCCCTGGTGGCGCAGTGGGTTAAAGCACAGCATTGAGAATCTAACGCCGCTTCTGCATGAGTTCGATTCCCGCCTGCCCCGGAGGTGACCACATGGTGTGGCAGACCTCTCCTGCTGCCCCCCTCAGCAGTGTACTACATTGATCTTCCTGTTCTGTTCCCCACTCTGTCTCTGGTGAAGTCTCTCATTGCCCCTGAGCCTCTGGCCTGTACCCCAGTTCTGTATGCACAAATAAAGAAATCTTAAAAAAAAAAATCACTATCCTCAGGGTCATAGGGGTAAATAAATCTAGCCTAGCAGTGAATACACATAGATCTTTTATAGTTTTATTGATCAAACATATTTAATTAGAATTCTCAAAAATTAAGCATTATATTATTTTTAAAATCACTGTTAAAAGGTTGAACAAAGTAATGGTTATGGCTATATGGTAAAATATAATTTAAAAACTCAGACCCATCAAGTCAGCTATCTGAAAAGTTTAAACAAACAAACAAAAAATTCAGAATATGATGCAAAGGAAAACAAAATTATGAAAGAAAAGCTATGAGACATGGATGATCAATTTAGAAATTTAACAACTGGTAAAATGGTCATTCCAGAGGGCGACAACAGAACTAATAGAGAAGTAGAAAAGAAAAAGGCCAGTTTGAAAAGAAAATAGCTGGATATAAGTAAATTTAATAAACAAAACAAAGAAAGAAAAAAATCACAAAACTATATAATGTTTTTAAAATATGTTATTTCCATGAGCAAAAGAATCACACCTACATTAGATTTTTAACCTAAAACATGAAGTGTTAGGGAAAACACTAGTACGATACAGTATAAACAATAGTACAATAATAATGAGACAAAAGCAAACCTCAATTATTATGCACAGTTAAGTTAGTGATTTCAATTCATATTTGTAATGTATTTAAAACTTCAACATGTTATGATTTATTGGCCTTTAACATTTCAATTCTGAGACAGTAAGAAAAATAAACCCAATATATAAGAAAATAAGAGATAAAAAGTAAAGCAAGAATTCAGAAAAAATATGTATTTAACTACAAATTGTTTATATTGCAGTTGTCAAAAGTACTGACTTTTTATATAAAGATTCATGAAAGAGGCATAAAGGAAAAACACAGCTAATATATTGGAACTAATGTTATCAACAGTTACCACAAAATCTGAAAGATAAACAAAGAGGGAGAAAACTAGGTGGAAATTGTGGTAAAGGTCTTTTCACCACCATTTATAAAGAGGCTTTCCTCTCTCCAAAGTATTTTGGCTACTTTGTTGTAGACTGTCCACATAAATGTGGGTTTATTTCTAGACTCTCACTTCCATTCCATTGTTTCATGTGTCTGTTCTTGTTTCAGTACCATATTGTCTTAATTACTATCATTTTGTAATACAGTGTGATGTCTGGGAGTATGATACCACCATCCTTCTTTTTGGTCATGATTGTTTTGTTTACTTGGTCTTTCTTGAGGTCCTATGTGAATTTCAGACATGATTATGCTATTTCTTTAAAGAATGCCATTGAAAGTTTGATAGGAATTGCATTGAACATATATATTGCTTTGGGTAAGATGGCCATTTTAAAATGTTAATTCTTCCAATCCATGAGCAAGATTCCTTGCTCTATGGTTCACCCAAGCAGTTATTGATTAGCTGTGTTGTTTAAGCCTCCAGAGAAAACATAACACTTTCTAATGGATCTCTTTGAAACTTCCACATTTTCTGTGTGCCCATCAGGGTATAAATGGAGATATGACACAGCATTCCAATAACTTTTTACAAAAAATCTCTAATCTCTGAAAGCATTTCATCCTTTCTACCCTCTCTTATAGGAAGTTAGTTAAAAGTCTAAACATCCTTTGCAATCCATAGTCATATGCTCTAACACTTTATTTAGAACAAGGAGGAGGTTGTCAAGTTTGTTTTAACTCTGACATTTTGTCTCGGTGGGAACTAAGACTAAGGTCCTAACTAATATCCTGGTACACAATGAACTGGCATTGATGACATGTAGATTATACTTTTCCAACATATAGATTAGCTATCAGTAGTAAAGTTCATGTCATGGTAATTCTTGACTATTAGAGTTAAGCCAACTATCATATGATGGCATATGATATTCTTGAAGAAAAAATGACTAAGCACTTGAACATCTGGCTGTGGTGGAAAAGGATCTGAAAAAGGAAATCTCCATTACTCCACCATTTCAAGTGATAAAGAGAAAGAGCAAAAGATACTTGAACAGATGAACCAAGTCACTTCCAAGATGTAAAATTTCACTTTGGGAGAATATAATTAATTGGGACTACACAAAACTGAAATGCTACTGCATAGTGAAAGAGAGTTTAACTACAATAAAGAGATGCCCAACAGAATGGGAGAATTTGACCACATATCTGCCAAAGGACTGATGTTAAAGATCTAAAAGAATTCATACAATTCAGTAAAAACAAGTAACCAATAAAAAAAATGGGCAGAAGAATAAAATAACTACTTCTCCAAAAAAGACGTACAGGTGGTGAACAGGCACATGAAAAATTGTTCGTCATGACTTATCACCTAGGAAATGCAAATCAAAACCATAATGAAATACCACCTCACACCAGTTAGGATGGCCCATATCAAAAAAACAGAAAGTCATGCCCATAAGAGTATAGAGAAAAGGAACCTCTTATACACTGGTGGAGAGACAGACTGATCCAGTCTTTATGGTAAGTTGTACGGAGGTTTCTCAAAACATTCGATATGGATCAGCTATAGGACCCAACAATGCTACTCCTAGGTATATACCCAAACAACACAGAAGCTTTAATTTGAAAGGAAATTAGTTCTCCTATATTTATTGTAGCACTATTTATAATAGTCAAGAAATAACACTATATGAGTACTCCAAAGAGGAAGAGTAGATGAGAAAGATATGGTATATTTTCACAGTGGAATATTACTCAATGATCCAAAAAGATAAACTTGTGCCATTTGCAGCAACAAGGATGGAGCTGGAAGGGATTATGCTAAGTAAAACAAGCCAGAAGGCGAAAGGCAAATACCAGGTGATGTCACTTACATATGGAATATAGAGAAATCAATCAAAGGGTCAGACAAACACAAACATTAAAACCAGTCCCTGAAAGCTGACCATAACAGGAGGCATCCTGAGGGGGAAGGTGAGTTGGAGGGGTGCGATGAGAATGGGGGAGGAGAGAGCAAAATAGAATATGGCTGTGGACTCTGGGTACTTTAATGGCAGGAATGCTACAGTGATTACTCCTAAGGGGGTAAACCCTATACTGTCAAAATATAAGGTCAATAAAATTTTTAAAAATAAAAATAAAATTTTACTTTGATAGTAAGTTCACAAATAAGGTTTTGTTCTGTTAGTTGAAGCAGAGAGTAAAACTGGCATTCTTCCATAGTTCCCTGATTTTGAAAACATTACATAATTTTGGATATCTGAATGGGACATAAATTTTTGTAGTAATCTAGACTGATGTGTTTCCTTAAAATTCCATAAGTCATCAAATCTTAATGTAAAAAATGTGCCTGCTGCTTCTAGTAGAATGTTCTAGCCATGCATGCAGCTTAACTTGAAAAAAAAAAAAAATCAAATAGGAAACATTGAAATTAGTGTGCAAAGCCTTTGTGTCTAACTAGGGTATAAATTAGCAGTATCTGATCACTTGAGCTTTTAGTACCAACTCATCCTACCTAAGAGCAAAAGTCACAATGGTTGCTCATTTACCCTAGAATTTCTGACTCCATTAACTTAAGATTTCCAGAACCCCTTGGTGTGGGAAGTGCTCCACCTAGTGGTGTTCAGAGATTTGGGATGTTCTGTTCCTCACAAGAGAGACCCTAAAACAAGATTTAATGAAAATCTACTAAATATCTTAGAGATAGAGGTACATTTCCCAAGAAAAGGAGCAGAGTATCCCTCCATAAAGCCAATAGAATGATGTAACTTTCCCATTTTCCATGTCAGGCAATATACCTCAGCTGCCATTTATCTCTGTGTAGTGTGAATGATGAAGACTATCCAGAAACTTTACATAACTAGCCTAACGGGAAAAACTCAGGAACAATGCCTGCAAGAATCAACATAACATGGTTCCAAACTAGAGTGAAAGCTCCTACAATGGGGCAGAAGAAGGGTAAAAGCAAAAGGGATGACTGCTGGAGCCCACACTATAACATTTATATTATTAGGGTGACTTTGATATTATTAGGGTGACATGCAAGCAAGGTGAGAGATGATGTAGGTCACTAATTTACCAAATATTGAATAAATTAGCTGTTCTAAAACATATGGTATAGCAATACAGGTTATATTTCAGTGGAGACAGATAATAAATACATAAAATAAATAACAAAAATGCAAACAATTGTTTTCTGAACAGTGGGTAAGAACAAATAAGAAAATCAGGATAAGGAATGGATAGGTGTTGTTTGGTTAGCCAATGAAAGACCTCTAAATAAAGACATATAAATAAAGACCAGAAAGTAACTAGAGAATAAGACACTCATGTGTCTGGGAGGAGTACAGCACAAAGTTAGTGGTACCTGCAGAACAGTTCAGGTGAGACTCCTTGGCAGACTGAGGGAAGAGCAAGGAGGCTAGCACTTAAAGAAAACAGAAAAACAGCGGAGAATTCAGAGAGCCAGAATGTACAGATTGTTCTAGGTCTTGTGAAGTCCTTTGAATTTTATTTTGAGTTGAGATGAAGCTGTTTGGCAGGTAAATAATATTACATGAATCATTTTCAAAAGTGTGATTCTGATGGTGTGGAGCACAGTGTTAGGCAGGGAGGTTAGTTAAGTGTTATTACAGTGGTCAGGATGGGACATAAAGGTGTGTTGGACTAATGTGCGTGTGTGTGTATGTGTGTGCACACAGAGGGGTTGGTAGAGAGGGAGAAGGCGTACTAGAACAGAAAGAACAAATCACACTTCTGAGACACTACATATGTGTAAAGCAATGTAAAAAATGAATCATTTGTAAAGTACCAATTAAAAGTTAATTCCAAATGTAGAAGAGGAACAAGCAACATTCTTCAATCATAGTGGAACTGAATGTTAGTGATGACTAAAAAACAAATCCAACTCATTGGTCATTAAAAAATTATTCTAATTTTTAGTTTATTACTCGACAGTCATTATTAAACTAGGATCCAAGTTTGCCCAGGCATGGAGTAAGACTGCAAAACTGGGAGTTTTACATTTCCCAGGTATATGTTTGAAAACAAATTCCCCGAAGTCGAAGTTATCCTTTTTTTTTTTTTTAAGATGTACTTATTCATGCTTACAAGAACTGGCTTAC
This sequence comes from Condylura cristata, assembly GCF_000260355.1. Lineage (NCBI taxonomy): Eukaryota > Metazoa > Chordata > Mammalia > Eulipotyphla > Talpidae > Condylura > Condylura cristata. Next base: position 48,515,038 of record NW_004567103.1, read on the forward strand.
AGGCCAGATATATGGGGGTTCAGAGACAGAATGGAGGGAAGAACAGGCAGATGCACTGAAATACACTGTTAAAGGGAGCACCAGGTGGGTCAAGAGAGGTCTACCACAGCATGTGGGTCATCTCCCTGGCAGGAATCAAACTTGTGCTGTAGTGGCTGCTGACAGCTTCATAGTGCTGCACTTCAACCTGTTACACCACCAGGGAGTGCCCTGAGTTGAAGCATTCTTGTGGTTCCTCCCCATATCCTATCTCCCAGTATTTAAGAAATTATACATGACTTTTTTTACAAGCATGTAGTTTTTCAGTGTTATCTCTTGGTAAAGACTTTCCTGATTTTTTTTCTATTTTATACTTTAACTCCATTTTTTTTGGAGGTGCACATTAACAATCAAACTTGAGCCCTACCCAGAGAGGTAGAGCTGCTCACCAATGTGAATCTGCTTATGTTTATTAAAGAACAAATAATCACTGAAGACCTTTCCAATGATTACAGACAGAGAGTTTTTTAATCATGGATGAGTGAAGCTAGTAGCTCTCTGGTCAATATCTTCCTCAACTTCATTATATTTATGAAGCTTATCCTGCTGTGTGAATTCTCTGGTATCTACATAGGTGAACACACTGAAAGAAGAAGCTTCCACAATAATTTACATGGTTTCTGCCAGTGTGAAGTTTCCAATGTTGTCTCAGGACAGAATATGCATTAAAGTATTTCCCATATAGAGACTCGTATGGTTTCTCTTCAGTATGAATTGACTTATGTCACTTGAAAGTGAATGATTACCGAAGGCTCTTCCTTGCTGATTATACACAGACTTGCATAAGTGAATTATTTTTACCAGAAAAGGGAACTGCCTTGGAACATCACCCAATTAATGCAGGAGAAGTAATTCAATGAAGCAATGTTGGAAGCCCATGCCTCTTACAGTAAGAACTGAAGAACATGGATGGATTCAAATTTATGAAACATTCTCAGTGTCCTGGATGAAGAGCTGTCTTTAATGATCATTCATTCCTTAACCAGCATTGAAGATTTCTATTGAGGACATAGCTACCCTACAGTGAAGGGGAGAAGTATAGTTGGAATTCACCTCAGGATACTGGGAAGACATTCTAAGAACTCTTGAGCACTCAAGTAAGAAAAACATTCTGACATTTGCTGACCGACCTGTAACTGAAAAACTGTAGGATGAAGATGTGGTACTCTTGGAAGTGTTGAGTTCAGAATTTGGCAACAAGTAATAATTGACAACTAGACAAATAATTTTCAGTATATTTATACTTTTCAGTAATAGTAAGTTGTTGGAAAAACAACTAAATATTTATCTCATAAAATTTGATCTTAGTTCCTGAAACTTTGCATTTCTAATTACTAATTACTAAGTATGAATAAGAATATATTGATTAACTACTATGAAAGGAAGAAATCAGTTTGGTGTGGTATTAATGAAACTATCTAGCATTACAGGAGCATGTATCTGTACATAATGTATCTTCACTGGTTTTAAGAACAAGTCATGATAATTTTCTTCTACTTTGTAAGGCAGACTTGCAATTCTCATTGCCAATTCCATCATGATGATATTTCTACTTTGAGATTCTGTTTTCATAGATTTTATTATTTTGTTTATCTTTAAAGAAAATTTTGTTTGGATTCCAGGATATATTTTTCTAATTTCATAGACAATAAATGACTAGTTGACTAAATTTAGCATTTTTAAATCATAGTGTTTCCCTCAAGCTCTGTAAACAGATAAACAATTGTTTCTTCAATCAGTTTATAAGGAAAAAAAAAGGGAAGAAATATTTATAGATTAACTGATATAGTAGAAACTTATCAAGTTTACAAGTTGTGGAAGTATGTAGGATTTAAACACTGATTAGCAAATGGATGATAGTAGAGAAGTTTCTTTTTTTTTAGGTATGGCCATGGCTTATAGTCATATTGCTTAAAAATGAGTCCTTACATTGAAGTGTTTATGAAAGGAATGTGGTAGAGTCGCTTCCGAAATGTGTAGTTTGAGGGGTGGTGAACAGTGGGTGGATGAAGGTATAGACGAACCAGGTTGTCAATGAGTTGATAAATGTTGAGCTGGGAATGGGTATATATGAGTTTCATATATGAGATTTCCTACTTCTGTATATATTTGAAGTGTTCCATAGCAGAATAAAAAGAGGGAAAGAAAAGGCTAGCTACAGTTTATTCTTTTCTACAGCTGTGGAAGAGAGATTGGATAAGTTTCCTTGATGATAAAAATGTAATTTATTCACCATTTCCTGCTAGAATGCTTGTTGGAGTCCTTTCACTAATATTTCATATCATTTCTATATGCATATCTTGTAGTCTTTTAAAATTAATTCTATAAATTTTGTTAAGTATCAAATTATATCTGAGGTATGAAATGATTTCTTCTATTATGTGTTTTAATATCATTTTAATATGTTCTGATTTCTCTAGCAACATTTTCTTGCTCATCACATCTTTTTCTCTGCTTAGTTAAGTGTTTGTTATATCTGCATTTTGAAATCTATATTATTCATTTGATTTACTGCTGTATAGTTTCCACTCTGAATTGGTTTAAAACATGTTAAAATTCATGACTTCATAACCTTCATCCTTATATTACTGATCTCTCTTCAAACTTCTGTTTGTCTCTCAGACAACTCCATTTTAATAATCTCTTACTGAACCCTTTATCTCATCTTCCAGTCTATGGTTTCTAACTTTGTCACAAAGACAGAGCAAATAGAATCTCAAAGATTTTGCTGCACATATAAAATGTTTCTCAAAAATTGTTACTGGATGTTTAGAGCAGCTTTATGATTACCAAAATTCAGATTGCATTAAAAATAAATGAGCTATCAAGTCATGAAAATACATGAAAGAAACAAGTGAAAGAAGCCAATGCAGATATTTAAAAAGCTTCATATTATATGATTTCAAAAGCACAGTATTCTGGTTCTGGCAAAACTATGACAATAGTAAAAGATTAGTGGTTGCCAGAGGTTAAGTTGAGGGAAGGATGAACAGGAGAACATAGGGGATTTTTAGAACTGTGAAACTATCCTGCATTGATACCATAGTGATGGATCTCTGGCATTAAATATTTCCCCAAACTGACAGAATGTGCAACACCAAGAGTGAACCATAGGTCAACTATAGACTCACAGTAAGTTCATCAATAATGGCAAAAGACAACTCTGATGGGAGGTGTTGTTTATGGGGGAGACTACTAATATGTGGGGATAAGTGGTTTATGGGAAATCTCTCTACCTTTCATTTAATTTTGTTGTCCTAAAAGTAACATCTATTTCTCTAAAATATTTTTTCCTTTGTCCTTGAATGCTGTATCTCCAGGTCGTTATAATCCCTTTCCATAGACCCCACTTTGACTTCTCTCTCTTTTTTTTTCTGTTAATTTTTCAAAAGTGGCAAGGTTATCAATGCATGGTTCTTGCCACAAAAAGAACAGAGTAAGAGGATTCTTCATAGGATTCCTCATTTTCACTTTCTTTAGACATTTTTTTACACTTGCTATTATGCAAAAGACCAAGAAGCAATCAATACATTTATTTTTAAAGCCCGCATTGCTTTGCTGTGTGTGACATGAGTGGAGCCACTAAGGTTATATATGATCCTGGCATGTCAACCACATTTTGACAGGCTTCTCCTGTGTCTCTGCAGAGGCCTCTTAGTTAGAGGTTAGATTTGATAAGACCCAGCCTTCTTCCAGCTGCACAAATGGTCTCATTATTTTGGACCAATCCCACTAACTTTCCAGTCAATGAAACCTCCCACTGCGTCTCAGGATACCCCTATTCCAGATCAACAGCTCCTGGTGTCCCCATTCAATCTCTAGTTGGCAGTCACCAGAATGTTGAGCCAACTTGCTGAAGTCCTAATTACTGCAGCTGTTCTATTCCTCTTACTATTCTAGATTCCAAGCTCTAGTGCTACTCTCCAATACATGAGATTTCTGTTAATCTATGTAGCCCAATAGAGCACTGCATAGGGTTTGCTAGTTGGCTTCTCAGTTCACTCTAAGACTTTGTTCTCCAGGGTATCAACTGTGTAATTTTTATAAGATACTCTTCTAGGCCAGTGACTTATTTATAAGCAGTTTTTCTTTATATGATTATAGCAGAAAGTCTTTTAATTTAGTGACAGCTTCATGGCTTCATTGCCCTGTGTTTAGTGCTGTTGCAGATGTCCCCTATTTTAGATTTTCTATATATTGTTATTAGGATATCTATGGCCCAGCCCCAGTTCTCAAGCTATCATCTTTTCCAAAAAGACTGACCAAATTTCACATAATAATTGTAAGTGGTCTGAAAATGCAGTATGTTTTGCTCCTCCTTTCCTACAGGTTCCTTAAAGAACAGTAAATAGAAAATTGCCAATGATGTATCTTTATTACTTCAACATAAGAAAAATCTTAATAGACAACTAGACATAATGTCTAATTATTGTCAAGAAAAATGACTTAAGGACTAACATTTTAAAAGCAAATAATCACTATGCGAGGGAGATGTCCTCCAAAACTAAATTGTCTTGCAACCATAACACCTCATACAAGGTTAACCCACTTAGCTACTTAGATATGCATTTTTGCAACTTAATTAGTCTTGCAAAATTCATCAAGAAGTTATATTTCTTTAAAATTAAAACTCTCAAGGGTCCACTAATGAAAATTTTCTGTGGTAGGTGACTGGCAATACTGCTTTGAAATTTTATCCAGTTAAAGTCATTAGAGCAAAGATCTGTGGAAAATAATTTGGGGCCTATATTCTCCCATTTATCTAAGGTTTTTTTTTAGAAAAATATTTACTACTGTCCATTTACTCCCTCTCCTTTATCTATGTGGAGGTAGGATAATTATCTCTTGAACAGCAGCTTTTTTTTTATTTTCATTGTAGATAATTAATTATACTATCCACTCAATTGATTATCAAAGCTCATGGATTTTCCCTAGGCAGTAGCATAAAACACATGACAGTTTCATGCCAAAGAATTCTCTGTTGTCCAAAATATTATCAACATTGCAGTTGTAAGAAATAACATGGAAGGTTGCCAGAAGGATGAGCAGCTCATTAATTCCTGTTAATATCCTAAATTTTTATCCTTGCTTTAGTTGAACCATCAAAAGCTGCACACTTGTATTGCATTCTCTCAGATCCTCACTGAAGTGTTTTCTCTCAATTACATTTTGGGAGTATGCCATCACTGTGCTCTGAGGAAAACAGTAACAATACTAATAAAACTGATCATGGTGAGGCTCACATTATGCCCCCTAAAACTGGCCCTACCCACCTTCTTCCCCCACTACATATGTGATCTCATCTAGATAGCATCAAATCTATCTTATCATGGCCCTGGCCCTCCCTGGTGGCGCAGCGGGTTAGAACACAGCACTAAGAAGCTTCCGCCGCTTCCGCATGAGTTGCATACCGGCCTGCCCCGGAGGAGATCCACATGGCCTGGCAGACCTCTCCTGACCCGCCCGCTGCTCCCCTCAGCAGTGTACTTCATCAATCTGCCTGTTCTGCTCCCCACTGTGTCTCTGGTGAATTCTCTCACCCTCCACATCTCTGGCCTGTACCCAAGCTCTATATGTATGAATAAATAAATAAATCTTAAAAAAAAAAAATCTATCTGCCCAGACCAAAATCTGGGGGCCATCATGCTCCCTATTTTCCTATACCCTACACATAATGTTTCATCATAACTTGTCACTAATTTCAAAAATATCTAAAACACTGACTAGTTTTTACCATTTCCAGTGCTACCTTTACGATGAAAGTTACTGCTGCTATTTCAACATTAGGGTAGATTCTAAAGCCTCCTCAAAAAGGTATCAGAGGTCCCTTTAAAAATATGTCAGATCATTTTCCTCTGCTCAAATTTTCCAGCAGTCACTATCATATTAAAAAGGTGATAAGGGTCTTACAAGGTCTACCTGGTTCTAGCCCCTTGTTAGCTTCCTGACTCCATCTCTTGCTACTCTCTCCTTCAGCCCTTTACTTTAGCCAAACAGATCCCTTGTTATCCTCAAATTCTCATGAGTGGTTATTCTGTTCCTCTGTCTGGCATGCTTTTCTTCCATTATGTTCGTGCTTTTCTTGTACCCTTCAGAATACACCTTATTTAAAACTGAGACCACCCATATGCACCCTTGACACTGCTTATTCTCATCCCCATTTTGTTCCATAGACTTCATGATCATCCACCCAATTAGGCATTTTATTTATTTATTTTCATTATAGTCTGCCTACTCCTATCTCTGCAGCAGGATTTTTGATCTGCTTTGTTCAGTGTTGCATTCCCAGTATCTTAATGGAGTCCCATATGTACCAAGCACTTAACAAATATGTATTGAATAAATATGAAGTATTTTGAAAAAGTATGACAATTAGAAATAATAATGACAATAATAGACACTAATGTAAACTGCTTATTTTATATTGACCAGACATCATTCTTTATAGAATTACTTATACTCACAAACCTATGCAGTTGTCCATGGCATGAGCTCACACAGGTTGCATGTATGGTTTATTTTTAATCTTTTGGACAATGTAGATTATCTAAATGTTTGTAATCAAATCACAGAATTGGCAGTAAAATTTGCTACTATGGGGTGGGAATGGTGTGGAAAAAGAAGTGAAAAGACACAATGGTTTGTAGTGGAGAACTGTGGGTAGTTCAGTGGTGGCTGCTCTGTGGTAACATAGATCTGAAGAGATGGGATCCTATATTTCTAAATCATACACAGTATTGCAACCAATGTGACCTCAATAAAAAATAGAATGCAAGTAAATATTTGTGTTTCAAACTGGGTTTTTCATTAAGAAACTCAAGGAAAATTTCTGAGTTAAGTTTAGCATGTAACCTTGAGGGCTGATTTTAACCTTGGCCTTATACTACTTTCTAAGAACCTCCACACCTAACACATATTCCAGTTTCCTTTATTATTTATTTTCTGTTTTGCACAGTATGATATTTGTATAACCTTCTCAAATCCCCTTTGGGATGCAGTGGCACAGAGAGAAATACATTCATAAATTAAATCAAAAAGTTCTGTGTTTGTAAATTTTTATATCCATCTATATCAGTTATGTTTAAGATATGATGCAAAATGCTAACTTTACTTCGAATTTAATATTGCTTGCCTATGCTTATATTCTTTTTACTTTTATTGTCTGTTATTTTTGGTTTTATTATGCCATATTATCAGTATTTATATATGATTAGGTAACAGTAGCAAACCTCACTCCCCCCCACCCATGGTGTCTTCTCATTTCTCTTTTACCCATTCTAGCAGGAAGCTGACTGTACTTCATACCTGGTAGAGAAGAAACACAGCAAGCAAGCAAGAAAAGCACTCCTTGCTTTGATTTTCCAGATATCATTCTCAAAGAAAAGTAAAGGAAGGGAAAGGATGTTTGTGAATGACAAGAAGGGGTTTTTAGGGAAAACAAAATGACCAGCAACACCAGAACAGCAGAGATGGGCCTTTCTCTGGCATCTGCACTGACAGACCCTAAAGAGGCTGAGTGTAGTATACTGGCAGGAGAGACAGGAAGCCCCCAGGTGTTAGCCCCAATCAATAGAGAGTGCGAAGGTTACATAGTGAGGGACCATGGAATTTCATAAGGCCCCTGATTAGATGGGGACCTGAGAAAGAAAAGTCAAGCCATCTGAAAGACACCAGAGCTCTGGAACTATCACAGAAAGCATGAGACTACTGCAAGAACTGAGGTTAATTTTTCACTCACAGTTCCTGGGGTTCAAAATCAGAAAGTGAGTTGAGTCAAAGAAAATATTTTTTTTTAAACTGACATTTTTACAAAACTATGTTTAAATATCTATACATACAGGCTCTTTCTAGTGGTGTAACGGGTTAGAGCACAGCACTATGAAGCTCTCCAAAGTCCCTGCAGCACAAGTTCGAACCCCAGCAATGGAGCACACCAACATGCTGTGGCAGACCTCTCCTGTCTCTCCCACTGCTTGCCTCAATAGTGTACTTCTATAAATCTGCCTTTTCTGCTCCCCACTCTGTCTCTGGTGAATCCTCTCACCCTCCGCATCTCTGGCCTGTACCCCAGTTCTGTATGAATGAATAAATAAATAAATCTTTTAAAAAATAATAAAAAATAAAAATAAAAAAGATGTACACATACATGAGTTCCTTTTGGAAGATGGCTCAGTCAAAACTAACTGATCAATATGACAACAAATAAATACATGAACCAAGGTGAAAACATGAAAATATAACAATATGAGTGGAAGATAAAGAAATTTAGAGTTAGCATGATAGCATATTGAAGATTAGAAGCAAAATCTCAAAACGATATTCAAATTATCTTGTGATTTGGTAACCCAAAGACTAAATTAATCTGTTCTACTGAATTTCTCTTTTCTGAAAGATATATTATACATCTTAATGCAATTGTGAGGAACAACCAATAATATAAAGTATTAGTCTAGGTCCTAGGTAAATAGTCATCACTATTATTAATTATGTATTTTCAGTTCTATATATCAACTTTTGAAATATGATATTTAGGCACAATTTTCTTCATTCATTTTTTGTTTGTGTTTTTGCTTTTATGTTAAAGACTGGTTGTAGCGCAGGGGAACTGCATAATAAGGATGAAACTGTGCTGAGTCAAGGTGCATCTTACTGTTAATCACATAAACAGTGGTTTGCTGGATATGTAGAACAAATAAATCATATACACTCAGCCCTTTCTAGTGCTTTTCCAAGTCTGCTTCTAGTACATTTCTGGGATGTTATGTCTGAAATCTGGATCACCTCCATTACCAGCAAGAGCACATTCCCAGGAAGGAGGGTGACAGATGAAATCTGTTTTTCTCCCCAACTCTATTGAATATTAATTCTCACTCCCTGAACTTTCTTAGGAATGTAGGCATGAAAATGTCATCACCAAGGTAAAGGGCCTCATATCTGTACTTGCATTCTCTCAAAGAAAATGAATATCAATTGTCTTACACGGTACTTCCAAAATTCCTTATAATGATTTCCAGTTTACAAGAAGTATAAGAATACATACTTTCAGGAAGAGTTGATTGAGTCCTTTTAAAATTCAATTTTCTTAAATTAAGCAGCTGAAATGAGAAATTAGTTCATGTCATATAAAGGCAATACAAAAATATTCCAAGAGAATCCAGTTTCAGGCACAAATTTGCTTATTTATTTATAGAAACTCTAGAGGAGCTAATGCAGTGGAAAGTTATTTTTGTTTGTAGTTTCCATGGTATGTGTCTGTTATAAATGTTAATATGTATGTCACAGTATATATGTTTTATTCAAAAATAAGCAAAAGGCACACTAAAATAGCAAAATCTAAACTCTGCAGGTTTAGTATAGTGTGTCATTTTATAAAAGTTTCTGGTAAAATTTTTAGTAACTCAGACACCAAGAAACATTTTACTTACAGTGGGTACTTCAACCCCAAAATTTCATGCCAATTAAATTTAATCTCTGCTTTCCTTGGACCATAGTATCAGAACCTAATGGCTATTTACTAAAAAGGAAGATTATAGCATCTAACTTCAAACAATGAATTTCAAACTTTGATTTTTAGTCTAATGAGCTTCTTAATGATGAAGAACTTTTAGACAAACCTAAATCTTTCATCTATCTGAACCTCCTTTGCACAAAAACAGCTAATTATTATGTGTAAATTTAGCACATCATGGATTCAGTAAATATTGTTAAGCTTGGCCCTACCCTATTCACCCTACTGGAGCCAGACTATACGAATGGAAGACAATTGAAAACATAAGAATTATAAGACAAATAGTTACATGTCTCAAAGAAAAGATCCTTAATTTAGAAAGGAGGGATAAAGATTTTCCCCTTCATTTTACTGACAGGAAAAAAAACTAGGGAAAACATTCTGCTATATTAGGTAGAAGAAAGACTAACACTTTTGGTCTATTATGCTAAGGGGTATCTAAACCAATTCTTTTTGGTCTCAATGGTTTCATCTAAATAGTGACCTAATAGTGACCTTTACAGATGACATTAATGTCTTAACATCCCAACATTAAAGATTATGATGCCTAGGTAAGTTCAGTATTGATTAAGAGTTATCAGCTGTTGCTGATCTACTATAGTTAATAATACTATTGCTAAGAGATACAATCTCAACACAGTTTCATCATGAAAAATTATAATTAAATGTGATAATAATAGATGTGAGGTAAATATGTGAAGTAATTTATTGTGGTAGTAACTCTGTAATACACACATATCAAATCAGTCTATAATAAGCTTAAGCTTATACAATGTTTTGTCAATTATATCTCAATAAATCTGAGAAAATATACAACTTTTTTCCAACATCTCCTTGCAGGGGCAATTCATAAGAAATAAACTTTCCAGGTGCTTTAAATAGATACTGATAAGTATAAGTGAACTGCATATTTTACCAAATTAGTTGAGATACATTTACATCAGATTACATAATACCTTCCCAGAGAGTTTAATAAATAACTATAGAATTACTACTAGGGTAGAAGTCAGTCTGATCAAGAAATAGAACATGAAACCAGATACCCTCCCAAACCCATATATCCCTTTCTAATCACAACTCTTTATTTCCCACAGAGGCAGCTAGTATCCTGACTGTATAGTGCTAATTTATTTGATCTTAGTTGTTTTGTCCTTGTAAACTTTATCTAAACAATGTTTTTGAACCTTTTATAAATGGAATTGTTTCTATGCACCTTTGTGTTTTTCAATTTTACTTAAAATAAAATTTGCAAAACTGAATCATGGAAGCTCTTTCATTTGAATTGCTGTATATTACCTCACTGTGTGACTATATACATATTTGTTTACTTATTCCACTGTAAAGGAATATTTATGTTGAACCCAGTTTGAAAATATATTAAACAAAGCTTCTATGAAAATATTTCTCCTTGTATTCTGCAACACACAAATGTTTATTTCTCTCAGATATGTATCCAAGAGTGGAATGCAGGGTCCCAGATTATTCTTATCTTCAAATTAACTAGATAATGCTACACCATTTTGGAAAGTAGCTTTGTCAATTAACATATTTATCATTGGTTTATGAAAATCTCTGAAGGTTTTGTTACTTCCTAATTGTGTAAATTTGTTAGGTAACATGTATTATTAGATTCATCACTCTTAAACTCTTCCATTTATGAAAAATTACTTAAGAACTCTAAGTTCCCACTAGTGTGCTAACCACTAGAATATAAAAGTGAATACAGCAAACACTGGGATACTGTGTCCACTGCAAACTGAAATAACTATTCCTGAGTATCCCACAGACTTCAAATTTCTATCAGCACTTTAGAGGATCAATAAAATATGAACATGATTTTTCAAGAAAGAGTTATACTCTCAGGGAAAGAAAAAAAAAAACATCTATAGAGACCAACAACAGGCTGTTGAACAATGGTTACATGAACACATAAATCAGAGAAGAAATTAAAAAAAAAATTCCTAAGGAAAATGAAAAAGAAGACATGACTTATCAGAAGTTATGTGATACAACAAAAGTGATATTAAGAGGTCAACCTCAGGAAATAAGGAAATAAGTAAACTTAAACTTACACTTAAAGGAGTTAGTAAAAGAAAAAATAAATTCAGCAGAAAATTTGAGTAGAAATAAACCAGAGATCAAAAATATAATTCAATCCATCAATGATGCCATTAACAGGCTCTTTGAGGGCATTTAGTTCAAATCAGAAAGATAAAAAAGAAAACTCAAATGAATGATTAGAAATGAAAGAAATTTCTGTAATACTATAGAAAAAGAGAATCTTAACAGAGTACTGTGAAACCTAAATGGCAACAAATTGGAAAAGTTATAATGATTAATACACAACATTCCACAATTTAATCAGAAAGAAGTAGAAAATATGCACAGTTTATCATGAATACTAAAAGTTAAACAGTAATCAAAAGTCTTTAAAAAAAATGATCCCAGGGCCAAATAACTTCATTACTAAATTCTATCAAACTTTCATAGACATATCTATCCTTCTCAAACTCATCTAAAAATCTGTAAAGGAGAGAAAACTTGCAAACACATTCTTAGAAACCAATCCATCTTGATTCAGAAAGTAGATAATGACATCACAACAAAAGACTATATACTGATATTACTAAGGAACACAGATGCAAATATTTTCAACCACAGTAGCAAACTGAATTATATATTATATACATTAGTATAGCAGACTCAAAAATACACTAAAAGAATCATAAAACATGATCAAGGGGGATTTATTCCAGAGAGGGAAGGTCCTTCAACATGCACAAATGAGCATGTTGAAATACAATATGCCTTATCAACAAAAGGAAGGGCAAAAATCATATAATCATCTCAATAGATTCAGAAAGCCCACTTTAAAAATTCAATATCCTTTATGATAAAAATCCCTTAACAAAAACACATATAGAAGAAATAGTACCTCACCAGAGTAAAAGCCATATAAGGCAAACCCTCAGCCAACATGATAGTCATTGGTGAGAAACTGAAAGCTTTTCTTCGAAGATCAGGTATAAGGCAAGGATGTCCACTTTTACCCCTATTATTTAACATAAAACTGGAAGCCATAGTTAGTGTAATTTTACAGGAAAGGGGAGAATGGTATCCAAATTGGAAAGGAAGTAAAACAGTCACTATTTTCAAATGAAATGTAATATAGAGAGAATTCCCAAAAGGTATAATAAAAAGCTATCAGAATTAATAAACAAATATAATGAAGTGACAGGCTGCATACTGATATACAAAAATCTGTAGCATTTCTATACACAAGATGAACTAGCAGAAAAAGAACTTAGGAATGCAATGCCATTTACAATCACATACAAAAGGAACTAAATACTCAGTAATGAATTTAACCAAAAATGTGAAAGATCTGTATATTGAAAACATTTTTGAAAGAAATGGAAAATACAACAGTATGGAAAGATACCCTGTGCTCATTGATAAGTGGACTCAGAATCATTAAATGTCTATATCAGCTAAAACAATACATAGATTCAATGTAATCCCTATTAAAATCCCAAATGACATTCTTCACAGAAATATAACAGCAACAAAAAAGTTATGAGATTTACTTGGAATTACAAAAGGATCCCAAATAGCAAAAAAAAAAAAAAAAAATCTTGTGAAAAAGAAAACAAAAATGGAGATATCTTGTTCTCTAGCTTGATATTATGCTACAAAGCAACAGTAATCAAAACAGCAATGTAATAAAAATAGAAACACAATATCACACAGACCAATGTAACAGAATTGAGAAACCAAACATAAAACTACACACATTCAGAAAATTAATTTTTAAAAAATGAACATATAATTGATCAAGGAAAATCTCTTCAACAAATTGTGCTGGGAAAACTGTTTAAACACATTCAAAAAGAATGAACTAGAATACTAACACTATACACAAAAATTAATTCAAAATGATACAAAGAATTAGATGTAAGCCCTAAAGTCATAAAATTCATAGAAGAAAATATAGGCCATAAAATCCTCCAGCAAGGGAAACAAAGCAAAACTAAACATAAAGAACTACATCAAACTAAAAAAAAAAGTGAAAAAAAAAAGTATTATCTAAATGAAAAGGCATCTCACTCAATGGGGAACTATTTGCAAAACATGCATCCAACAAGGGGTTAATATCCAAAAGTACAAAAACTCATAAAACTCAGCAGGTAATAAAACCAAACACCCAATTTGAAAAATGGTTAGAAGTTCTGTAAAGACATTTCTCAAAAAAATATCTGCATACTGCCAACAGATATATAAAGATATGCTCATCATCTCTTATTATTTAGGATTTGGGGAAATGCAAATCAAAACTGTAAGATATCACTTTATACCTGTAAAAAATGGCTGTGACTTGTAAAGCAAGAAACAACATGAACTTGTGGAGAGAAAGGAGTCCTTGTATACTGTCAGTGAGAATTTAAGGGTGTATACAACTGGAAAGCAGTGTGGAAATTCTGCAAAACATTAAAAAACAGAAATTCTATAGAATCTAGTTATCTCAGTTCTATTATTCACCCAAAGAATACACAAACACTTATTTAGTGAGATATATGCACTTACTCCATGGTCACAGCATCATGTTTTAATAATAGCTAAGGGGTGAAGACCACCTAAATGCCCATCTAAGGTGACTGCATAAGGAGGTTATCATATAGGCAAGTAATGGGTTACTATTCAGTCACTGAAAAGATGAAGTCCTGCCACTGTCAACAATATGGATGCACCTAGAGGAATTATGCTTAGTGATGTCAGTCAGACAGAGAAACAAACATCATATGCTTTCATCATATGCATTCATCATATACTTTTATCCATAACAAAACAAATGGGTTAAATAAAACAAAAATAAATGTTCAGACTAAAAAGACCAAATTAGATGTTACAAGAAGGGCAGGGAAAGAGGGATCAGTAAATTGGGTAAAGGGTTGAATTTTTAGGTTAATTATAGTGTTGGACTTTTTGTGTTCAACACAGTGTATTATGTGTGGATGTTGATTTCACACCCTATACCATGTTCTAATGCAATGTTATTTCATTAAAAAAGTAGTCCCACCGAAAAAGTAAAGAAGCTAATCATAATGATTAGCGATTACATAAAATAGCTTTTCAACTCTATCCTATTTTTGAGATCTGTATCATGTATGGGAGATATTTTTCTTTCAAGTCATAGGAAACAATCCTGGATTTTTGCTTTTCAGGCTATCAGTTACATATCTTAGTATGACAAATTGTTGATGGAATGAAGAAAAGGTGCCTCAAAGGAACAACAAATGTTATATTATACTTCATGTCAGAGTAATATTTATTTGGTTCGGTTTTTAAATAGAAATTCTGATTTCATTTAAATTCAATGAACACTTTTCTGAGTGCCTCTGGCTTTGCCCATGCATTTACTGTGTTCTTAATTATAAGATTAGTGCACATAAATTATGTACAAATCATGATAGCTTTGGTGTGAAAATACAAATACACATTTGTGTGCATAAATGCAGAATGAAAAGGGAAAAAAATGAACCTGAGAAAATCTGGCACTGAATATCAAGGAAAATACTGTGCAGCATAGCAATTCTCTTATTCCCATACTAATTTGCTAGAGGAGTTAATTCTGGTCCCCCAACTGCCAGTAGCCTGCACAGCATGCAACTGGAGGATTACATATCATATGCAGATGTACGAAAAAGTGATTTTTCTCAACTACATTACTACACTGATTTTAATCCTTTAAATATATTATTTGAGATAAATACTTCTTTTAAATAGTGTCTCTGTTCCTTTGGTGGGATTCACTCTTTAGTACTCCAAAATTGGAACTTAAACCTGTGCAGAACTTCTTGGTTATTCCATGCAACTATCAAACAGCAGTACACCAAAAAAAAAAAATAAATAAAAATAAAAAGTATGGGCAAACATAAAATTACAATCACAGTAGTTATTGCTTTCAAATTTTGGTTAAAGGTATAAATAACTGCAAAGAAATTTGTGCTCACATTTTTGCATTTGGCCACAACATTGGACACAAACAGAGAGTTTTGTCTGCTATGAACCAATACAGACTCTACAGGCTATATCTAGTTAGTGCCAATCATCCAGAGAGGTTGCCAGCACTGTTTACAGTTACAAATACAAATTATTTACTGTAGCATATTAAGTAATAGGGTAGATTTATAGTAGCAAGAGAGGCTGATAAGAACCACTGGCAAGATGGAGCTTTGTAGAAGTAAACAAATTAACCAGAAGGAGCAGCTGGGGAAAGAAGTACAGGCATATGTGTGTGCATTTGGTTAAAATGTAATGTTGACTTCAAAATGATGGGAAAATAATTTCCTTCCTCCTCCTATGCTCACCCTAAGGCACAAAATCTGAACAGGATACTTTCAAATTTCATTGTCTGCAGCTGAAAATTAGGTGTAGTATATGTAAGACTTCTATTATTGCTGTAAGTCCACACTCCTTCACAACAACCCCTGTGGCTGTAAAAGAAATGACTGTTATAAAAGTGCATATTCTACTGTCAGCTATATGAAAATGAGCAGGGGAGGAGAGAGCCCTGGGACTTGCAGCCTTGCCTCAATCTAAATATGACTTGCGAAATATTTCTGCATCATCATTTTGGAAATCACTATACACATACACGTGAACACACATATACTACTTACACAGGGCACTTGCAAAAGTTTCAGGTTGGTGAGGGAAAAAGCTCTCCCCCAAATTACATAATTTTAATTGTGTCTTCCTTCTGGCATTTTAGCAGGTGGCATTTCAGTGATCAATGAAGCTCTGGCATCTGCGCTTCCTTGTATATTATCCTCTTCTGCCAGTCTACTGATCTAGAATTACATTACTGTTACCATCATTTTAGATGCCTGTAAAAAAACAAATCTTCTGGCACCTTTTCTCATTTGTAGCATGAGAGCCATCCTGAAATCCTTATATTTTATTCTTAGGAGACAGTTTTTGCTCCAAATTTTATTTTACTTTATCCTTTTTTTTTTTTTTAAGATCCTTTCACTTATGGCATGTGAGATGCTCAATATAGACTAGAATACCCACATCAAAACAAAATAGCACATTAGACACTTACTGAATTGTATTTGAATGATTAAAGATGCCAAATATGACTGGAAAAATAGGTCATTTGGACTTTTCAAAGCATTCTTACCTTCCATGGTGATATTTTGTGTATATCTCTGCTTTGATGCAGGTCTTAAAAAATATTGTCATGTTTGGGGCCTAACTGGTGGCACAAGGGGTAAGTCTCAGAACTCTCAAGCTATCACCAGCCACTATGGTATGAGGCATGAGTTGATCCCCTGTATAGGGAGATGACCCACATAGCATAGTAGGTCTCTCTAATCTTCACCTGCTGTCCCTCTCAGCAGTGTTTTTCAGTAGATCTGCCTGTTCTGCTTTCACTTTGTCTTTGGTAAATCCTCTCACATCCCACACTTCTGGCCTACATCCCAGTCCTTGTATGCATAAACAAATAAAAATCTTTAAAATATACATATATATATATATGTTGTCATGCCTACCACATCTGATTTTCACAGTATTCATGTAAGGTAGATAAGAAAGGCATCCATTCAATGTTAGTTGAGTGCCTTATTGCTACTAGGAATATAGAGAAATAAAAGAAACCTTCCAGGGCCCTCCTGGTAGCACAACAGGTTAAAGCACAGTGCTGGGAAGCGATCTGCATTCACTGCAGCATGAGTTCAAGCCCTGGTCAGGGAGGTGACCCATATGGCATGGCAGACCTTTCCTGACCCGTCTACTGCTCCCCTCAGCAGTGTATATCAGTCAATCTGCCTGTTCTGCTCCACAGTCTGTCTCTGGTGAATCCCCCCACCCCTAAAAAAAAAAAAAAATCTCTGGCCTGAACCTCAGCTTTTGTATGCATAAATAAATAAAACTTAAAAGAAAATCCCTTCCAGCTTTTAGAGGCTATAATTGCCAATCTAGCAATGTGGAAAGAGACATACCAAGAATTAAAAGTTGGCTCCTAGCAAGTTGCTATAGAGACATGACTATTACTCGGGTCTTCTGAGTCCTGGTTTCCAAGATACTCACAGCCCCTCTTTTATTGACATTAACTGTTACAAGTAAGATGTGACAAGTTCTGAGCAGGAACATTATTTGTTCATTTGAATACAACCCTTCAGCTCATGATTGCTTTGTTGCACATGCATTTTTAAAGGCTCTTTACTTGGAAGGATTAAAAATTATTAATTATATTGGGGAAAAATATTTTTGCAGTAAGTATGTTTTATTGATCTGTTTGTATAATAAACTTCAAATAGTCCCTATAACATCTTTCTTCATCCCCTGTATTTTTAAAAGTTGCTTTCTGGTATTTCAGAGATCAGTCCGCTTCAACCTAAACACTCCTCCAGTTAAAAATTTCTCCTTTTCCCCCAGTTGAAGTCCATGGTCAACACCGCATGGACTTTAACCTCCGTAAGAATAGAAAGTACAGTCCCTTGCTTTACTCCCCCCCACCCCTGGCTCTTTCAGGCTCTCTCCATTCACACTGCTTTGTCTTGAGTCCTCAGCTTGCAATGGGGAGAAAAAGGAGAGGCAATAAAGCAGACAGGTCTCATGTGCTTAGTGTAAGTGAAACCTAATACTGGTGGCCTCTGAATTCTTAGATCTAAATACTGCTTTTCCTCTTCTGGGATGCCTGTCAGAGATTTAGGAATCCAGTTTTTAAACGTCTTGTAAATACAATTCTCTGACATGGATGTGTCTTCTCTGGCCAGTGCCTTTCCTGTGTCTTTCCTGTCTTGTTTTGTGGAAGCTTCCTCTTATGTTTGCCTCATAAATCACCTCACCTTCAAAGGTGAACTACTATACAAGTCTCAGCTGATGTTCTCTAAAATGAATAAGCCCTGGTTCCTTTCTGTGTAGACCAGACTCACTGGAAAAATACATCTATGCCCTGTCAACCTCTGAAAGGTGAGGCCATTTCCAGAATAGCACTCTTGGCTCTGTTCCCAAAGATAACCCTTCCCAGCTGCCAGCCACTGACCTTTGCAATTTTACAGGCATAATCCTCCAGCCTCTATGAGATTTAAGTGAAGGATGCCAAGTGTCTTTGGAACCCCCCTCTTCTTCTAGCATAAAGTGAAGAGGAAAGAACCCATCTCTCCTGCACTTTAGATGGAAAATGCCACATCATTATCCCTTGCTAGTCTCTGAAGAAATTGTATTTATCATGCTTCGTCAACCTGCAGGTTAAAAGGAGGTTATCTTAGTTACCTCCTGCTAGTGTAATAAAATCCCACAGACTGAATGGCATAACCACAGTCATGTTTTATCACAGTTCTGAAGGCTGGAAATCCAAGGTCAAGGTACTAGCAGAATCAGTTTTTGCAGAGGGCCTCTTCTTGACTACAGATGGCAGCCCTCTTTCTGAGCCTTCTTATGGCAGAGTGAGCCCTTTCGCATCTCTTCTAATAAGGGAATTAAATCCCACTAGGAAGGTTCTACCTGCTTAACTTAAATATTTATTTCCCTGTGACTCCAGTCCCAGACACCATAACACTGCATTAGGGTCTCAATATGTGACTCTTGGGGAATCAAAATTCAGTCCAAGGCAGAGACACACATAAAACCATCCTGTGGCTTCCATTTTTCAAACGCATGTATCCCTCTTTTTCGTAGGGATATTAGACTAATTTTTCTCAGCTTTGTGGATTTAGCTGACAAACTGAAACAGGAAGAATAACATTTAAACATCCTTTTAAATATATGAGTGCTTGAAAGTTGACCTCTTTCTTTCGTTTACAGAACCTTGCTTTTTTGCAAATGCCAATTTTAATCTCTTCCTTTATGAAACCTTTGAAAACCAACTCCACATACTAAATTAACTTCAGCAGAGCCTGAGTTCACAAAGGATGTTTATATTTTTGATTAATATGCTTTATGTTTTGTGTACCTGTCTTTTACAGGTATACAGAAATCATTTAGAACTAGACCAAACCACTTGTCCAACAGAACTTCTTGTGATGATGGAAAGTTCTGTATTAATATTTATATTTGATTCTTGAACACTTACAATATGGGTAGTACAACTAATTCTAATTTTAATTTGCACTGAAATTTAAATTAATTTTAATACAAGCGCTAATTAAACTTAAATTTGAGTAGTCACATATGTTTAGTATCTATGAAAAAAATTACATGAAATAATCAGGATTTTGATTTCCAATTCTTTATATCAAAACACAAAAATGTCCTTCTTACAGTGAATTATATATGTTATCCTATTTAGTAAATACTGAATGACTTATTTCACATTAGGTAAAGCTAATACTTAAATATGTCAAATGAGTGACATTAATATAATCCACTTATTTTTAATAAAGTCTAATAAAAATGATATCCTTTCTATTTCTTACTACTACTATGCTCATGCTTTTATACTTCATGCAATAAGATAATTTTATATAAAACAAAGAGCATCACTTTTTCTTCAAAGAAGAAACTTAAAATAATAATCTGTTCTCAGATTGAGTGTATGTACAACTAATAGAATGAACAAAAATACAGAGGTTCATATGGCTTCCGAGGTGAGGCATCATGAAAGATATAGATTTCAGTGACCATGTTGGGTACAAGATAATTTATATCAATTTCCAAAGCCAGTTAGAGATGCAAATGACATATATAAGTCAAAAAGTCCTCACTAGTTTTTTTGGGGGGGATAATCCCAGTGTGCAGTGAGTATTTTTGGTCATGAGTCTGTCCTTGTTTCTTGAAATGTACAATATCTTTATACAAATAAAATGATACCATCTTTGATTATATTATGTTGAACTAGTCACTCGTGAAGTTAACATCACTTTCAATTCACTTAGTAAATTTACAGCATTTCTGCTTATTTTTTGTAGATCTCATTCACCAGTTTGGCAAATTATCCAGCTTCTATCCACTATTCACCTGTTTACATACATTTTCGTTGTCATTAACCATCAATAATATGTTATGGGCACACCCCAGGATTTCTTGATTACTGACATGGTCAGGGAATCGATGGATGCCACAGAAGTGACAATGAAGCTAAAGCATGGACAGCATAAGTGAAAGCTGCATCATTTTGAATCTTCAATAGACACAGTCCTTTACAGTTTGATAAAAACATTAAGTTTGTTCTAGAGCTTCCTGTTGGAGTTACTTGTTAAAAGATGGAAAGACTATACACAAACAACCAATCAGAAGAAGCAGAGATAAAAAAAAAATCCCCTTTTCAAATAAAACAAAAAGAATCAAATACCT
>NW_004567103.1:48537608-48555743 GCF_000260355.1 Condylura cristata
TTTTTTGGGTCTACTCTTACAGGAGGTATCCCTTCAAGTTGATATTTAATCATGTTTTAAATCCTTGGGGGAAATTCCTTAGGGAATAAAAAATGTCTTGTTCAAAACAACCATTCTGATTATAGCAGAGGTCTTAGTCCACTCTGATCACTTCAGTTGATGTAGTATTGTTGGAATCTACAGGGAAATAACGCTATTATTAGACTTACTGGTTTTGACACAATTTGGCCCAGAGGACTGATTCTGACAAAAGGTGGTAAATAAAGACAAGAGCAAGCACAGTTATTATTTTATATTTTCCAAGTTGAAGGTGCTATCAGATGCATCTTGGTGCATTAAAGTACATTATTTAAAATTTTTCATTATTCGAACATGAAGGATGACCTGAATAAAGACATTCTATTCCTACTTCTCCCACATTGATTTTGACAACTTCTAAATTCTTAGGGTATTTGTTACTATTACACAATGTGGTGATTTAATGATATATTCTACCACTACCATACTGTTTATGGACAGAGAACAAACTTCTCTCATATTCTATATGTTCATAATGTCTAAAATGGTATTTGGAAAATAAGATGGAATTTAATAAATACATATTTGTCTTCCCCCTGTTCCCTTACACTCGTTATGAGTGAAACCATCCAGTATTTTCCTTTTTCTTTCTGGATTATTTCACTAAGCATGATCCCTTCTAGCTCCATGTTGCTCCAAAAAGAAAAACAACAAATAACTATAAGCCAGAGATGTTTTACGGGGCTGGAGAACAGAATAGGATCAAAACTGGGGTGGGAAGAACGCAGGGGACTAGGGGGTGACACGGGGGTGAATTGGTGATGGAAAGTCCACAAGGGTTACAACCAAGATGAAAACAATGCACAAAATGAAGAATGACTTAAAAAGTAAATAAAAATACAAAGTAAGTAAATTTGTCTCATAGACATAATTACATTTTCTTTGTTTCTTTTTTTATTTTTTTATTACAAAAGTTTATTTTTACATCATTTTGTACATTTTTTTTCCCATCTCAATTGTAATCCCTGCGGGTTTCCCATCACCAAGTCACCCATGTGCCATCACCATAATCCCGTGCATTTCCCTCCCCCCATTTTTGATCCCATTCCCCACTCCACCCCCACAAAGACATAATTACATTTTCAATGAAATAATGCATGTATGACATATAATAAACAGTAACCAGGGATTTCCTTCTCAACTTGAAAAACACTAAGTGTTTGTTACTTTGAAAAATGCCTGCTAAGAAAGATAAAACCGAAATGTTAACAGTGCTTTCAGGGAATATTTCCCTTGCTCCTTATATTCATGGCTGCGAGACTGTGATACAATATTTGTGAAAACCTGCTAAAAGTTAATAAAGCAAATTTGAGTGATTCCATAGCACCATCAACTAATTAATGGCATTAGAAAGAATTGTTGATTGAGGGTTTCCAACAGGGCTTATTAGAGTGGACATTAACCTAGGTTAAAAGGAATGAGAATGACCCTTTTCAAGTATAACAAATCTTTAGAACATGTATCTTTTTTAAGAGTCAACAGTTCATATAAATGCCTTTTATGTAGAAAATCCACTTTACCATTCCGCACTGAAATGAAGGACTTGGTATCTTCAATTTATTGTAGATCTTATACAAATGACTAAATCGAGAAGAGGCACATGGTTAACTATGTGCCACTTTAGGAGAAATGTCACACAGTGAACAAAAACGACTTCCATAAAGTGACTACTATAACTGGTTATTTACATATAGTAACCTAAAACTGGTATAATATTTATCTTTGCATCTCAAGAGTGGTGAGATTGCTTGATCTAGATTATAGGCCCAGTCCATTGCCAAGTCATGATTTAAGCTCAATTTTTGTTTTTTAAAGATTTATTTGTGCATACAGAACTGGGGTACAGGCCAGAGGCTCAGGGGCAGTGAGAGGCTTCACCAGAGACAAAGTGGGGAGCAGAACAGGCGGATCGACGAAGTACACTGCTGAGGGGAGCAGCGGGTGGGTCAGGAGAGGTCTGCCACGCCATGTGGTCTCCTCTGGGGCAGGCGGGAATCGAACTCATGCGGAAGCGGCTTTAGATTCTCAGTGCTGTGCTTTAACCCACTGCGCCACCAGGGAGGGCCTAAGCTCAATTATTTTTAATTCAATTAATAGCCATTCTATTCATTGTCTTGTATCAAGAAGTAGTAAAGAAAGTAATGGCACTTAGGGTTTTCATGGATATTGCTAGATCTTATTGATCTAAGATTGAACAAAAAGAAATTGTATTGAAATGAAGTCATTTCATTTCTTAGTCCAATGAAAACTTTACTTTGTATTATCTATGTGAAAACTAAAGTTGCTCTTTCAAAATTTGAATTGCTCCCTTTTTCTTCAGCCCCTATACTGAGTGAATGAGTTTTCCAGTGATAAACTAGAGATAACTTTTAAGAATAAAGGTTAATATATTTTAAAATATACAATAGCAGCAATGGCCAATAAAAACAGTTATTTGCTATATATAACAAGCATTATGGAATGCAGAACAACTTTATCACTTATCAATAAAAACTTGACTTGCTTCAAATTTAATTAGTGTTATAATTCCAAAGTCAATGAATTACATGTAACAAAATAATCCATTATGTAGATAAAAATAGGATTTAAAATGATCCTACAAAATGAGAAATTAATGTAGGCACAGTGCTTAGGTGTCAAGAGTAAATCTCTCTCATTTCTCTTTCATCAAAATTACCCTCTTACTCAAATGGCCTCTCAATTTCATTAACTGTTAATCACTAGACACGAGGAGGTTGCTTATATCCTTCTTACTCTAACAGATTGTTGGTATGTATATTTTTTCTTAAAGAAAACAATGTTAATTTTTAATATTTTTTGTTTTTATTTGTCTCTTTTGAATTTATGTTCAAAGATTAAAGATAGCTTGTCATTATGCTTGGAATGTCTACAGCTCAGTTAAAAAATATAGCAGACTGATTGTTAAGACATTTCTATTACAAGTTTTATAGCTGAATGCTCTTCAATCACTCTAAGAATCACTCCCTGCTGGATTTGTGCAGCAGTAAATACCTGAATAAAAATGATCTCAGTAATGCAATGGGGCAGAGAAATGAACTAAATATCTAAAGAAATAAGCTAACCTTTTAAAAAAGATCTATAGAGTGATAACCTTCAAAATGTTTTTGATTATCAGCCCCAATAAGAAACAGAATTCACATCTTGATCTAACACAAACACACATCAATATGAAATCATCAAACAAAACTGTCCCTAAAATACTAAAGTGCTAATCTTGTTAGGATGGAATATGGTAATAGAGGCTAAAATAATAATTTTAATTGATGGTATAAGATAGAGTCAATATATTTCTTTTAAAAAGTTATGAGTTCTTAATTTGGGGCATAACTTTACCCCAGGTGTGAAGTAAATACCACATAACCCACCATACAAAATAACTATTCATCAAAAAAAAAAATCACTTCATAAAATTCAGTGTTTCTCTTGAACATGTTG
This sequence comes from Condylura cristata, assembly GCF_000260355.1. Lineage (NCBI taxonomy): Eukaryota > Metazoa > Chordata > Mammalia > Eulipotyphla > Talpidae > Condylura > Condylura cristata. The sequence continues at coordinate 48,541,143 of NW_004567103.1, forward strand.
TAGTGTGTTGGTGTGGAAATGTTTTCATCTACAGTTGTCAAAATTGAAGAAAATCAGTTTCTGAACATCAATCTCCTCAGCTATATCATATGTGGGTTTTGATTCAGGTACCAGCTATTCTCTCTCTTTCCAATTCTAGTATATTTTCCTTCTTGAATACTTTCACACCATTCTGCTTAAGGGCAAGAAATTACATTGGGTAATCATTTTAAATGATTATTGAAAATATTTCAATTATCATAAAACTTAACAAAGTGAAGATTCCTCTATTTTCTCCAAATACTAGTCATCCATGCAAAGCAGCTGCTTTCTTTCCCAATATTTCTTTCCAGAATTTTTCTCCCTTCCTTTTTCTATTCCTACATCCTCTTTCTCCTCCTCTTTTCTCTCTCTCCCCCTTACTTAACCATACATATTTACATACTTCATAGTTTTAAAATATAGTAACATATAATGAATTCCTTAGTATTCACTCTAACTTTCTCAATTTAGAGTCATTGATAATAATTAGATTTATTTATCTCATATTCTCTATATGGAATTTAAGTTTAAATCAAAGAAAAAACAAATGTTATGTTAAATAAATGAAAATTAACTAAGTACACAATTTATTTACTATTTTAAACTTTTTACAGTAAGGGGTAGCATGAAGAATCTTATGATTAAGTAATTACACAGCTGCAAATGTATATATGTGAAAAATACATCACACGATAATGTAATCAAAATATTCTTTTAACCTAATATAAAGCCTTTAATATGAGTATGCAAATGATTTCCCAATAATAAGTGTTACTATCCCAGCATTATCATTCTCAGCCAATAATAATAACCCAGGAAACTGAGCTCATTAAATTTTTTTTAAAAAAATTGCTATTATAATAAAAAAGTATTTGAAAAATAATTATTGTCCTCTAATAGTTAATATTAATAATGCTTAAAAATTCAATACCATTTAAAACATTTCAAATGTAATAAATCAGATATATTTAGATTACTAAATACATTATAAAACAGTCAGTATTTAAGAATACTGACATAGAATAAAATATCCGATATGCTCCTGATATAATTTAACGCTATTTTATACTTATGGCTACTTAAAGATATTCAAGTAACTGCCTTGTAAATGTTATAAGAAAACTAAGTTCTTATTTTATTAAAAAAAAAAACTATTGTAGCAATATAATGTGTATTTATCATGGTGAAAATGACAGTTTTGATGTGTAGTCACTCAAAGGGTCATCCTTCCTGTCTTGGGAGCAGAACAAATGTGTCATTATAAAGTGTGGACACAAAAATGATTAAACCATTGACTTATTGACGTTCAGGGATTTTTTTTTCTCCTCTGCTCATATCAGCAAGAATTCATTGATAAATTACCTGTGTGTAGAACACACATGGTTTGAAGGCTCCTCTTTAGCTGCCACACCAAGTGGAAATAAAAGGACAGCAACTAAACAAGCATCCTAATTATCATAAACTCCAAGGAATACATGAACAGAGTGCCAGGTGGCATTCATTCATTTTCATGCCAGGATATGTTTTATTTAAGTACGGTACAAATCACCAAAGCATTTGAAATCTATGCAAAGGTAAGATACTCTTGCTAATGGAGATGTCTTTGAGCTAACTACACTGAGTGAAGAATGACTGTACCATCTAACATCAATTTTTACTATGAAAAGAGTACTTACATTATTGTGAACATATTTATACTGACTGTGATGTATCTTTACCATTTTAAAATAATTGGGTAAGCTGCACATACCAGGCAAACGAGTTGTATGGAACAGTAAAGACATAACAAAATAGAACAACCTGTTAGCTGACTGCAATAGTCTCAAGTTTAACATGTGAATAATCACTAATCCCAAAGTAGTCCATTTTATTGTTGTCAGCTTTGATATACTTCTTATATTGTCCTAAAGTCTTTTATTTATATCCATCTTGCCTCTTGGGATCACAAAAAAACAAAACAAACAAAAAAAATCTGAATTTATTTTAGAGAACAGACATTAAATTTAACATATTTAAAAAAATCAAGACCTTTTTTTTCTTTTCCTTCTTTCCAAGAAATAAATAAACATTCCTTATAAATCTGGTTTTCAGGTCTGTCCTCATTAGCTACCAGTTTGCCCACAACAACTATAGTCCAGTGTAGTCATTCCCTTACAGTTTCTATCCCATGTTTCTAGCCATTCTGCAGGAATCGTCAGGGTATCACATACTCACCACACTGAATCAACTAAAATCGTGTGTGTGCAACCAAATCTCTGAGTCTTCTTCATAGTCTCTGAGTCTTTTTTGTTTAAACATGCTGCTTTTTTTTTTAAAAAATGCTCTATTTAACCAAATGGTGTTCATTATTTAGAGTCAAGTAAAATGGAGGGAGGGCTTTCCATTATCCCAAATTGTGCTTGTGAGAGATTTTTGTATTTTAATTACATTATCAAAATTGCTTTGCTAAATGCTTCCCAATACTTTCTAATCATCTAAAATCTCCTGTTGGAAATGTGATTAACATGGAACTTAAGAAATCTGTCTTTCTGACTGCTATGTATTGGCCAACTGAACATTGTAATTTCCACTTCTACAAAGGTCTTCTCACTTAACAGCAGCACAGTGATTAAGAATAGAGTTCCAACATCAGACAGTCTGATCTTTAATTCAAGTTCTGCTGCATAGTACATGTGTGCTCTTGAAATTGCATAAATGTTCTATGCCACATTCTTAGGCTGTACAGTGCAAATAGTGGTAATACCTACCTCATAATTATTTTTTGTGAGATTCATTTATTAAATATACATTAATTATTAAGAAAGCCCTTATGGCACAGCAGTCCTAATAAGTGTTTAACTATAAAAGTGCAACTAACTGGGCCCTCCCTGGTGGCGCAGAGGGTTAAAGCACAACACTAAGAAGCTTAAGCCACTTCCTCATGAGTTAGAGCCCCGCCTGCCCCGGAGGAGATCCACATGGTGCGGCAGACCTCTCCTGACCCGCCCACTGCTCCCCTCAGCAGTGTACTTCGTTGATCTGCCTGTTCTATTCCCCACTCTGTCCCTGGTGATACTTTCACCCTCCGTATCTCTGGCCTGTACCCCAGTTCTGTATGCATAAATAAATAAATCTTTAAAAAAAAAGTGCAACTAACTTACTAGAAGACAGTTGCAGAGAAAGGGGTTCAAAAAGGGTTCTTCACAAAATTGACAAAGGTTCCCAAGTCAGTGTTAAATATCTGATAAACTTAGAGAAACTAAACTTAGTCTTCCTTTTCTTTCTTTTAACTCCTATTGGGCTGAAAACTAAGGTCACCCTCCTGAGAAATGAGAGGTAAGAAAAGATGGAAGACTGGATTTAAAAGTTTGGGTGTATATATATATATATAAAATCAAGGACAAAGGACAGTTTTTTAAATTTATTTATTTATGCACACAAGAAGCAGGTTACAGACCAGAGATGTGGGGGTGAGAGGACTCATCAGAGACAGAGTGGGGAGCAGAACAGGAAGACTGATAAAGTACACTGCTAAGGGGAGCAACAGGCAGGTCAGGAGAGGTCTGCCATGCCATGAGTGTCACCTCCCTGGCTGGGAATCGAACTTATGCTGCGGTAGCTGCAGATCTATTCACAATGCTGTGCTTTAACCCATTGTGCCACCATGGAGGGCCCAGCTAAGGCCAAGTTTTATTATTTAATCAAAATTCTTAATAGTGGTTTAAAGAGACTTTTGGTTCAGCCTGGGCTTTTCCAGTGGAAGGTACAAAAAGCAACTCAAGCAGGCTTAAGGGGGTGGCAGAACATAAAACTATGACTATTTCCAACAATATTGTATGAGACTTGCCTATTTAAACTGATTATGTGTACATAAAAACAAGAGAACTAAAAATGTGCATATCTATAGCAAAATAAAATTCATGCCCTACTTTAACCATTGGCAAGTCTGCTAGAATTTCTGGTCAGTGGACAGACTATGAGGATTTTCCATTTTAATTCAGGTCTCTGAAAGCTGTTTTCTGTTTTCTATCAGTCATGGGAATCTTTAGGGTTAGATTTCCTACACAATACCAGGTTTTCTAGTAGGCTCTTCATACAATTAAGTTATTGAAAATGTGTATGCTGTTCAGTTCAACATGATCAAATTACTACATGAGTTTTCCCTCCAGTACTTCACAAACCCCCCATGAACTGAGAGTAAAGATGCACAACAAAAAGTATAAATTAATAGGATGGAGGAAACTAAATTGAGAGGGAAATAATACAGTGAGTAAACATTTTACCTTCATTTTTTTTTTTTTACATGTCCCTTTTATGTTTTAAGTTGCATTTCCATTGTCTTTATGTGTTGCCTTTTCTACTTTTTGTTTGAAAGTTCTGGTGAGGTTAGCATATGATGTCCTATTTTTTTTTTGTGGTCTGTTAGATTTAATCTCAGACTCATTCTGAGGATACATTTTACTTTCTTTCTCCCTCACATTATATAATTTAGGTTTCTATTACCTTTATTTTTTTTTTTAACTGCTGCTTTATATTACTCCCTTTATTACTTCTTTCATGTCTGCTAGGTGTTGATGTATTCTTTTAATTTTTTTTTTTTTAGGAGAACTCCTTACCTCATTCTCTTTTGGATGATAGCCTCACAAGATAAAAATAAATATTTTTATAAATATTTATAAATATTATAAATATTTATAAATATTTTTCCTTGAGCAGTTTAAGTATTTGTAGAAGTTTTATATTTTTTCAATAGTTACTGTTTTCCTGTTTTTGACTATGGATTGTTTTTCTTAAGTTGGCAAGCATAGTTATAACAGCTACCTTAAACTTTTCATCATGCATATATTCTGCAATTCTACTGGATTGAATCTTGGAACTTTTTGCTCCAGCTTTTCTTTTTCTAAAGATTTATTTATTTGTGCATACAGAAATATAGTACAGGCCAGCAGTGCAGGGGTGGCAAGAGGATTCATCAGAGACAAAGGGGGAACAGAACAGGTGGATCAACAAAGTGCACTGCTGAGGGGCACAGTGGGTGGAACAGGAGAGGTCTGCTGTGCCATGTGGGTCACCTCCAGGACAGGGGATCAAACTCTGCACTGAAGCAGCCACAGCTTGGCTTAGCTTCGCAGTGCAGCACTTTAACCCACTGTGCCACTAGGGAGGGCCTGCTTCAACTTTTATCACTTGTTTCTGTTTCTTCATTTTTAGTTCTTATGGGTTACAAGGAGTTTTGTTTTCTCATCTTGATAGACTGATTTTAATACCTCCTGAAAGAAGCCGGGTACAATCTTAATATTATTTTACATCGGATCTTTAGGTGTCTATCATCTCCTGTACTGATATCTTTCTTCGGTCCTATTCAGAGAGCCCTGGCACTCATAACAGTATATGTAATAATTAGGAATTAACCAACAAAGAAGGGTCACTTCCAGTGAGCATGAAGGGTTCAAGCTTCCTGAACTGTGTGATTCTCTCACCTAGGAAAATCTTTGGTCTAAACAACCAATGAAGCAATTCAAACCAGCCTCATATTCTAGGCTACAGTCAAGCCATTGAAATAGGCTGAGTTTTGTTCTCTTTGTTTTTGTACAAATCCTTAGCCCAGGACACTTGCTCCTGTTGTTAAGGGGCAGTTCCCTCAGATTCTACTCAATGAGAGCATTCAGTTGTCTGGTGTTTGGCCTTGGATAGGATCGGTATTTTTCTGTCACAGTCATAGGCTATAAACAATAACATATTTTATGAGGAGACACAGGTGATATTATGTGGCTCCCCTGCTAGTTCAGGCTCTATTTTAGTTTGGGGAACTCAGCTCAAGCACCATCTATCCTGTACACTGACTTTGTGTATCCCCTTCTCTGGTGTAGTCCAATAGCTGCCCATTCCTCCCATAGGTTTCACTGCCCTGACATCACTGTAAATAGAACTTAACTGATTTTTCCTTCTCTTTTTAACCATGCTATTGTGCTGGCTGTATGTAGCAGTCAACCATTTATCTTTCATGGACTGTTGTCTTTGTTTAAGTGTAATTTGGTTGAAAATATGTGGAAGAGACAAGCATGGTGTCTTCACTCTTCCATCATCTTGCCAGGCCTTGTCCAATGAAATCAATAATCAATGGTAAAATACAACAAAGACATATCTGTCATGCAAGTATCAAACTTCTTTACTTTTCACTTTCTGCCTCTGAGAAGCAAACGAGCATATATTCTGGTAAAATGATGGCAAAACTAGGTGAAAGTAAGCATATAATCCCAGAGATAGAACCTCCAATAGAGAAGTACTTCCATCAAAAAATTACAACTGTGCATTATGCTTAGAAAACAAAAGTCTCACAGTAGAGTAAGATATTAATGGTTATGTGAGGGATCCCAACAGGTGAAAAGTAAATAACTTTTAAATACTGTGGAAAAATTTTTTTGTAGAAAAAAATTAATGAATATATCACTTCTCTGAACCAGCACAAAAAAAAAAAAAGCAATAAAAAAGTCTCGGGAAAAACTGAAAGTAAAACAATGAATATTAAAATATGAAATAATAATTATATCACTATTTCAAACATTATACAGCAATGGAAAATAGAATAAAGGAGAGGTAAAAGAGAGTATTATCTGCCTTGTTGCTAGAAATATGTACTTTCAACTGATGAAGATATTATATCAGACTTACATTTTAGAAGTAGTCTGTTTAAATTTTATTTTATCCAACTTATTTCTACTCAACTTTTAAATGAATAGCTATTCAGACCTCTAAGGAAAATATGACATTTGATACATTCTAAGAACACATTACTTGTTTTGAAGATGATTCCTGATTGGGAGCTTTCAACTCAACTACTAACATGTGTAGTTCCTGATGGTTCATGATTTTGTCGATTTTTAGAGGGTTGTAGCTGAATGAATCTGTAACACATTTAATGAAGTCATCTGTATCCTTTCTATCCAAATTAAATGAAAATTCTTCCCAGTAATGGTTGTAAATGATTCTGCTAGACATGTGGTAGTTTGCCACATAGAGAGATGCTCCACCTGTTGCATTGCAGACAGTAAGGTTTTAACATATGATGGTCTGGGCTGGCAGACATCATCCTGGCACTAGATATTCTGGTGTCAGAAAGAGATCACCTAAAACACCATGAAATGGAAATGTAAGAATCACAACAGGGCACATGTTGTGGTGGGAGAGAAATAGGTTTCCTTCTTTTGTAGCTACAAGCACCAGAGTAAGTTGGTTTTCTAGTGGGAACCTAAGATGTGCTTAATAAATGAAAGGGGGAGGGGTAAATTAAATGAAGGAGTAAATGTCATTTTGACCCTTTAGTTAGGGGTTAAGTCTCTCGCCCGCCACCACAGCTGCATGAGGGGACTGCTCTACAACAATGAACAAAGTCCTCAACAGCACAGATTGTTTATTAATATAATAATGTTACAGGACTTACTCAAATTAAACCCCTTCATATTGCCTGATGATCTAAATTCAAAGTAAAATTGCATTAACACATGGTGCAGCAGGCTTCCCCTGTCTTCACCACTATCTCCCCTCACAGGTGTATGTCAGTGGATCTGTTCTGCTCCCCACTCTGTTTCTGGTGAATTCTCTCACTTCACACACCTCTGAACTACATTCCAGTTCTTGTATACATAAATAAATAAATCTTTAAAAAATAAGATAATCCAAAATGTTTTCAAACAATATTACTGATATGTCAATACAGTACACCTTATGAGTTGAGAGGAAAAAGTTTTCTCTCACCTCTTCAATGATTTGAGAATTATTTAATGAAAGATTTTATTTATATTTTCTCTAGGAAATGGGTTCAGTATTTTAGATTCAACTTTGACTAGTCCTATGAAGTCGGAAAAGGAAGAAGAGGTAGAAGAAAGAAGAGAAAAAGGACAAGGGAGGGAGGGAGAAAGGAAAGAGAATGGTGAAAAAAAATGAATAAATGAAAAAATCCTAACTCTAAATGATGACTGATAGAAAAATCAAATTTTCACCATCAAATTAATTGAAGCAAATCTAAACATCATGTTACCTTTAAAAAAGGTAGAATTTCGAAGTCTTTAGAAATCTAGGATTTGAAGATAATTTTATTCAAATTTCACTTTACTTCATCAGGCAATATGAAGGGTCTTTATTTGAATAAGTCCTATAACATTACTATATTAACAAGCAAAACTGTGCAGTTGAGGGCTTTGTTCATTATGTCAGCATGCTCATAGCATGCCATTTTTATAAGGACTTACTAGAAGGAATTTCTTCACTCTGCAGTAAGAAGATGTGATTTTCTTCTTTCTTTGTGCATGCTAAATCATGTAAATAATGACAGCCTCCCTTTTTGCACTACTTTTTATAAAGATCAGAACCATATTTGTGGTGTTCCTTGGGCAGAGCCTGGACTTCACAGTACACCTAGGACTTGCCTCTCTCTCCAGGCTTGTTCTTATGCTTTGGTACAAGGAAATAGTATCTCATTGCTAAAATAGTATTACTCAAGAAAGTTTATTTCTAATCCTTTTACTTTTTTAAAAAACTAGCAAGTGTGATGTACATATTTAAGGGATGGCATTTGGATTTAAAAGAAAAATTCTACCTATACAATATTTCAGTCTGAAACAATTTAATTTTCTAGAATTCCAAGTAGTTTAGATTTTAGTCTACTTAAGTTCTTTATTCCTGCAAAGGCTCACTCTCTGTAATAAGGGTTCTCACATGTAGAGCTCAGCAAAACAGGAAATGTGCTACTGAATAAAATTTATAAATGATTTACTGGCTTCATAGCATGACTAGTCTTAAAATGAAGGAACTTTGGATTTGTAATAACTCTCTTTCCATTCAACTGTTTTCCATGGGAAATTTAAATTTATTATTATGCTAAATAGCAATTAGTTATAAACACTTCAAAGAAATTATTTGGCTTTATTTCTAGTAAAAGCCAAGTCTTCATAAAAGTCATTAATTAGTGTATCTTTAGTATCAGCAGGGAAACTAAGAATTGAAGCCCTTGAACTTCATTTAACCTTCAAAAGAGTCTCTACGGGCCCAATTTGAAGTACTCTACAGGAGTGGGTGGGTGTGATGCCAGAGAAAAAATATCTAGGAAAACCAAGATAAAAATGGTTTTTGAAAGAAAAAAAAAAGGTTTTTGATACAGTTTTTGGGACACTGGTTACAACAGTCTTGTCAAACTATAATACACATCTTCTCTATGATGCAGTAACATGTGCAGTGGACATTCTGACCTTTACATCACCTTCAGCTCTTACCTTCATTCTACATGATATAATGGTCAAAATTTTTCAAAATCTATGACTTTGATGTCCAAGGCATAAATGATCTAATTATTTCTACCAGAATCTATCATTATAATGCCATTTCACATGGATCATCTATAATTATTTTTTATTGCTGTTGTAAAAATTCACTGCAAACTTTGTGGTTTAAAACAATACAAATTTGGCCCTCCCTGGTGGCACAGCGGATTAAAGCACAGCCCTGAGAATCTAAAAGCCGCCTCTGCATGAGTTCGATTCCCGCTTGCCCCGTAGGTGACCACATGGCGTGGCGGACCTCTCCTGACCCGCCCGCTGCTCCTCTTAGCAGTGTACTTCGTCGATCTGTCTGTTGTGTTCCCCACTCTGTCTCTGGTGAAGCCTCTCGCCGCCCCTGAGCCTCTGGCCTGTACCAGGTTCTGTATGCACAAATAAATAAATCAAAAATAAATAAATAAAACAATACAAATTTATCATCTGTGATTTGGAGATTCCAAGACTGAAATTAGCTTCCCTGGGTGAAGTTAAGCTGCCAACTGGGTGATGTTATGCTGCCAACGGGGCTTCACTTTTTTTCTGGAGGCTGAGAGGGGTGGGGCAGGGGGGACTGTATTCCTTGTCTTTTCTTGCTTTTGTAGTCTCTTACTCCAGCCTTAAAACAAACCATGGTGCCATCATTACATGACTCTTTCCTTCAGCTGTGACTCCTATGCTTTTTTTCACATGGATCTGTGATTATGTCAAGCCACCAAGATATTCAAGGATAATTTTCAAAATCTTTAAGTTGATTACTTTCCTAAAGTTCTTTTGCTTCAATAAGTACATTTCACAGGTTTCAGGGAGTAGGAGATGGACATATTTGCCATTATTCAACCTATTACAGTCTACACTCAGTTTGCCAAAGACCCACATCCATTATATACACAAAATACATTGGCCCCATCTCAACATCTCTCAGTGCATCAACCCATTATAGCATCAAATCAAAGTAATAACATGAATAAATAAAAATAAAAGCCCATGTACATCAGCTTCTCCCCTCAATCACATCATCTAAGTCAATCAGATATGGATAAAACTTTGAGTATGGGGGAAATCCAGAGGCAGAATTCCCCTCTATCTGTGGATCTGTGAAATTAGAGGATAAAAGCTCCAAAATGTAATAGTGGGACAGCACAGCAATTATAGACATCCCTGTTCCAAAGGCAGAATAGAAGGAAGAAAGGAATCACTGGTCTTAATGAATGTTAAATCCAACCCAGCAAGTGCCATGAGGTTTCAATGCCTGGAAATAACCCTCTGTGGTTTTCAGTTCTGCACTCTAAGTCCTGACCCCATCCCTACAGTACCTCATTCCTGATCTCCATGGGTAGAGGCGAGTGAGGAGTGTTTGCTGAAATGTGCCTCAGGAATGGAGAGAAAATGCTCTTTTACTTAACACTTAGTAATCAAAAGATGAAAATAATGCTTTGGTGTTTTAAAACATATGTAATATAAAAAACATTCTCACAACAAATTGCTTTTAGCAAAAGGCCACTTCAAAGCATCTCCAAAATAAAATATGACCCGAGCTGCAACAGAGCTGCATCAAAGCTGCAGTATCTAATATCATATACAATAGAAAACATTTCCGTATATAAAAAATATTGTCACTAAAATTATCTATACTATTTTCAAGAAATACAGCAGCACATACCTTGCTTAATGAAGATTTTGGTTTTAAGGCAGCTTTGTTGTTTGTTTTTGTGTTTTGTTTTTCTGAACTAAAGACATCATTACTTCAAAATAATCCAGCTTCTATAATGACAGATATGATTTAAACTATGAATGTTTAAATAGGTAAAAGGAATGGACAGTTATCAATTTTTTTTTCCTAACCCACCATTTTAGTTGGGTAAAGCTTCATTGGAAATATTTATAATTCAGAGTTAGAAGGAAGATTCATTATTTAAAAGTACACACTAGGGGGGAGGGGTAAGTACACATTAAAGCTGCAATTTATTTTGCTATTTGCTTTGGATTAATTTCACAGCTAAAATTGAATATAAAGAATTACTTGTTTACTTTAAATAGGAATTCTAACTAGAACAACGGTGTGTTATCTCTGGAACATGAGTGATCTCTGCCTCCAACTCAACAACCAAGCTCTATTCATGGAGGGATATGATATACACAGAGCAATGTTATAAAAATGAAAGTTTATTTAAACATAATGGTGAAGGACAATATTGTTCACTCTATAGTAGATTCAGAATAAAGTAGAACAAAGTAAGATAAGTACATTAAAGTCTCTAAACTTGAGGTATGTTCTGGTCCATTTATTGCCTAAAGCAACTTAAGAGGTGACTTATGTAGGACTGCAGTTGAAATAAAATCACATTATGTTGAAATATTTTGTTGAGAAGACCTCCAAAAGGTTACACGATTTGTGTTTCATGGAAAGCAGGATATCACTGAAGGACACAGAATGAGTCCTAATTTCAAAAAGATAAAGGCAGCGAGTTCAATAGTTTCCATATCACACGCATTTCCAAAACCCCTTGTTGAGTTGCACTTATATTTTAAGAAAACAAAAGTAAGCTTTTTATATTTTAAGAAAACAAAAGCAAGGTCCATATAGGTGGACACTGGTTTTTTTCTAATATGTTTTTGTCTCATGCTGTAACAAAATGTAAACAGACCTACAATGCCCTCCTCTAATCCTAGAGTCCTGCTTTGAGAATCTGTATTTTCCTTAATCTTGAATATCTTGATATTGCCTGAATCTGCTTTCATGAACCTTGAGGATTTTTCTTTTGTTGTTGTTGTTGTTTTTTAAACCAGGTCATAGATGTAATTGTAAAAAAATATGAAATAGAACATAAAATTTTACCAGTAACAAAATTCTACAGCTCCTTTTCAGCATGGAAATTATGGTGTTTTAGAAGTATTGATTATAAAAGAGAGTGCATTATGTTAAATCACTGATATCAAATGTATTATAAATTTTTTGCCATAGCTGACTGATGTTAAGTTAAAATAAAAATTATATATTAGATCAAATATACATATTAATATACTGTTCTGTTATTATGTTGAAGTTCTGATGTTCTTTTGTGTTATTTTGTGCTTTGTTCCAAAAAACTAAAGTTCTTGAAAACAGAGCAGCTACTTAAAAACATTTTTAACCAAGTAATTTTAATCATATCTTACTTGATTTTAAGTATAATTCCACTTCGAATAGCAATAAAGTGTCTCTATAGAAAATTCAAAAATTTTAAATTACGATTTCATGAATTCACCCATCTACCATGGATAATAATAAAGTTATGACGATTGCTACTATGTCATAAATTGAGCATCAAAATTACTGAGCACTTTTATAATCTAATACATTCCTGAGTCCAAAAGGCTATATTCATACAAGAGAGAAAAAAGAGGCAAATCAACAGTCTGAAAAAGACAATTCTTTTTTTTTTCTGACTTTCTACTTCTTTTTTTAAATTTTATAATAGTTTATTTTTATGTATTTTTGTGCATTTTTCCATCTCAGTTGCAATCCCCTTGTATTTCCCCTCACAAATCACCCATGTGCCATCACCATAGTCCAGTGCATTTCCCTCCCTCCATGGTTTTGGATCCCATTCCCCACTCCACCCCCACAAAATGTCTCTGGTATATAGCTGTTCACCATTATTATTATTTTCTTGCCTGTTCCGTTACATTCCTGCTATGAGAGAAACCATCCAGTATTTTTTCCTTTTCTTTCTGGCTTATATCACTAAGCATGATCTTTTCCAGCTCCATCCATGTTGCTGCAAAAGACATTTGTTTGTTTGTTTCTTTTCTTTCTTTCTTTTTTTTTTTTGGTGGCTGTGTATGTATACCACATCTTTTTAATCCAGTCATCCTTTTTTGAGCAGTTGGGCTGTTTCCATGTCTTTCCAATTGTGAATAAAGCAGCAATAAACATGGGGGGTGCAGGTATCTTTTTGAATCAGTGTTTCTGTGTCTTTTGAGTAGATACCTAGTGCCGCGCCGGCACGACAGCAGAGATGGTCTGAGCGAAGGACGTCAGGATTAAAACACACACTTCATGATCAGCAAGCAAAGGCACACTTTATTCTTCTCTCCTTCCCTATTTATACCCTTCAGCATGGAGCCTGGGGCTGGGGGTAGGCAGAAGCTCTCAGCAAGTGCATCAATAACATGCGACAATAACATGGGGGTCAAAGAACAGTCATGTAAACACAAGGTAGCAAACACAAGGCAGGAACACTTCATGCTTCCTGTTTTTCTGTTCCAGCACCCATGGCTCATTCTTTGTTTCCACACAACAGTGTGCATATGATTCTGTGGGGGAGGTGGGGAGGTCTGTCCAGGCAAAGGACCCAACGCCTAGGAGTGGGATTGCTGGGTCGTAGGGAAGCTCCATGTTTCGCAGTTTGAGCAACCTCCAAACAGTTTTCCATGGTGGTTGTACTAGTTTGCATTCCCACCAGCAGTGCAGGAGAGTTCCTTTTTCTCCATATCCTTGCCAACATTTGTTGTTGCTAGTTGTCTGAAGATGTGCCATTCTCACTGGGGTGAGGTGGTATCTCATTGTGGTTTTAATTTGCATCTCCCTTATTCCGAGTGATGTTGAACATTTTTTCATATGCTTCTTGGCCATCTGCATTTCTGCTTTGGAGAAGTGTCTTTTTAGCTTTTCTGCCCATTTTTAGATGGGGCTGTTTACTTTATTTTTGTTGAGTTTCATCAGTTCTCCGTAAATTTTTGTGATCAATCCTTTATCACTAGTTTTGTGTGAAAAAAAAATTTCCTAATCAGTGGGATATCTGTTTGTTGAAAAAGACAATTCTTATAGTGAAGGGATGACATAACTGGGATATTGTATATTTATTAGACTTGGCCTTCCTTCAAATTATACTATATTCAGGGCCTCCCTTGTGTCCTAGGAGTTAAGTCTCAGCAGTATCACACAAAGTCCTGAATTTGATCCCTGGCTAGGGAGCTGACCCACAGAACACAGCAGACCTTTCTTGCTCCCTCATTGTTCCCCTCAGCAGTGTACTTCAGTAAATGTGCCTGTCATGCTGCCTACTCTGTCTCTGGTGAATACTCTCAACTGCTGCACTTCTGGCCTGCACCGCAGTTTTATGCAAAAATAAATTAATAAAATCAAACGGTGGGAAACCCAAATTATATGATATTTCCAATCATTCTGTCTTTTAGGGTAACTTCAAAGTTATGTAATTATTAGAGGTTCATAGAAATAGTAGGAAGGAACAATTTGCAGAATATAAAGAAAAATTTTTTTTAGGTGAAGCACTATATTTACATCAAT
>NW_004567103.1:48556468-48573886 GCF_000260355.1 Condylura cristata
GGCTTTAGCTTCTCAGTGCTGTGATTTAACCCGCTGTGCCACCAGGGAGGGCCCTGATTTCTGGATCTTAAAGCAGATTCTAAGACAATGAAAACAAATACCTACTGGTTCATTAAAGATTTGTATACTACTTAAGGCAATCATAGGATAAAGTGAAGCTGACTATGATTTGCAAATGCTCTCATTTTAAAAATGATGAACTATTGGGCCCTCCCTGGTGGCACAGCGGGTTAAAGCACAGCGTTAAGAAGCTAAAGCCACTTCAGCATAAGTTTGATCCCCACCCCAGAGTTGACCCACATGGCACCACAGACCTCTCCTGACCCATCCACTGCTCCCCTCAGCAGTGTACTTTGTCAGTCAGCTTGTTCTGCAACTCATTCTGTCTCTGGTGAATCCCCTTACTGCCCCTGCACCTCTAGCCTGTATGCATAAATAAATAAATCTTAAAAAAAAATCCAGAAATTGAAACAAAGTAGATAATCTGCTCTCCAAAGTAGACAATCTGCTCTCCCACAGAGTCACAGTTCCTTTACAAAGGGATGGAAAATAATACTGAAACTGGGATTGAATGGAGGGAATGAATACCAGTTACACAGACAAAGCACCAAAACTGTAAAAATAGTTGGGAGGAGAATGGTCATGCATTTTTGATTCTCTAAAGGTAGGAAACTTTGAAAGCTCACATTGCCATGAAAATCTATTAGATCAGCTTAATCCAGCTTGTATTTTAGCAAAATTACACCTACCTAATGAGAGCTATCATTAAAGCAACCAGCAGTAGGTGTAAAAGCCTACATTATTCCTTCACCTTTTATTCCCATGATTCACATATGTGGTCTTTGTCAACTGATTTACTAGATCTTAAAACCAATCTTATAAAGTAGTTCTAAATTTTATCAAAGCAGCAAAATGTTACATAAAGTTTTCTGAATAATAAGGGAGCTAAAATAAAGGATGAAAATAAACTCACAAATTTAAAAAATAATCATGATAGATAACTATGGAACTATGATTAAAATTACCACACGCATGTTCTGTGATCTAGTTCACTCACTCATCTGCCTACTATTACTGTATTCTAAGGAGATAGACTTTCTCTAATACAATACAACTACTTAGGCATGCTGACAGTGGTAGATGACAGGCCTAAATGTTTAGAAGTTTTATGTGATTCAAAAAAACCCAGATTCCTTCACCTAGTATCCACATTCTTTTCCCTTCAATAATTTGAAATGGCAGAATGAGGAATTATATCTCAAAGCAAGGTTCATATATTTTGGACTATATATATAGTCCATATATATACTTATGCATATATGTATATATGTATATATGCATAAGTATATATATAATATACATATATATACATATGTACACTTATATATATCCTTTTATATACACTTATATATACACACACACACACATATATATGTGTGTGTGTGTGTGTGTATAATTTTTAAGCCTGTTCCATGCACCTACATATATAGTCATTGAAAATGAGAATAGTGGTCAAGGTATAACATAATTAAAAACAATTAAAAACTTGTAATATTCTTCATGCTGTTTGTCAAAACAGGATTGAAGATCAACACTGCAATGCATTAAAAATGAACAGGCAAGTGGATTCACTTATTTATTGATTCATTTAGATACATATGAAATGTTTTCTCTCCTTCATAACCAGATTATTCCCTCATACAAGTTAGTAGTGTGGCTCACATTGTAGCAGAGAATAAATTAATAAATAATTATATAACTGTAATTTAAGTACATACATATAATGACAAGAGTGACATGAAAGAAGAACCTTGAATAGAAAAGATTTATACATTTTATAGTGAGATTGCCATATGGAAAAGAGGACACATCAGAATTTCCAGGAAAACATTAAAATAAAGGAAAGTTAGTGGTACAATTAGTTTTCAATAGCTCCAAAGGAGATGTTACTATGTGTACTTCAAGTGAGGGCCTCTGCTTAAAGCCTGGGTCAA
Source organism: Condylura cristata (assembly GCF_000260355.1). NCBI lineage: Eukaryota > Metazoa > Chordata > Mammalia > Eulipotyphla > Talpidae > Condylura > Condylura cristata. The sequence continues at coordinate 48,558,463 of NW_004567103.1, forward strand.
AGCCAGAGAGCTGTAAAGAGAATCTGCTTCCAATAAATCTGATGTTGCACCTCCACTGGCAAAAAGGAGAGGAAAGCAGTGCCTTATTTTGGCAGGTCAAAACCAGCTCATTTTCTTGCAATTTTAGTGGACCACTGTTGATAATTTCTAGAAGCGGCAAGCAAGATCAGGTTCTTGTACACTTGCAGCAGCTCCATCAGCTTTTTGTTTCACGTCTTGAGAAATTTGTGGTTTTTTTTTTTCATTGTATTCAGCAACATGAGTTTGAGCAGCCTTATCCCTAGCTTGAGTTCTTTAAGTTTTCTTCCAGCCTTAAGTACCATTTTCCACAAGTTTTATAAACGTCAATGATCTGGTGAAACCTGGGATTTTGCTTTTGTACTCATCCATGAATGATTTACAAACCATCCCTACTTTACAGTCTGTGCTTCTGGGTATCCTTTTGATAGTTGGTATAAGTATCATTTGTTACATTTTTGGCTATGTGAGAGCTGGATGGTCTACTTCACTTACTGAGAACATGCAACAAATACCACTCTGAGAACATGCAACAGCAAATACAGACCCTTAATTCAGCTACTAACAGTAAGAAAAATGAGAGCTGTATTGCTTTTGACTGTATTTATCAAACAATGCAAAACCAGATACAAGATGCCCTCCATAATTAGATATGGCTGGGGCTCAAATTATGGCGCAGAGAATGGATAAACCTTCCCTGAGGGCTGCAAGAGGGTAGAGTCAGAAGAGGATTATCATTTGCTTACCACTTTAAACCTTTCAGGACAAAATCCTTCTCTGCATGACAATGCCTCTCCTGTGGAAACTCCTAAGGCTCCTATAGACTCTCCTAAGGCTGCAAGCCTCCACTGCCCTCTGGAGAAGAAACTAACATGGCTTCTCCTTCCCAAACTAGACGGAGCACCCACATTGGCAGTAAGAATCGCCTTGAAGCAGGGAGTTCCCTCTTCCAGGACTGCTGGTGTGTGGTTTAAATACACGAGGACAACCTGCTGGGTACTTTTGATCATATCATCCTTTTAGTATTGCAGACCTCCTAAATTGCAGGAGCTCTAGCCCTTCTTATAGGTAGGATCTTAAGAGGATGGCAAATGCCTCTATTTTTGTCTCTCAACATCCAAACTGGGCAGATATTCAGTCAATGCTGTAAACTCTATTGACCTTGGATGAGCAGATGAAGGTTTTCAAGAAAACCAGGGCAGAGGCTGACTGTCTCCACCAACCACCATAAGGATATAGAATCCCCCGAACCAACATGGCTGTCCCTCTGGTAGATCCCAACTGAGACCCCAGTGAAGGGGGGATGGAAATGTTGGACTCTATAAAAACTGCTTATTGGTAGGGCTGCACCAGGGGATTCCCAAATGAAAGAATTTCAATAAAATTCTGCAGCTTGAACAGAAAGCTAATGAGGATCCACCAGAGTTCCTTGAATGTATGCCAAACGTATCACATGGATATAAATACAGATGCCCCAGAAAATGCTCAGCTGATCACCTGATCACTATGGTATTCATTATGTATAGTGTCCCAGACAGCAGAAGAAAGTTAACAAAAATGAATGGCATCATGGAATGAGTTCATCCCAGTTAGCAGACTTGGCATTTAGAGTTTATAATAACAAAGAAAGGAGACCTAAACCTGCAATTTTTATTTATTTATTTATTATTTTTTTTACAGTGAGAACATAGAAAAGAGTTTCAGGGAAACAGTAACAGAATGGTAGGTGTAACCAGGAGGCATGACCTCTAGGGAGAAATCACTGTGCTCACTGCAGGGAAGAGGGACATTGGAAGTAACAATTGTCCTAGATTACAGGTAAACAGGAGACAAAATGATGATAGGAAGCAAGAAAGAAGGCCAGTGGCACCTCAATATGATGATTCACACAAGGGTTACAGGAGGGAATATCGACAGAGTGCACAGGATCCAGAACTGAGGAGGGAGGAAAAGAGACAAATAATGACACAGAGCAGAGGATCAGATGAAGACACTAGGGAATATGGACAGGACAAAAGAAATCAAGAGAGGACTACTGAGGAAAGGAGACAAGTGATAGCACACAGGAGAGATTCAGATGAAGAATGGGGAGCGGGGGAGAGGGGCTCCAGTAGATCTAAAAAGGTCTATTAAGACTGATTGAAGACCTGAGATGATATTTAAGAAAAAGAAAAAAAAATGGTGATAACTTTTCTTCTTTTCTAGCTAGTAGCAGTGTACTTCAAACTACACTTTCTGAAGAAACCCTGAGATGACAAACACGCTCTAACCAGTCTTTTTCCTTTGAAAACATTTAGGAACATAACAATGGCATCACGTAATTATGCTGGCAGTGCTTTTTTAATAATTTGATTTCACTATACAAGAAGGCTTTCAGTCTTGATACTTCCCAGAGGATTTTTCTCTTATTCTTTTTGCTTGTTCCAATTTTTTTTAGTCATTTTGGCCTATATGAGTAAAACTGCAGTTACATAAGATAAATAAGAAAATTGGCTGTGTCTTTATATGGCATGTCTGTATGTCTTTTCCTTGTATTTAATTGTCTTGGCCTCGAGGTGTTATAAAATTGCTTCACATGGTGCCTATAGATATCATAAACAAACAAATGGAAATGTAATGTAAATTGGTACACACATTTTGAAAACGTAATCTGCTATAATTTTTTTTTTGGTCCATGGTAACTAATTTGTATTCTAATGTATTGTTTTAAAACAGGTTGTATTGGGTCTAATTTTTCTCTTGCTTGGGCTAATAACGTCAGGCAAATGGAACTTTGGAAAAATAAAGGTTTTTGAGAAAAAAAGTGTCAATAGTTATGAAAAATGAAAAAAAAAAATAACTAAGAGCCTATGGTTTGACAGTCAACAATATGCTACTGAACTAAGCTGAAGCTTTCACTGAAATTGAGATTGTCATTGTTGCTGTTGTTTTTGTTTTTCATATTTGTGACAAAGCTTCCCCCCCAAAAAATCTAAATTGAAGTAAAATTTGGTAGTCTGTCATTTTGTATCATCAAAGGAAATTTTGTGGAACCTCAGTAGAGTTCCTGAGACACTCCACAAAATGTCTCCCTTTTCCCCTGGGAAAGGCATTCAGATCAAGTTGTCTGATTTGCTTCACCTAGAAAGGCATTCAGATCAATTTGTCTGATTTGCTTCACCTAGTAAAGTAAAACTTGAAAGGAAGCATTGTCACTTGGGAAAAACCGTAAACCTTTGGCATGAACACACATGTTAACATTGTTTTCCCGAAAAAGATGCATAAAAAAACTTTTCAGTATTTAATATGTATGTAAATTGTAAATGTGACCATTTTTACTGCAATTCAATGGTTTGGTTATTTGCAGAAATTGTTTCTGAAGAAAAAGAAAAAAAAATGTTTCCAGTAAAATATAGCTCAACTGATTCCAGTTGATTGAAATCTTGACAGTGGGGGAAAAATTCTACAGAGAACTGAACAGACTGATTTTTACTAAATTTTGTTAGAAATAATACTGCCATTTTTTGTTTGTTTGACTCATGGAATGTTTTCGTGTTTTGAATGACCAGGATCTACAATAATGCTGCATTTTTTAATTTTTTTTCCAGCAGAGCAAGTTTGTGTTTCCATTTTTTTTTCTTTTCCCTTCATGCCAACAGTATAAAAACTGGAGTAATAATTTTTATTACTCCTAAGTCTGTTTCTGCATAACTTCAATAAGGAATTTCATCTGCTTAAACTAAAGAAATTGGAAATGTGTTTCAGTGGCTTTGATTGGAATTCTCCAGGAACTGTAAAAAGAACTGAACCAAGAAGAGGAGAAGCTGATGCTTTATTTGCAGGGTTCCAGAGACCTCCAAAGAAGGTGAGGAAGCTTGCCTCCATTGGCAGGCTGGACAACAGAAAAAAATAGTAAGTCCTGGTAACCTCAAGAAGAAGAAAGCCCAGGTTGAGTCTGCTGAGACCAACACTGTTTCTGAAGCCTACATGGACCAGACATTGATGGTTCGCTCTAATACTACATGGAGTACTCCAACAAAGCCAACTAAAACTTACTATTTGCTTATTTTGCCTTGTGATTTTATGCAAAAAATAGAGGAAAAAAATGGTTAAATGGTAGCTTGACTTTGTAAACAATTTGTTCATTGTTGGATAAAGATGGGGTCAAGGTTGAGAGAACTTGTTTTTAGAAAACTTAGTTTTTAAAAATTTTTGCTTGTTCCTGTGATTTTGATATATATACCAGAAGTTTTTTTTGTTTTTTTTGTTTGTTTGTTTTTTGTGTTTTTCACATGTACTGATAGACTATTTTCCAGTAATGACCATCGTACCAGGCATTCATGGACACTGCTGGTGACTGATTACTGATTCTTTTGCACACACTGGAAACCTTGAGAAGACTATCTTTTAAAACTGCACCCTGCAATCTGTGTCACCATAGATATGACGGTATAAAAATTAAAAGGGAAAATTGTTAGGGGAAGGGGCGTCCTGAACAAACTCTGTGAGAAAGGATGTTCTGAATAAACTCTACAGAAACAGGTTTTGTGGACTTCACCCCAACTCTAGATACTGAAACTTCAAATCCCAGTAACGCCAAAGGGAGGAATGCTAGAACCCGAGGGCGGAGTTAAGCAGGTGTTTGTATATAAAGCCGGACATGTTAGGCTGAGGTTCTCTCTCTCTTGGCCTTGTGGCTGACGGCGGGTCACTTGGCTCTTGATCAGCCTTTAGGGTGCTATTGGAGTTCCAGGTCAGTGGAACTGGAAGGATGCATTACTTAACTTGTATCTCTCTTTTCCTGAGTTGTTCTTTCCCTGTTTTCCCTTGTAAATAAACCCATTATTGACCTTTTGTATCTGCAGTTGAATCTTAAGTGCACAGGTGAGGACTATAGGACTATGGATCATGACCCCCCAAAGACCTTAAATAAAAAGCCTTGGGGTAGGTCCCAGGAAGTGATTTTTTTTTTTTTTTAAGATCCCTGGTCATTCTCCTGTGCAGCAGGGTTAAGAACCAAGGTATGAGGTCAGTTTGTCTCTGTGTTTTCCTTATATTTCAATTGCCTTATATTGAAATCTAGTTACCTCCATAAAGAATTGGTCTCATGGGGTTTCCCTGTATGATCTCCAAATATTACCTTCAACTTTACCTGGAAGAGGGCAATAATGAACTTGAACGAGGCCACAGGAGCCTTGGCTGTAGTGTGACCATCCTTTTACTTTTAAACTCCAGAAGCTTTTCTGGAGATTTCCTCAGTCTCTCTTCTTCTGTTGCTTGGAACAGATGGTTTGTCTTAACAAAACATTTTGCTATTTTTAATTTGTTTGATGATTTAAGGCCAGAGTCTTCCCTCTGACTGCACAAAAGCCTTCAGTGGATTTCAAGGCAATTGCAAATCCTATCAGGTAAAACTGAATCTACCATCCTCAGTGAATTACAGAGGCTCAAGTACATTCCCCCTTTATTTTGTGATATTTATTTTATCATATTACATCTCCTAATAAATGTATGATTTAGTTTCTAATGCCTCAGAAAAGTCTTCTCCATCTAGACTGCTCCTTTAAAATTATACCTATTTCTGCTGAAAGGAAAGCCATCTTTCCACACATCACCTGCAATTCAAAAATATTCAATATTTGTTTTATACTTTTATTCAAGCTTTGCTCTTTAGGAAATGTCACTAGTGATGTAATAGGTGGCATCCCATTAAGTTACATATGTTCAAATATGCTTCCATGCTTTTATGCAATAAAACTGAATTTTGAAATGCAATATTCTATATTCGCCAGCTACACAAAATAAGGTATTATTAGTCTTTGGGAGAAAGGTTGGGAGTGCAGATTTACCTTTTTCTTTTCTCCTTTTTTTCCAAATAATATATGCCAACAGCATTACATGGTTTGGAGTTATTCATTATTAATTAAATACATGTAAATCAATATAGTCTATGATTTCACTAGCAAAGAGGTGCATTTAAAAAAAAAAGAAATATGCAAGTTCAATAACAACTTACATTGAATTGGTCTTTAGAAGTTTTTAAGTTAAGCCTAGTAATTGCTAAGGTATGCAGAAAAACACTGAGATAAATGGCTTAGTTTTTCTTACCATCATAATTCTCTTTTGTAATGCCTTTTAGTCTTATTTTGAAGGAAGAGGACACAACTAATATCTACATTTTGAAATTGATTGGATATATAAAAGAAACTGCCATGAGACTTCATATGAAATAACATATCACCTCCTCCTATATGGGTCCGATTTTACAATTTTGAAGCTTCATTATATTACTCTACTTAATTAATACAGCATCTGATTTTATTAGATTTTTCCCCACTGACAAACTCAGATGGCTCCTTTAATAGGATAATAAAACTAATTTAATTTTACATGTGTTTTTCCATTTATTTTAGCAGTTATAAATCTGAGTTTGGGAATGGCATATTGTTGATCAAACTATTAATGAGGACAATGAAAGTACATTCTATCTTGAACTCTCTTTCTTAGCAGAAATAAATAAACACAATAATGGAAAACACATTAGCTTGGCAGTGAGCACATTAGGCTGGTATGTTCTACAACTGGTACCCAAGGCATATCATTCACTTTAGTTTCCTCACCTGTAAAATGGAATAGTTAGACACCCTATGATTAAAAAAAAAAAAATGTGGAGCCCTAAAGGAATCAAGGAGGTCACTGAAAGCTCAGAGAAAGTGGGAGGCTGTTAAGATAGTTCCCTACTTCATCCAGTGGGTTTCCTCTTCCATCTCTTTTAGTTAGGATTACTATTATTAGGAAAAGCTTTCATTTCCTAATATTAGCTTGAAACACAATCAAAATAGAGATTGGCCAAAGTCTTGTCCAATTCTAGAAGTGGAAGAATACTTCTCAATAGGATCTAAGCTCATAGGTAATGCATCCAAAGCCTCTGACTGTAAATTTGAATTTGGATATTGTGTTGACTTTGGCATTAAAGGTAGAAACCTTACAGCTGTTTGGCTAGTAACATGGTTTGAGAATATCACTACCATTTATAAAGCAATATAGTACATCAAAATTATTTGAAAATCTTTTGAAAAAAAAATCCAATACCTTGCAACATCTCCAGTGTATTGAATCAGAATCTGTAGAAATTGGGAGCTAACTCTGTTACATACATTCTGAAAATATGTTTCCAAGCTATTCTTCTGTTCACCTTCAATTAAGAACCAATATTTACACTATTGCTTTCATTTTGACTTGTTTTCCCACCAGTAACTTAATTCCTCCATTTGCTGCTATCTAATCACTAGGTTTGGGGAGCAGAATTTTCACTTTATACTAATAAAATATCCTTACAAAGAATGAGCAGTACAACTTATAAAAATGGGCTAGCACCCAGAAAATTTTCAAAACCCGGCTGAACTTTGCTTGCATCTTCTAGGTAACAATAGTGTTAGGTTTCTGCTAAGAGAAGATAATTGGACTTCCCACTGTGCATCTATTTCCCTTCTAGTTTAAGTCAATTAGCAAAAGAGACTAAAAGCTTAAAGTCTTTCAGTGGTAGAGACTAAGTGGTAGGAAGCCAAATTCCCTTATTGGTTCCAAATTGACTTAACAGCTGCAATCTGCCAACCAAATAAGAACTCTAAAACTGGGTGAAATTTGTTTTACCTGGCATATCATCTCCAAGAATATAATAAAAATTTATAAACAGTTCTCCTTCCAATCATTATGGTGTTTGCATGTGGAAAATTTGGTAGACAAGTTGACAGAATCCTTAAGATTGCCCTTCAAGAAACTAGAGACTAGGCAGCCAAGTGGAATTCTAGGTTGCCATTCTATGGATAGATGTCCAAATCTGTGCTAGTGGTGTCCATTAAAGTAACTATTGATGAAGGGAAAGCTATAGTTATGCTGTCTCATTTCAGTAGCAATTATGTTATTTCCTGGCTGCCTGGCCTTTACACTCTTCACAAATTGTATTCCGTGAGAGGGTAGAATTTGGGCAGTATCTTTCAGGCACCAATTGGCAGTTGACAGGTCGAAAAAAGGAAAGGCTATCTGGGACAGAATGAAAAGCATGAATGAACAGAATAAGGGTGTTGGGCCCTGTTCATTCAAGCAGAATGGCAAAAAAAGCAGTGGTTAAAAGCTCTGGCTTTGGGGTCTTAGTGGCCTCAATTTGTGGCTCTGTTTTCTACTTTTACTGAGCTTTGAACCTTAATTTTTTTTCTACCCCCTTGCAATTGACTGTGCTAAAGATTAAATAATTAGACTCTGGCTCTCTGCACATTGCTTGGGATACATAAATTGTTACTGTGGTGGTGGTGGTGGGGACATAATGATGATACTGAGGATACCAATTTAATGCTAATGATTTAGAAGAAAATGAAGCAGAAAAAGCATAAAGAGAGGACCGACTTCATTTTAGGAACTTTTGGTACAGACGAGAAGATTGGGCTTTGGCTCACAGAAGCTAGTGAGATGAAGGTTTTATTCATAGATGAGAGGTGTGAAGCCTGGATGATGGCACAGATGAGAAAAAGGAAAGGTCAAATGCTTAGAGGAATACTGAGCAGCACTACAGAAACAGCACAGGGGATTGATGCCCAGGGCTGGCCCGAGAGCAGAGGCAGTGTGAATGGAGAAGGTCAGACAATGTGACAAACATTTTGAGGAAAACTGATGACTGACAGCATGTGGGGAGGGAAGAGACAAAGGAGATCTGTCAGCTATGACGGGGTAACAAATTCTGCCATATAAATTAGGGCATAGAGGAGTATGTGTGAGAGGATGCAGAGGTGGGGACTGAGAGAGTTTGAAAATTGACAGTTTAAAATTTAAACTGCCCATCCTTCCCACAGGATGTCCTGGGCATCCCCCTAGAGCAATGCACATATTCACCACTAATATGTTCTTTTCTTCAAGGAAAAGTGGGATGTGTCAGTAAACAAAATTTATCAAGTATATCTCCATTCTACCTGAGGCAGGAGGTGATTTCTAACACTGTGCTGTATCTCCAGGGATCCTGAAAAGATAGTCAGACACCATGGTGTTTTTATGGCTTTAAAACATACAAATTCAGTAAGTCATACAAGTTTCACCACATCCAACCAGTAAAGGATCAGAGTTTGTCAAGACTAATGAGTATAAAATGGAAATATTTGCTCACATCCAGTTTGTTACTGAAGGAGTTGGTGCTCTTTATATTAATTCATACTGCTACCTAGTTAGCATAAGTGTATGTACACATGAGCACCTTAATTTAAAAGTATGACATTGATTTCAAAAAGTGTGATTGTACTGTTAGACAACATTCTAAAACACACAATGAAAACTTTAACCATAAAATATAACACATTAATCATAAAACTCGGAACCCGAGAAAAAAATGTGGAGAAATGCTTTGCCCAGGTCAGTGACTGAGGGTTTATCCTTCAAAGGGCCATGAAGTATATGGCTCAGCAGTGCTGCAGGGAACCCTCGCAAAAGAGGGCTGTGGAGAGTAATACCACACAGACAGAAATACAAGATACGTACATAGTCTTTACAAAAATTATTGTTCGTTTATGTGTGCTTGAACAATATTGTACACTTGTGCTTCAGAGTTAAAAATATGTCCACTGATCCCAGCACAGCAGAAGAGTCAGGAAAGCACATGTAGCATCATGTACTTGTAAATGCAGAGCAGTGGTTCTTCCAGAACATGGGCCCAATGCTGAGGCAGACCCACAGAGGATGTGTTCTGAGTGGGAAGGATGTGCCAGCAGCTAAGAAGGATCAAAGCTGGGCAAGAATCCTGGTGAGCACAGGAAGCTATCAGGGTTTGTTTCCCATTCTTTGGAAACCACATGCTGCCTGGAGAGAGCTCTGATTGGGACCATCATATCGACATAGTGGAGTCCCTTTCTCCAACAGCTGTTTCTCCTCTGATTAGAAATTACTCAGATCTGAACCACAGTTTCTGCTGTTCTCTGGTGGTAAACACTGGTAAAGGAATGATTGAATGAATTCTGGTCAAATGAAGGCACTACATATAGAAGTGGAAAGGAAATGAATCCAACAATTTTCAGTATATATAAAGAACTTAGATATGTAAACGACATTTATATATAAGGCTTGGAGAACAACACCAATGTTTTGATTTATTAAAAGCATATTTAGCATGAATGGCAACTCAGACATGGTTTTCCTCTGCCCTCCTCCCTCTTGCAGTCTTTCTTCACTTTACCTACATAGGTTGGCTAGGTTTCCGGATACCATATTCACCAATTTTAATTTCTAGGAATGCAGTTCACAGCAGTTTGTCTGACTGTTGTATTTTTAACAATGCCTTTTTTTTTTTTTTTTGACAAATGCTTTTCCTTTCAAGGTAAAAACCCAATAAAATCTTGAGTGCTCCTCATAAAGGAGTTCTTGATAAATATATGGGAGGATTAAGGGGAGAAGAAAGGAAAAAGGGGAGGGTAGTGGGAGACAGGGGGAGGCAGTGACCTAATTCAAATACGACTTTTATCCATATGCAACACTTTTAATTAAAGGGAAAAAAATAATGGAAAGGTTGTAAAGAGAGCTTATTAAAAAATTTCTGGGAGGCAAAAACCAAAAGTAGAAAAACTCATGAAGCATGATAGATAGGAAATGAGAGGAGCTTTTATGCCAAAATATTTATTGAACCACCAAATAAAAATTAGCCATGAAGTTTTGCCATGAGAGGAAAATAATGACTGAATCACAGATAATATGTGATACTTAAAAGCAAGTTGGTAAGTCTGTAAGTAGAGACATAGGGAATGACATTCTAGGGGAAATGACAATTTATAACTGTAAAATGAATTGCCTCAACTTAAGCCCAATGATTTACTCCTGCTACTGTTGTTGCAACCATCACCTTTGGCTCACACCATCAACCTCCATTAAAACACAGTTGGCAGCACTGGTGACTAAGATAACAAGCTATGCCCAACATATTTGACCCAAATTTTAAAGAATCTTGTTTACATCATCAGAGTTAAGAAATATAAATTGATACAAAACTGAAGGTAAATAAACCATTACTGAAACAAACAATGGTCGCCAATTTTGCAGCCTCAATATCACAAAGTTTTTACATCATCCTGAAAATGTAAGTTCCTCTCTGGTTAACAGTCTATATTACTCCCTCCTGGTAGCTTCCTGTTATGTAATGCCTAATAAATCTTCATAAGGTTGACAATGGTAAATCAAATTTTCATGGTAAAGTTCAGCATAGCTTATTTAAATTTCCCTCAGACCTATAGTCAAAAGCTTAACACATCACTTAAGTATCAGGGCACTGGTTCTCAACTCTGACTGTATTTTAGAGTTTAAAAAATATATATATTAATAATGTCAATGGCCCCAGGACCCTCATCCCAGTGGCTACAGTATGGAATAATGCCTGAGCATCCATGTTTTAAAAGACTCCCAAGTAAGTTTAATACGTAGTCAGCTCTGTAAATGATTGGTTTAGATATTTCTGGTAAGTCAAGGTATAATTTGGATCAAAATTACAAGGGTTATAAATCAACACTTGAATGCTAATTTTATCATTTTGCTTCTTTGACTCAGGATGATGTCAGAAGTTCCTTCTTTTATAACATGTCTATCAAGATCTTTTGCTCCCTTTTTAATTTAACCCTTAGTGAGCTTAAGAAATTATTTATACATCAAAAGCAGATAAAGAGGACATCAAAATTAAGAAACTACAAACCAATATCCTTGCATATAGATGCAAGTATCTAAAGAAACAGAATTCAACAATGCCTTAAAAGATTGTATTTTGAGTCCTCCCTGGTGGTACAGCAGGTTAAAGCACAGCACTAAGAAGCTAAAGCCACTTCAGCATGAGTTCAATCCCAGCCCGCCCCGGAGAGGTGATCCACATGGCGTGGCAGACCTCTCCTGGCCCGCCCGCTGCTCCCCTCAGCAGTGTACTTCGATGATCTGCCTGTTCTGCTCCCCACTCTGTCTCTGGTGAATCCTCTCCCCGCTCCTGCACCTCTGGCCTGTACCCCAGATCTGTATGCATAAATAAATAATTTTTTTTTAAATATTGTATTTCCTAGCAAAATGTGACTTATTCTAGGGATGCAAAGTTGCTTACACATCCATATACTGATCACCCTAATTCATCACCTCAAAAAAGAAGCATAAAAAATTATATGACCATACCAGTGGGTGTAGATGAAGTATTCAACAAGATTCAACATAGTTTTATGATTAAAAAAAAATTCTCAAAAAGTGGGGACAAAAGTAATAAATCTAAACATAACTCAGGCAATGTATGACAAACCACAGGTAACATCATATTCAATGGTGAAAACTGAAAGGATATTCGCTCTCATCATATGAGAAATTCTAGCTATAATATTTAAGAGAAATTCAAAAGGATTCCTAATTGGGAAAAAAGCAAAACAATCATCATCTGCAAATAGCTTTATAATATACATAGAAAACCCCAAAGATACTACTAAAAATTGTGAGAAATAATAAACCAGTAAAGTGGCAGACTACAAAATCAGGATACAAAAATCTATTGCATTCTTTACATAAACAATTAGCTGGAAGAGAAAGAAATCAACAAAACAATTCCATTTACAGACATCATAAAAAATTAAATATCTAAGAGAAAAATAACAAAGGGGGTAAAAACCTATGATAAACTTTCATTTTCTAATTGCTTGTTTTGCTATATAGAAATATAATTGCTTTTTTAAATTTTACTATCTTGCTAAATTTACTAGTTTGAAAGGTTTTCTTCAGACATTTAGGAATTTCTAAATGAATATTAATATTTTGCTACTTCTACATTTCTTTTTTTTTAAGATTTATTTATTTATGCATATAGAACTGGGGTATAGGCCAGAGGTGCAGGGGTGGTAAGAGGGTTCATAAGAGACAGAGTGGGGAGCAGAATAGGCAGATCAACCAAGTACACTGCTGAGGAGAGTGGAGGGTGAAACAGAAGAGTTCTGCTGTGTCATGTGGGTCACCTCCGGGGCAGAGGACTGAACTTGCATTGAAGCGACTGCAGCTACCTTGCAGTGCTATGTCCTAATCTACTTCTACATTTCTAATGTATGAACTTATTATTTCTTCTCTCTCTCTTTCTCGCTCTCTCTTCTTAACTGACTTGTACCTCCACAAAATGTTAAGATGGATCTTATTTGATTTTAGAAAGGTTTGATCTTAGAAAGGTTATTTAATAACTCACCTTTTAATAGGTTACTAGTGTAGGTTTATTCATATATTCACTTTTTAAGATTAAGACTAGTTCTGTGTATTCTCAGTTTTCTTAACGTAAATGGCTATTGAATTTGACCTCTTTTTTTTTTTACATTTACTGAAATGATTGATTTTCCCTTCCTTTATTCTGTAAATATAGTAAATTAAAGTAAGTTATTTTTAATTATAAATTAGCTTTTTCATTTCTGGGATAAATCCCATTTGGTCACAATGTTTTGCCTTATTATGTACTGTTGAATTCAATTTGTTAACATTTTGTGAAATGTTTCCATTTCTGCTCATGAGAGATATTGGTTGATAATTTTCCTGTCTTTTAATAAGTTGGTCATACTCAATTATAAAAATTATGCTGTCCTCATAAAAAAGGAAAAAGAGTTTATGTAAAATGGAGTTATTTCTTCTGTAAATGTATAAGTATTAAAAATGTCAGCATTCAAAAAATGTTTTGTGCACAAAGACCAAGATCAGTAAAAATTAATTTGTAAGTTCTTGACTCACAACAAATTTAGCACAACGATTTCCATTGATTCCTATAGCTTTGCCTTTGAATCTCTTCTGTCTCTCTATGACTGTTGCCCACTTCCTGATGAAGATATCTGATGTACAAAATGGACATTTTATAATTCATGATTGGAGATACAATTTCTTTATTGTATCTCTGCAATTCATGCAATTTATCAAGAAGATACCTTTATTAAAAAAATTAACAGCATGGAGATAGAACTCAATCAAATAAAGTATTATTAATAACAGCTTCATTGTTTTCTACTGTCCCACCCATCTCCATGCCTTTCCACCAACAACAGTCATCTGTTAACTTTCTATTCCTGCACTAAACTAATTTTTGGAAGCACCTGAATGGAGCCTGGGTATATATACATATTCTTCCTATAGAGTAGGCTGTATCTTTATTTTCTTGCCACAATCCTAGCACTGGGATAGCATAGAGTATATCCTTAGTTAGTGCTTGTTGAATTAAAACATTACATGAACTTCTGGTTGTGTAGTTCATAAGTTGCCATTAGATATAATATATGTCCTTGCAAGAAATATGTTTAATGAAATGAGGCAGCATGTGCACACAGGCTCAGCAGTTAAATGGATAAAATTGTGGTCTTTTAAGAGACTGGAATTTAAGCTCCTATGTAATACAGTAATGAGGTATTTACACAATCATTGTAAACTATATTAAAATCTCATAATACAAGCAATGGGAGTGCACTAACATTTGTACAGTAATAAAAACTTTGAATTAAAAAATGAACATTAACTTGCTTTGCATTTAATTAAAGTTAATTTCAACCATCACTGCTCCCATTATTAAAAAAAAATAAAATAAAATATAGCGGTTTACCGATTCTTTGTAATAGAACTAAGTCTTCTTATTTTGTTAATTGAATAGGCAATCAAACAAAAAAAAATCTTCAGTATCTTCAAAAAATAAATAAATAAAAAGAACTGCCACAAAGAATAATATTTTTATCTGCACTATGTTGAATTTCATTATGTTTCTTGGTCCAAAGTGACCCTGCTAAGATACTCTCTAAAACTCAGGTTTTATTTAATCATAGCCACTATTACACTTAATATCACATATTCTTTTCCTTTTTGGCTGCTTCACATACTGTATTGAAGCTAAAAGCACTCCTGTTCCAGACCTACAAAGTCACCCTAGCCTCATTTCCTCCACTTAATATACTCCAATCTATGCTTGGATGGTTAAAAAAAAATTGAGCATTACTATCACTACCTTTGCAAGGTATATATTTTTAGTCAGCTGTTCCACAGCTCAGTTGTTTTGGTACTGAGTTGATGTAAAGTGTTTTCCAATCTCTAGTATTCAATGCAAAATTTCAATATTTTGAAAACTCTTCCACTACTACTACAGATACTACCATTCTAGCAAATTTTGACCTGATTTCTCCACAGTGTGGCTTAAAGTCGTAGTATTTTCCCCCCTCACTCTTCCCCACTATTCTGAATCTGGAGTTAGTGAAAGGCAAAACTGTCAAAACAAGGTTACAGGTTACTGTATTCTGTTATGCACATACCACTACACAGAGGCCTCAGTGTGTACAAAGCTAGGGATGTAAAGAATAGAAAGAAGCAGACTGGTCTCTTTCCTGTTCTCTCTCTCTCTCTCTCTCTCTCTCTCTCTCTCTCTCTCTCTCTCTCTCTC
>NW_004567103.1:48574001-48626626 GCF_000260355.1 Condylura cristata
AAAAAAAAAATAAGCTGCTAATTTTTTGTAAATAATGATCATTAATTAAACCCCTTGTTTTAAAATGACTACTTTATCTCCCATTTACTATAATGAGCCTAAGCAATAACTAATGAACAAATTAAATTACTGCAGCATATTCTATTGAAGCAGAGGCATTTCAAGAATCCTAAGATTCAGAAGTAGTGAATTCATTGCAAGCCTATCAGCAGTAAGACAAGAGAGTAAGATAACATTTATTTGAACATACACAAGGTTAAATTTAGAGACTTAATTGTGAATCATATAAAGTCTTAATTAACACTTCTTAATCAGATGTTTCAGGTGAATTTGAATCTTCTCTGCAAGCTGCTTAAGTAGGAACAGCAAATGTGTGAGACCTTCACAGAACTGGAAAGAGGCCTGAATCAAATGCAGGAAATACTGGCTGAGAATTTTATTGTATGTACCTAATTTTGCTATAATCATGAAGGGATCATAGTGATTTTAACTGTGCCTGCCACCTAGGAATCCAGGGACAGGGAAAGGACCAGGCACATGGAAGCCATGGGTTTGGAAGAGTGGGAGTTAAGTCTTCCAAAATTTAAATACTGCCCTCAGGGTACATCCCTCAACATAAACAGTGATTCAACAGAATTTCATTTTTCTTAATAACTTCGGGACTTAAACTACACATTGCTTATATTGTTATGTAAAGTAACAAAAGAAAAGAAAATGGAACAAAACTTCAAGGCACCCAAGGATGAAACTTGTGTGATGTTGAGTACTCTGGCCACTCACTTCAGAAGACAATTTTCTCCTCAAATTAGTTTTTACTTGGCTCCTAGAGTCTTCACATTTTCTGATATATATATTACTTGAAACAAAGGTGGCATACTTTCCTCATTTTTAGGAAAATAGTGGTCCTTACAACTATTTGATCCTCCTGCATTTTTAGCGCAGCTACCAAAGGAGGGGACATTCACAGCTGAGTGCTATGGTTTAGTGTTAACTGACAGAAAATTCCTTTTCCTACTTATAAGGTTGGTAGAAAAATAAATGGGAAAATTCTTCTGTTTGAAGTCCTGTTATATTTGATTTGCTATGCCTTGAAACACTCCAGAGATTTTATTTATGATTTAAAGAATAACTAGACGAGTGTACGGGGATGTTAGCAAGGGAGACATAGCATTTGATAAATATCCCAAGAAGGAGGTTGGTCTTACTCAGGGGAGTGTAGGGTGGTATTTTATTTACTTGACAAATAAATGTTTAAATTCTTGATCAAACTCCTTGAGGGCCAGTGTATATGTTTAACTGCAAAGAACTTCATTGCTTTCCCCAAATGTAAAGTTAATGACAATAGTTGATTTTTCAATTCTTAATAGAAATGTAAGTTCCTTTTGCTGAATAGAGCTGACTGCATAACAATAAACATACAAGTCATCGCTAAGAGATCTTACTACCTTGTTCCTCAAAACCGTGTCTTCTTCTATGAAATACACGTAATTTCTCAGAGGTAACACAATAAAATGAATGAATACCTATTTTCTTGGCTCTGTATCCAGTAGAGAATGCTAGAAAACCCTGGATACTCTCATGAATAAAATCTCCAATGGGATTTCTACCTATAGAAGAACAAAGGCCTGAAAGCAAAGAGGTTCCAATCTTCATGTACCAGTACCTGATTTTCTACTTGTGTACAAGTTGACGAGCTAGTCACCAGCAGTTCAAACATTCTATAACAAGATACAGTTATACTTGTTAGCATAACAAGTATGCCAACAATTTATTCTTTAAATTTATTTTAAACTTTCATTTTGGAGGAACAATTACTAAGTGTTTCAAAAGTACTAGTCTCTGCAAAAGAGTTTTTCAAACTTTAAATTGGGTCTTTGTAGATTTCCTAGTATTGTTTTTTGCAAACAATTTTCCTCTTTTCTCTGATGTTTACCAAATTGTCAGAAAAAAAGTAGCACAGGAATCTTGCATATGTTGAACCCTTTGGCCAGTCACTTAATCATTCTGAGACAGTTTCATTCTTCATAAATTAGGTGTAACTATTACTGGCTTGTTGTTTGTGTAGGTATTAATTATTAAAGGCATTTCAAAGGCAATCAGTCATTGGGAATCAATAATTAATGTTACTATTGTTACTCTGGTTTCTTTTGTGTGCCATTGTACTAGGTATGCCTTCATTTTTATAATTTAGAGATTTTTAAAGCAATCTCTTTTTATATTCCTGCTAGAGAAATAATGTGAAAGGAAACAAGAAATTCTAAACAGCAAAAACAATGCATATTTTTGCTCCCTGAGAAATTGGCAAAAGACATTTTACTTATGTATATGTGTATGTTTTCATCTCATGTTATAAATATAAGCTACCCAAGGAAAATATATATGATCTTCTTACATCTTCCATTCAGGATCTTACAAACTAGGGTGACTGTGAAAAAATATCATTGTAACAATAGCAGCAATGACAAAAACAGACAGGCAAGAGCCAGTAACTCTGATGATTTCACAGTAAAATAAGTTCTTCCTATTTAGTGAGAATAAATGAAACACAACCTGAAGTGTTATGCCTTGTTGTGAAGCCAGGTTTCCAGAAAGTTTTGCCAAATGCTCTAAATGGAAAGGGCAGGAAGAACATAATTCTGATCTCTTCTGTGACTGTTTGTAGACAGCTCCTTATGAATGAAAGGAGAGGGGCAAGGATCCTAAGTGCAAGTCTCCCCAACTGGATTTCATTCTCTGAAACCCAAGAAACAACCTGTAGTCAAGAACTTTCAAAAACACTTTTTGTATGCTGTTATTGAACTAATAACTAATATCAAAATCAAGCACACTGTAATGCTTCTCAGAGAAGTTCAGTCTTATAGTTCATATTTCACTGTTGTCACATTTCACCTAAAATCTATGGAAAAACTTCCTTCTGCCAAGGAGGCCTTCTTAATAAGTATTGTAGGTCCTCTCTGGTAGCCTAGAGGCAAGTCTGAGGGCTATCATTGTGATGGCCTGAGCTCAATCCCAGAGAGCTAATGTCTATCTCAGCCATTGTTCCCATCAGCAATGCATTTCAGTAGATCCACATATTCTGTTACCACTCTGTCTCTGGGGAATCCTCTCACCCCCCATATCTCTGGCCTGCACCCCAGTTTTTCTATGAACAAAAAAATAAATAATAAAAAAAGTACTCTATGGTACTTTAGATTGTTCAAAGTAATAGCCAACGATCCCAGGAATAACTGGGTTTTGGGGGAATCTCACAATTTTTTTTATTCCACTTAATGAGGCAATACAAATACAAGGCAAACTGAAAATACAAAAGACAAAGTCAAGAAAATGAAGAAATGAACACATACTAACATGCTAACTATGAAGCACAACTTCTGTCAAAGTGCATGTGTGTAGAGAGACAGCAAGGTTCTCTAGCTATGAATGGATTGGAGTGTGTTGGCCAATGTGAACTATACCTCAACATAAATCCCAGTCACCTTAGTAAAAGAGTGAACAATGTAGAAGTGGTGATGGATAAATATTCCTTCAATTTTCACAGCAGACAAGATAATGGCTTTACACAGGCCTTCCCTGTTGGTGCAGTATGTTAAAGAACAGCACTAAGAAGCTAAAGCCACTTCAGCATGAGTTCAATCCCTGTCCAGGAGGTGATCCACATGGTGAAGCAGAACTCTCCTGACCCATCTACTGCTCCCCTAAGCAGTTTACTTTATCAGTCAGCCTGTTCTGCTCCCCACTTTGTCTCTGGTGAATCCTCTCACTGCCCCTGTACCTCTGTCCTGTACCCCAGTTCTGTATGCATAAATAAGTCTTAAAAAAAAAAAGATGGCTTTACACAATACTTATTTCTTTCATTTAGCAGAACTACTTATGAGGATATAAGAGTCACACTGAAAAACCTTGCGAATAATAAGTGCATAGGACATAAAGGTTGAGAAGAAATGGTATGCAGTGTTTGGGTATTTTAGTGTACATACAATTAACTTCCTCTTGAGAGTCAGGCACTAGGCATACAAAAATTAGTATGCCACAGGAAAAATGGGCCACTTCTTGTGAAACACTGGAAAGGGGAACAGGAATATATCCAATTTCAGGTGAACCTGAAGGTTACCTGAAGGCGGGACTTGAAGAGACAACAAGCAAAGGAATCAAAAAATTGAGAAAATGGATGACCAATGATGTCTCCTTTTTGTGAATATGAAGAAATGACATCTTTAACAGTAGAGAAGATTGAGAAAGGGAGGACTTTAGGGTGGAAAGAAAATTTAATAGGTGTGGAAAAGAAATGAGTAAGGACACCTAAAATCAACACAAACTGGGAACTCAGTTCACAATGAAGATGATACATTTTAGAGGCATTGGTCAAAAGTTATCCTGGATGGAGTTTTTTGTGATCAAGGACCACACCTTAGTTATCTTGTTATGATGAAGACATATTTAGAAATTTGCATTCAATATTCATATTTCTCAGAACATTTTTTTTTTCTGGGAAAGAGTAAAGTGGAGAAAAAAGGGGGGAAATTATAAAACAGAAGGTACCCAGCAGAGCAAGATTATCAACAGTTAACTAAGTCCCAGGAGAAAAAAGGGGATAGATCCAGCCAGAAAGTCAAAGCAATAAATAAACCTGAAAAAAAGGAAATACATAGAATGCGATACATGGAAAAATGAATGAGTAAATGAAACAATGAACTAAAAAAAAAAATTATGCTTAAGAATTGGGGGTATGATCTATTTAAAACAAAATTTGGAAAAGGGGAACAAAGGACATGTGACAATGAGGTGAAAATGAAAGGTAATTCTGTAGAATTATGAAAAATAAAAGTGTGCAGAGACACAAAAATGAAGTGAGGAAAAAGAATGACAGACCTAGGAAAGTAAGGAAATTAGTTCTATTTCACAGAACTAATTACCTTTTATTCATATTCTTATATATCACTATATCTATGTCTGTCATGCAATGCCTAGAGACTTTTTTAAAGTCAAAAGTTGAAATACAATAGTTTGAAGGATTCATAATAAACTATACGGCTTTGAACTGTGGAATATATTTATTTATTTATTTATTTATTTATTTATTTATTTATTTATTAAAAAATCTCTGTTATGATGACAGGTAATTTTCTTAGAATCTCAAACTCTGAATTGGGACAAAGAAGGTTTGAGAATGAAAAACAAAGTAGGGAGAAAAATAAGGAAACAGGAATAAATGTTGATTGGTGCTGGCTGTCAGCATGTTGACAAGAAGGAAACAGATGAACAGTCACCAAGAATGCTGAGCAGTAAGAGGCTCTGACAAAGGAAAAACAGAACATTTTTTCCCTTCTAATTTTTCCTTTTGGATTTTTGCTCATGGGTCACAATCTGTTGTGTGTACAAAGACATTTCAACTGCCAGCATCCAATTAACAACTGGCTTTAATCTGTTTCATTGGGCCCTATGGATTCCCACCATTGTCTAAATTGGTTGATTTTTCCATAATTAAGAATTTTCCCTGTATAACTTAGAAGAAATGATTCATTGAAAATGTTTCTGCTTTCTTATGGCACAACTGGTCATTCCCTGGCCATAATAAGTGATGTCCCCACTTATGCAGATCAGTGGTTCTAAAATGAAATGGGCATAAGCATTACCAGGCTTCACCAGCAGTTTCTGACTTAGGCCTGAAACTGGACTGAGGTGAAGGTGGTACTGAAGCTTTGGGAACCACATATGTAGTTCATTCCTATTTCATAGGTTTTCTCAATATTTTAGTCCTATGTCTAGAATGACAGTAAGTGAACTTAAGGTCCCTTGATTAGCAACGATGCTTTCTGCTTATTATCATTAATTGAGCATAATGCTTAATATAACCTGCTCCATTAGTAATAACAAAATAGTTGGTCGCTCTATATGTGTTTGCATATGATGAAATAAGGAATTTCTACCCTAAAAATTCTATATATACTTCAAGGTATGTCAAAATCAACACTCCACCTTCACAGGAGAGTTCCTCATATACAACTCTCTAATATTCCGGTTTATTTTGTTAAATGAAAGAGAAAAACTTTCCTCAGTTAAATATGAATAATTGGATGGTTTTAACCTTATTTTTTATCATCTACAATTATAGGGAAAAAATATAGAGAAAGGATAGAGAGAAACCTGGATGGAATTCTGTAGATAATTTAGTTTTTATGACTGTCCTTAATTACTCTAGCTTAATTAATTTTAAATGTAAGGCTGTATATTTTCCTAACAAACTTTTAGTACAACATTGCTTCTTGTACTTTCCAGCCATGATAAGTGTTGTTTCTTTACCACTAAAATTATGAGAAAGTAATGTTTTCTTGGTTCATTAGGACAAATGCTTTAATAGGACAGGACAAAGGACAAAGACACATTAACCAAGAGATACATGTCTTTAAATGGATTTATCCAAATTCTTGGGGAGTGTTCATGTAAGTGATATCACTGAATGGGTAAAAAGAGAAAGTGTTGAGTTCTCAAACTTAAGTTAGGTTACCAAGAGACACAGTTGGCACCTGACAGCTTAGCTACAGTCTATTAGCTGTATTATGATGTTCTCAAAATATGGTCTGGCAATTTGGGTCAGAATCACCCAGGATCTGTGTAAATAGTGTGTATGTGTAAGATGTATGGTGTCAAGAACAGATGTCTTTAAACCGTACCTGGAAGTCTGTACCATAAGATTTCAGAATCACTATAGTTATGGGTAATAGCAGAAGAAACTTACCATAGGTAGCGCAGAAGGGAGCAGTATGCAAGTAATATTTTGGGGAGAGGAGTGTTTCAATACACATTCAAGGGGTTGAGTTCTTGCCTCCACATACTCTAAAATAAAATTTGTTACATACAGTGGACCCAGGGTACTTTTAAAGATGACATTGATGGTAATATCAACAAAAATACCTGAACTGCTTTATTTTATCTATAAAGATGATATTCTTAATAGATCTTTGCATGTAAATAGTATGGCTCACAAATATATAAGCATTAAAAATTGCTTTTTATCTTACATTATTATGTTGTCAGACTTACCATAAATTAGCAACTTAAATAGGTAAAATTTATTAAAATCTGATTACATAAGAATGTATAGTTTGTAATGCTTCAGCTAGTTTATCAAAATAAGGAATTATTAATGTATGATTTAGTGAACACAAAATTTGACAGTTTCAAACTGAGCCTCTGAGTTATTACTGAAAAAGAATTCATGGCTATGTTCTATAAAAATGGACAGATTTTCTTAGCTTTATTCATAATTAGAAAATTATAATGAAATAAAATCATTGCATATACCATCCAACAAAGCCAAAGAAAATCCACCAAGTGGAATGTGCCCATAGTTTTGCCATTATGATAGCTTAATCTGCCCATGTACACCCAAAGAATAATCCATAAAGGTTAAATCCTAAGGTTCTATTCCCAGAACTCTTCTTCTGTCATAACTGTTTAAATAGCACTTGTTCCTCACATAGGTTTCTATATCTAGGGACCTGGGTTTATGGATTTATCTTCATTTCTCTGCTTTGACCCTCACTCTTGGCTAATGTGGCTCAAATTCAATTTGTGCCTATCTTAGCTCTGGTTCCTAACATCCATTCAATGATAAGCACTCTCTATGGGTTTGTCTCCATTATTTGCAAAAAGAAGCAAATAATTTTGATATGGATAAATGGTCTTGTTAAAAAAAAAACAGGCATTTTCATTTTAAATCCAAAATACCGAAATTTCAAAGATACAACCAAATGAAAACAAACAAAAATTCACACATTTAAAATGCTCTTAATCTGGTATTTCATGATTTCTGGAAATGTTAAAAATAAATGTGGGGTTCAAATTAGTTGATAGTCTTACCTGTCATTTATAGTGCAGTTTAAAGAAATGAATGTGCAATGTTTTATTAAAAAGCTACCAACTGTGTCCAAACAGATATAAAGAAATGTTGAAATAGGTTACATGGAGGAGAATGTATGGCCTTTATTTTCTGAATAGCAACTTCAATAAATTAAAGTGCTCAATATTGTACCAGCCAAGTGTCAGAAATGAATAGTGAACCTGCCAGCAGAAATGTTTTCAATTTCTTAAGCACCATCCTGGTCTCTGACAGAATTGATTGGCTTCTTGACACAAAGTTGTAGTGGCAGAGATTAGAAAAAGAAGAAAATACCTCTTACCAAACTAATAGAGTGACAAAGTATATCCAAATGCAACCCAATGCACCAAATATTCTATTTTTAGAGTGATGCTTTGATAAATAGTAGTCTTATTTTATTTGGGCATTTAAATAATAAAAATAAACAGGGGAACAGAGAAGAAAATATATATTTTTAAATGGATGAAATTATTTTTTAACAATTAATTTTCTCCTGGATTTACAATCTGAACTATTTAATCTGAACTATTTAATTAAGTATTCTGTACCTAATCTACTTTGAAATAATTTTTCACTACAAAAGAAAAACAAATTAACTGAACACACTTAGAAATTACAAGAACTCTCATGAGACTGAAATATGAACTAAAATAGTATTAAATATAATATGGTGGTATATTCATTATGTGCTCTTTATATAATCTGTCTGCAATGCAAAGTTCTAGAAAGAACTAGAAGTGATTCATTATACATGCATAACAATCACTCTCTCTCTATATATATATATGCACACAAACACATACACACATATATATGTATACATATAAAACACAAATGAATTTGTTTTCAAAAGTCATGTTAAACATAAAGTTATCAGTATACCTAGGTTGTATTTCCCTTTTTTATGGTTTCCTTACTTACATTTAATTATTAATCTATTTGAGAGTTATTTGTTGTATGAGCATCTGTAAAGTAAAATGTTACCCTCATGATGCTTGACTCATGTAACTTATTTCTAAACAAGCATTATGTTGGTGTCTAAATATATGTATATTTAATATATAATTAATACATAAAAATGAGTGCAAATTGTATTACATTTTAGCACTTAGCACTGAAGTTTTAAAATTATATTTTTTACCTTTCTCAAAATTTCACTTTACAAAAAAGTTTGCACTTTCTTTAAATGTAAAACTCCCAGTAGCATGTAATGTTTGTTTTAAAACTGCTACCTATTCACAGTGTGGTAGACACAGACACTTAAAATTAGAATGACAAAAACAAGTGATGTGATTGAACAAACTTATATTCTTAAATTTTTATTTCTGAAAAATAGCAACCTTATGCTACATGTCAATATAATGGGTTTTGAAAAATTGAATATATCTCTCCAGTCTACATCTTCATTCTCAAATTTCTGACAAAGGACATGTGTGTGTACTGAGCTTCTATCTCATTTTCAGTAGTTGGTATAGTCAGTATAAAAGCATAGTAACAATAGGTACTAATATGTGCACAATATCTCCATTTCAGACACCATGTTCAGAATGTATTATAAATGAAGTATCGACCTTATACCAAGTCGACAACAATTCTTACGTGAGCAGGAGGCAGAAGTTAGTGTAGTAATTCTCTTGCCAGAGGAGATTGAACCAATCTTGGGCTTCACACTCCACCAGTTGTGCTTAGTTTCTCATTTTCCTTGAAAACCTTGATATACTCAGCTGCTATAAACATGACTGTGGAACACTTAAAAACACTATACTATATGAATCATCCTTAGTACTAGGGTTTGCTCTCTTTCTTCTACATTGAAAACAAAATTACTCTCCCACTCTTACCATCCCAACTTCATGCCTCAGTGCATTTACCAGGAATTATCCCTGTGAAGAAAAGCTGTTTATGTTCATTTTTCTCATTTTATTACACTGAAAATGTCCATCATAGCTATCTGGGATTTAGTACAAATGTTGTAACTGAATATATTATAAGCCACAGTTGAAAAAAATCATTTGGTCTAAAGAATGCAAAACCTCATAAAAGAAAAAACATTGTGAATCTCAGAAATATTAAAAAAAAACTAGAATAGGGATTAGTTTTAATAAATATTTTTCTTGAATGATGAACAGTAGAATGTTAATATGCAACGATAAATCTAGGAGTATATATAATTGCATTAAAACTCAAATATAACTTAGTTTCAAAGCAAAGGACTGATAATTCTGGACAATATTTTGTATTTATATTCTAGAGAGTTGTTAGGTGTAATTCATGGTATATATTTGTCAGTTACTCATCAAATTCAGCTACATAAACAGGATCACCCATGTACTCTCTGATTGTACTTAGTCCACTCCAGCCTCATGTCCTCACCCATGTAATACAGTATCAATCAGTCTAGCTGCCACTTTTGGACTATATTCTGTAAATTACTTGTAGGGTTCTGAGAACCTTCAAAAGTCCTTGAGATAGTCATTTATGAAGTCAAATTGGAAATTCATCACCTTTGAGACATATGTTGAAGAGAAGGGAGGCAAAGTAACACATTCTCATAGATTACTTTCTATGTAACAAACTCAGCAAGTTTTATGCATTATCTTATTAAAAGCCAACTATGAATACAGCTCTACTGTTACAGCACTGATGAATTTAGAAAGTATCTACAAAGAATGTAAAGTTGAGGTTAGCTATGAAAGATGGGAAAAAATAAGACATTTTAGGAAGAGATGGATGTATTAATGAGCAAAAGCATGGGGACAGTCTAGACTCAGCATGGTATGTAGCCCTGAGACAGTTTGCTTGGTTCAGTAGAACCAAACTGTTGTGATGATGTGATGAACGATGTACAAGCAAGTTAGACTGAATGGGCAGGCAGTCATGGTACACGTTATGGTACATGAAACTGAAGGACTATGAAGCAGATGAAAGCCTGCGTAGAATATTGTGAAAAACTAAAATAGCAAAGTACTCTTAGTAGGCTCTTAATAAACTGAGTAGGGTTATAAGGTTCTCAGCTTTTGGTGACAAAGGATGTAGAAAGAAAAAGACAGACACTGGAGATACAGCAAAAGGAGATAAATGGCAATCATGGCATGGATGTATTACTGAGAAGGCGGAAAATAAAATAGTTGGCAAATACTTAATGAGGTTTGAACTATGTTAGAGAGTGCATGTAATTATGACTTGAGGATAAGTCATAAGCTGTATACAAAACTGAGGCTATTATCAACTTGCAACTTGGGCAGGGTGTTGTTTAGAATGTTCCTATCAGAGAAAGGTGCTTATACACAGGTGGAAGTAGCTTCCTCTGACATCCTGCTGCTTGAGACAAAGTGTGCCCAAATGATACTATCTCCTCAGAAGACAAAAACATTAAAGAACTGTATTATTATCCACATTTGATGCTTACATGAATTGAGTTAGCTCTGTAAGATTACACTATCATCATTGAAGAAGCATATTTATAACTACTTTATCCTTTATTATCACAAGAGAAAAATGGAGATTTGACATTCCATCACTCAAAACTGCAACAACAAATCCTTCCCCCAAACTTTTAGGAGTTATCAAACAAATAACAAACACTGTAGTTATCAGGCAGACTTTAAGTATTCCAAGTGACCCAGTCAAGTGCAATACAATGAAAATAAACAGGGAATTGAGAAATTATGAAATTTCCTAAACTGATATACTTCAATGTTAGACTTCAGAACTTAATGCAAATTTCATACTGTCAATTATCTATCACATTTGGATTTTGCAATGATATATGCTACAACAATAAAAAATATATATACCTCACAACTCTCATATTTGTTTGGTTACCAGAGTTGTGTATGTATACACACACACACGTGAGATGCCAAAGACCTTAGACAATATCCTACCTAGCGATATTTGAACAATGTTTATATAAAAATAGCTGAATGCCATAAAATAGTTATTTCTCTGCCTGAAATAAAATGATCATGGAAAAAAATACCATTAAGCTTCAATGTCAAGAAATATTTGAGAAAGCTGTGAAGCATTAAGTTACCAATCAGAATGGTGTGAGTGGACACTACTAAATAAAAATGTTGAGACTGCACTTGGAACTACGAACAATAACCTTGTATCTAAAATACACCATCACAAAATATCAAATCACCAGCCACAAATTAAATTCTGAGAAGTAACTGTTTTCTAATAATTCAAAACAGTTTTCTCTCCTCTATTATGAGAGGAAAGAACTGCAACTATTACTACCTTTTACCATTTTAGGGAAACCCTAGCCCCTGCCAGGAATCCATTTATCATAATAGCATGATCAAGATTGAATAAACTAATGAAAATCTGACATATTTACAATGCAGAGATACAATTTGTGTCATTTCTGCTTCCTTGCTCTCAACTGTTTTCCACAGGGTTTCTTTCTGTAATCTCCATTATCAATAATTCACTGGCATTCAAAATCCCACTGGGCTTCCAATTTACGATATCAAGTTTTATGAGAATATAATTTGTCTTCATCCCAAGATTTAATCTCCCAGAAGATCATTTCTCACATGGAGACTATCACTTCTACACATTCTTTTAGATTCTATATTCCAGGTTACTGAGTATGAACACTGGTGTTTATTATTCCATTAGTCCTTTCTATCTCACATACGCCTATCCTATTTCATAACCTCTATAGACATGTCAATGCCAAATACAGGAACAAAGTGCTCGTGTATCTCAGCATGTTGATAATGTAGAAAAGCAAATAACAATGGACTTTTAAAATGTTTCAAAAAAGAGCCTTCTATTTTACATTACTGGGAGATTCTGCTGGTCACCTACAGCGATACCTATAAATATAACCACATCAGCTTACTAGTGAGTCAGAGTAGTGTCAGTGATATCTCTGAATTTAAGTTAGTAAGCACAAATAACACTTTTAAACACTTGAAAGACACATGGAAAGTGTCAGGGAGAAAGAAAAGTGGATCATTTCACTTTCTTCAATGCTGTGAATTTCCTTGATCTCTATTTTTTTTACTAGCATTATGATTATTATTGTTCATATTGTTCAATATTTGATTATTAATGTTCATAACATATTATAAACATTAAGTAAATCTTCTATTTTGACCACTCTTCCATGTGTTGCTTATGTACTTTACTTTATTTGCCACAACAAATCTCTTTGCATAAGCTAAGACTGCTTTCAAGGAAGCAGTAATTCAAAAAGACTTCAAAAAGACTGTAATTCAAAAAGACTTCAAACTCTACCAAAACCCACTGTAAATGAATGGTGAAATTCCTTAGCATTATGATTCTGGTCAGTTAGACATTCATTTAAAATCTCTGTTAGCTATTATATTTTATTTGAGGTTTGAAAGATTAAGAATAATGCTTGAGATCCTGGTGAAATTGCTGATTAATTTTTACTGGCAATTGCAAGTATAAAGAAACATTTAAAGTTCTTTGCATTGATACCAGATCTCTTATAAAAAGCATTTTATAAATGGAGTTCTATTTTTGTATTCCACTTCTGGAACACACTGATTGAAATTAAGGTTTAATTGTAAACTGCAGTTCTTCAGAATTATTTATAGAATAATGAAAAGAGTTAGTTTAAACATAAACAACTACAGACATAGGTATGCTCCATTACAATTCTATTAAACAAGTTAGACCTGTGTCTTTATGGATTCCTAAGTATATAAATATCCTTATTATTACTTATCATATAGTATGACATTTCAACACATACATTCTGAACTAAAAAAATCTAAATTATTATCGGTTCAATAAATGTGCAATATATTATGCCCACTGAGTATTTCATACCCACACAAATTAATCAAACATATGCCCATTTTCAGGATTTTTAGGGCTTTTATAATAGGAAATATGATATATAGGGAATATAACAATAAGACAATGCGGGAAGACAGATACCATAAAAAGTCTATAGTAAATTAACAATGGGAGTTACAGGAAGAACAGGAAATGGCAAGGCTTCTTGGAATTGGTAACTTTGAAAAAAATTCTTTTAGAAACAATGAAATTTGAACATTTGGATAGGGTAAAAATGCTTTGATTCTAAGTTAAGTTAAAAAACGTGATGTCAAAAAGTAGAAGAAGTGATTAGTAGAAAGTAAATTTGGAGGCGGAATCAGTGGACAGAAGACTTTAGAAAAAGAGTGTGCTCTGAGGTCAATTGGTGTGATGAAAACATATCAAGGTCTATTAGTTGCTTAAATTTTCTGACGAAGGTTAGGGTTAACTCTAAGTCTTCATCAGTAAAATATGTCTACTGAGGTCTATCGATGCAGGAAGACATCCCACACAATTAAAGGTAGTGTCAAGAATAAAATAAATGTTTTTTATTGCTAAATTGCTACCTCAATGTTATCTCATCATTCATATAATCAAAAAAAAATTTTTTTTTAATGATTGGAAAGACCTCAGGGTAAAAATTGGCTAATGGTATATAGGTATGCCAGTATGACTTAAAAATTATTAAACTTAACTGAAAATTTTGCCTTACATTTCATCATCATTTCTTTTAATAGTAAGCTTTTTTCTGATTATATATTATATAACAGGTATTATGCAAAATTTGGGTCTACATACACGATCTATCATCACGGTTGCTATGTAACTTGGCAATTAGTAATATTATTTTAAAGGAGATAAAATTAAGATTTAGAAACATCCAAGACAAAACAATAATGTAAGTTTTAGACATGAGATCATTATTAGGTCAAACAAACTAAAACCAAGTGGCAATTCTTTTACTACCCTAAATACCAAACCAGCACCTCTAAAGTTAAACTTACTTGTTGAAGATATTAATACATTCGGGTTTCCCAAATACTAATTAACTCTGCCAAGAGAAAAAAAAAATTGGAGAATTCATTTTCATTTCATTCTTATACATGCTTTTAGAAGTAAATGATTTATTTCAGTAAAAGTGGCAAGCACATGGATGCTAAAGTGAATAAAACTGTATAAAGTTTTATTCAGTGATATTGCTGGTAAAAAATGTCAAGCCATTTTCAAATATAATCAAGTTATTGTGGATTCCAAGCCACAAAGAACTTGAAGGTTAATACAGTATGCATTAAGATAAAGAAGTTTCATATGTTTTTGCCCAGTCAGGCTTACTCTTTATCTGTAGGTTCCTAAATCTGTTAGTGATGGTATTTGGAGGTAGGATTTTTGGGGAACTGAAAATGAGTGTGGACTCCTAAATGGAATTAGTGCCCTCACAGCAAGGGAACTCTGGAGAGATCCCCTGACCTTCCATCTTGAGAAGACACTGCAGAAGAACAGCTGGCTCTGAAATGGGAAGCAGGCTTACATCAGACACTGAATCTACAGACTCCTTGATGGTGAATTCCCTGGCCTCTAGAACTGAGAGTTATAATTATTGTCTTATAAACCACCTAGTTTACAGTTACCTTTGTTTATAGCCATAAGAGCAGACTAAAGCAGAAGACTAGTCACATTCACAATGGCTACATTACAGTGACAACTGGAGGATCACCAAGGACTTTGCCATGTGATTTACTCCTGGCTGTGATTTAAATATTGAAGGCACCACCAAACCAATATTTTTTTCTGCAAAAATTCAATACTTAATAATGTTCTTCTCTGTATTTTCTTATAACAGAAAATAATAATTTATAAGTTTATTTCAGGTAACTTAAAAAGTTCATTTTAACCTATAGAATTATTTTAGGAAAGATACTCTGATTTAATTCTAATGTTTAATAGGATTTTGGCATATTTTAAAATGTTTGCATTACTACTTTCTTATTAAAACAGGCAACTATCAATACTTTTTTACTGAAGCTGATATAAACATCTCTCTGAAATTAAACTTCAAATTATAGCTTAATCTTGTCAGGTTCCTCCAAGAAAAATATTGAGGATTTTATTCCTTTTCCACTCTTATAAAATATTGGCAATTCACTAAGGTACTTTAATAACCTTAAACTTACCATATACACTTTTAAATCAATTTATATGCTATATCTATATCCCCTACTAAGGTTTCCCTATAAAGTTCATAGTTAATTCAGTAAAATTTGATTCCACTTAAAAGGAAGTAATCACACCCAACACAGATAAAGATTAAAACTCTTACCTTGACCCATAAGTTTTCTTCCACTTAGTATCAAGGCCCATTTTTTAAAAAAAGTTTGTGTAAAATCCAACGATTGAAAACATCTCTGTTTTTCTACTTAGCATGCTGCTCTGTACCTAGTTAGGTTAGCTCCCCAAGGAAAGTCTGTCAATCTCGTTGCATTCATCTACCCAAAGCATCAAGTTTAATTTAATTTCAGAGTGTTTGATTAGTATGAGGAAGAGAAAAAGATTTTGATTATAAGCACATCATCAAAATAAAATGTCAGCACAATAAGATGTTAAACAAATTTAAATGACATAGAATAATTCCTCAGTTACATGTTTTTCTTGTCCCATCTCTTCTAGAAGTGAAGGTAAATTTTTTTGGGGAACTTGTGGACAAAATTCCTTTTCTTTTAATTGAGATATAATAGATACATAACATTGTATAAGGTTAACATACACAAGTGTTGATTTGATAGATCTATAAATTGAAAAATGATTAACAGATGGGTTTCTTTAGGGAACGTGGAATGTGAGTGCAGTGACTAAAAAAAGCTCATCCTATTTTTCTAGGTTAAGTCCTTATTTGTATAATTTCAATTATATTGATGGATCACATTATCTACCTGTTACAATGTTGTTTTATTTATTCATCACATTCTTCAACTGAAATTTTATTTATTATTTTATAATAATTCATTTTAATCAAGAAAGATGGAACTATAGTGGTCATTTTAAAATGATCACACCAAAGATCATCCAATACTGCCATCTCCTATCTTCTTCTAGGATAGAAGAAAGATTTGGAACTGTGATTCAGCTTTGGTCAATGCTATACAAGGTGTACATGTGAGGAGAGAATTGTGACAAAAAGGCATATATTCTTTCAGCTCCTCCCACCACCTTTCCTAAAATCCATTCTGAAAAAGGAAAACTGAAACTTGAATACAAAGAAGCTACTTTAGAATCACAACTATATAACAATAATGAAAGACATCATAGGACCAAAACCACATAATCTACAACATTTTTTATCTTTTATTACTTTAAAATGCTCTCAAATTAAATAACAGTTAGGATTATGGGAAGATTAATGTGATATTTCTTTGTTTTCTTTGACTATACTAACCATTCATGGACACAGGTAAAAAGCATTGGGCCATGGTCTACATAGAAAGGAAAGCTCCCCACCCCCACCCCATTATTATAAAAACAGCTGTTCAGGAGACAGAAGGAGTCTCATTCCTCCTAACACTGTTAACACTTCATGACAGTTTAGAACATAAGGCATAATGTTGCTTTTCTAACTTTTGTATCTGTAGACATTTCCTAAGTGTTTCCAATTGCCAAACTTTGGGGGGGAGAGGGAGACATGCAAAGTGATGGTTTATTTTTAACATTAATTGTATCACTTTTCAGGTTAAGAATAAAAATCCTCCTAAATTCCAAGTTTCAATAAGATCAGTTACAGCATGTTTGTAAAACATGGATCTATTAGACCTAAACTTGCACAATGCTAAGTTTGCTCTTTTAAGTTTTCCCTGGAAACTGAATTCCTTTATCACACAACCTACTTCACATTTATAGTGTTATGATCCAAGCATTATCAGAGAAAAGACTGAACAAAACTATGAGGCTACTTCTTGCCACAAAAGTATTTTCCAATTTTATAATATTGATAGACACTCAAATTCAGTGGGAGGACAAGGGAATTCTTTTTAAGAAAAAAAAAAATGAATAAATCCTGAATGCCCCCTTGAGGTGATGTATTCTTGGACCACCTTAAAAGCTAGCTCATTTGTTTTTTATTATTCTCTCTCTTTTGAGCAAATTCTTAGAAGCCCAGCAGTGCAATTTTTGAGATGATGAGAAAGAAAGCAGTAAAAGTCCAGTGTGACAATGACCAAAGTAAGAGATGTCCCCAGGACCAAATCCTTATATTCAGTACATATACCAAATGCTCTAGAACAGAAATCAATGTTAAAGGGACAGAACACTCAAAAAAAAAAAAAAAAAAGGATTACAAGGGAGGAAGTGTAATTCACCTACTAACCACTATTTTAGGAAATATTGATTGATTCTAAGACCTTTTGTCTTTTCTTAAATACCTTTAAGATGTTTTGTTCTTATTGTTGCTAAGTATGTATTTCCATGTGCTCACTTTATTTGTCCTTGGAAACTTGGAGATTATAAATCTTAAAATATTTTTCTTGGATAAAACAGTATCTATCAGATGATATCAAATACTTTCTGACTGATTATTTTACCTATTTCTTCTATATCAGTGAGTGGAACAAAAATAAAATAAGAGGTAATGAATGATCCTGTCAGGCAAGTAAAAACCATCAGTTTACTTTCAAAAAATTGCCAAGTTTACTGGAAATTCAATAAGGTGAAAAAAAGTCTAATTTTTAAAAATCCCTCACTGAAAAAAAATACTCCATGTGATTAGATATTTTGATAAGTTCATTAGATATGCAATGAGATCATCAAAGTAACAACAGAGAATAAGGAATATCTTTCTAAGGAAAGTAAAGAAAGATATTTACAGGGTTGAGATTACATATATTGGGAACCAGAGCTGTTCACTAAAAGAGAAAAAAAATACTAAGCAGTGATCCTCATTTTTGCCTATTACTGATATCGGCCTCTCTTCTAAATAAACAGCAGCATATATTTGAACTGCATCAGGCTGCATATTAGTGGTCTGATCAAAACATCCTCACATCTTGCACAGATGATCAATTGAGAGGAAAGCACTAAATCAAAATAACCACTAATCTTTTATCCTAATTGAACATTGTTTGGGAGCCTTGTATTTGTCTCCATATTGCACAACTATCTTTCCTGTTAATCCAAAGTTATTTTCAATTTATTTGATCTGCATGTTTTCTAAAGTCCCATCTCAAATTTATGTCACTGGCTTTTGTTGCTTGTCCGTAAATCTATCCATCAAATTCTTAATGTTAGTTTTTAGGTGTAGAGGTTTTGTTTCACTTTATTGATAGATTCCTCTGGGTTTTTTTTTTTTTTTCATATTTTTATTTACAAGTATTTTCCTCTGCTATCTTGACTGTTTTAAGCATATTTATTATCAAATATCTGCCCACACACATAATTGACTTCTCTATTGTCTCTTTTCAAAATCAATTTCATGGTTCTATCTTTTCTTTCCAATTTCAATGATTTGTGTTTGAATGCTAGATATTGTATTTGTGTTTTTTTAATACTGGAGTTTTTTAAGACTCCAGATAATGTCTTTAACTGGAGAACATATATTTTCTTCTTGCTAGGAAGAGTGGGGTGGGTATTATGGATAATGCTGAAAACCTTTATGTAGTAATGAGAAGAGTTAAGTCTATAAGGGAGGGGGTACTTGAAGATTCAGCCACTCTCCATTTATTTATTTATTTATTCATTCATTTATTTATTTATTTATTTATTTTCAGAGTGGCATTTCATGAGTCTACTTGGAAATGTGTGTGAATCTTTGTTTTTATCACTGAAAGAAAACAAAACTTCCACCTTTTTATTCTTTTTTCACTAAAAAAAAAAGCTTTAGGATCTATTTATCTATTTGAAAGCACCACAGACCTAAGGCATTCAGGAGAGGAGAAAGACAGGGGTAGGAGAGCACAATGGACTATGGTGGAGGATTATGGGTGCTTTGGTGGTAGAAAACTATGGTGATCACACCTGAGTGAAGAAATTCTCTATTATGAAAAAGGTAACAAGGATATAAGAAAAATAAGCCATTAATTTAAAATAATAACTTGTATGATAAGCTTTTGATTTCCTGCCTTTCCAGCTTCAGACAGGGAGACATATTTTCTTCATCTTTCAAGACCTCTCAACACCCTGTTTTTTTTTTCTTTGAAAATTAAGTTGTATAAATATATATATAACTATACATATAGATGTATAGTTATATATTTCAACTTAATTATACATCTAAATGTATATATATATATATATATATATATATATATGCTTACCCATTTATTTCTTTACTTAAAGTTTATTGATGTGCTACTAGTTTATGTAGCTATATAATTTTGGAAATACAACTTCACATATCCATATGTCATAACACCAAACCTGTTCCATCATCAAAACTAACATGTGTAAGATGATATATGTGTGCATGTATATGTGAGGGCCTCCTGCAAAGGTATGTCCTGAATTATCAACCTCTAACTATGCCCAGAGACATTAAAGATGACAAAAAGTAGTTGAGAAGATCATCAAAAATAAATTACCATTCCCATAAGTATTTTCAGTTGTCACCTGTTCTCACATGACTTTCTTTACTTTCACCCTTTGGCAGATCTTCATTTCCTAAAGACACACGAATACAAGGAATTAGCTCTATTTTTACAAAGTTGTTGCTCAAGGCTTGTTCAACTTCAGAATTCAGCAAATGTGAGTTGGAAATTGTACATACATTTGAGATGTCCCATGTTTCATTTTTACTCCAGCCAGATGAGGTTGTAAAGTTCTGCTAGACTGTTTGTTCCTAACAGTGATCTTCTGTCTGAATCTAGACCACATTTGCAATTTGTAGCCAGTGTGCAGATTCAGTCACTGTCCTCAGAAACTACTACAGATGTTTCTTCTCAAAGATTCTCCCTATTTGGAATTTTACTTTTAGCTAAGTGCCTCCACTGCTTTCTAATGCTTTTAGAGTATATATCATCTTTGTAACTAATTGCCTTTTGTATTTGTTCTTTTATGAGAGCCTTGGTCTTCTAAGAAATATTTGATCTTTCTTAGAAATGGAAGGTTCTGATTGACTTGGTTTCCATTTACCAGTTGTAATCCCACTTTGCTTATGAAGTTTTCAAGACTAGCAAACAACATAAAATAATATAGCAAAGAGTAAATCCCCTACACAAATTAAGAAAATATTTACAAATCAAACCACTCATCTATTTAATAAATCACTGTTAAATACAATAAAAGGTCCCTGTATGTAATTTCTCCCTTCAACTTCAATTTAATATTTTTTATTTTATATACAGCTTTGCACCCTTTATTAACATCCAGCTACATCTACATCCATATCATCCCACCCCTTTACACCTAGTCACTCCAATTCACATTTTACAATGTACATCGCTAAACTTTATAGAAAGTAAATGGCACATGCATTTCATTGTACAAGCTGGTTTTTAAAAATTAGACATTATTAATTTGAAATTGAGTGGATACAAGTAGTAAATGAATACTTTCGCTGGGCATTTGATTTTTCCATTATTTTACCACTGCAATCAATATTACTATGAAGATCCTTATGCAGTTTCTCTTTTTGAAAATGTGTGAGAACTTCTCTAAGGATATTTTTAGGAAAACTTCTGGGTCAAAGACTACGCACATCCTCAAACTGAGCAAATTGCTTTCTAGATGACAATACTAATTTAAATGCTTTCATATTTTAGGGAAGTTTTTGCTCTTCTGTATCTCAACTAATACTTAAGATTATGTAGCTTTGATAATTTTTCCAATTTGATGGCTTGGGTTGTTTCCTCAGTTTGTAATTTTTTTCATATCTAATTTTATATAAAATATTGATTTTTTAAATTATACCAAGTCTGAAATCTTTTCTCCACCTGTTTTTCAATCTCAATCTCACTTTGTTTTGGGTCTTTTAATGTGCAGACATTTAAAAATCCACCATAATGATTTTTATCACTTTTTTTCATGGCTGTTGCATTTTTTTATCTTATGAAATCCCTTTTTAAAATGTTCTTGTAAATGTTATAAATTTTTGATTTACACACTTAGGTTTCAAATCCATTTATAATAACAAGTGAATAGGTATAAACTTTTTTTTTTTTAATCATGTGTGCCGATAAACATCATTTTTCACTGGTTTATAATACTACCTATATTATCAACTAAATTCTCAGGTCTATATGTGTTGTATTTTGAATGTCTATTAAATTCCACTCATCTATTTTTTTCCCTCATCTCCTATTTGTCTTCAAAATTAACTACTTATATTTGGCATTTCACTGCTCTGTATAAAGTTTTACCACTAGTTTTGTTAGCATAGATAGGTGAGACTATGCTCTATAAATAAAAAAAAAAAATCCCCACAACATTTGAGAGGCTTACAAAAAAGAGACTGTCCTTCACAGGGTGAATTTGAGAACTAGAGTACTTCAGCTGTGTCCCCATGGCTACATCCACTGCGTAAAGGTCACCTAGAGGCATGCCATCTCTCATGTTCTTTTAGCTAGTGTGTAATCACCTGACCCAACTAATTGTGGGAGGTTGGGAAACAGCTACACAGCTTTTGCTATATGTATACTTACGCATGATTCACTGCAATTTTAACTAGATTTCATTAAGTGCATTGATAAATGTTAAGAAAATTGGTCCTTTCAATAACAAGAACTTTAATTTTTCAGAGCAATTTTAGGTTCAGAGCAAAATGGAAGGATGGTGCAGAGATTTCCTCTATATTCCTTACTCTTTTCCAAGAAAATTAAGATTAAAAACATCCTCCACCAGAGTGATAGATTTGTTGTAATTAATCAACCCACAGCAACATAGCATAATCATCCAAAGTCATAGTTCACTCTTGGTGTTGCAAAATCTGTGCATTTACACAAAATTATAATGACTTATCAATCATTATTGTATCATATAGAATATTTTCATTTGTCAAACTCCCCTGTGCTCTGTCATCAAATTTGTAGCAAATGCTGATCTTTTTATTTTTGTGTTTTATGGAATACTATTCAGTTGTGATAGAGAGTGTGTCAATATGTACCCTTTTAAGATTGGTTTTTTATTAGTAAAATGCATTTAAAAGTCTTCCAGATATTTTCATGACTTGCAAATGACTTATTTTTAATGCAGAATATTATCCCATTGTTTATATCCCACATTTTATTATGCTTTCTACAAATTGAATGATATCTTGGTTGCATCCCATATTGTAGCAATTATGAATAAAGCTGCCATAAACATCCATTTCTGCGTGTTTGTGTGGAAATAACTTTAATAAGCCTCTCAGTCAATACCAAGGAGCATAAGTGCTCCTTGATTAGATTATTGATTAGATTATTTTAGTTTTGTAGAAAACCCCTGTTTTCCAAAGTGATTCTACCATTTTACATTCCCATTAGCAATGACTGAAAATTCCTGTTGCTTCACATTCTCACTAGGATTCAATGTTGTCAGTGTTCCTCATTTTCACCATTCTAATAGATATGTAGTGGTGTCTTGTAGTGGTATCTTGTTTGATTTGTACTTTCCTGATGACATATGATATGGAACTTATTTTTATTTGTTTATTTGTCATCTGTATATCTTCTCTGGTGAGGTATATGTTAAGGTCACTGGCACATTTTTCAATAGTATTATTAATTTTCTCATTGCTAACTTTTAAGAGTTCTTTATATATTTTGGAAAACTCTTCTATATCATTTGTGTCTTTTATAAATAATTTCTTCCATTGTATGGACTGTCTTCTTCTCTTGACATTATCTTTCTTAGGGTAGCCTTATTTAACTAATAAAGCTTGGCTTATATTTTTTTATGGATCATATCTTTGGCGCAGTATGTAAAAGTTTATCACAATAACCTAAGTGGTCTATGCTTTCTCCTATATTCTCTTCTGGAAGTTTTGTAGTTTTATGTTTTATATCTAGGTCTGTGATGCATTTTATGCTAATTTTTGAAGGGTGGAAGATCTGTGTCTAGATTCATTTGTTTATGTGCATGTGGTTATTTACTTGTTCCAGCACTACTTGTTGAAAAACACTATATTCGTTCATTGTCAAAGAGCAGTTGGATTTCTGTTTTGTTCCATTAATATACATATCTGTTCCTCACCATTATCACACTGTCTTGACTGCACCTTTAGTGGTAAGTCTTGCAGTCAGGTAAAGTAAGTCCTCCCATTTAGTTCTTCAGTATAGTTTTGATTATTCTAAGTTTTTTTTGCCTTTCCATATGAACTTTAAATTTGCTGATATTTACAAAACAATTTGCTGGTATTTTAAATAGGATTGCCTTGAATCTACAGATCAAACGTGAAAGGGCTGACATCTTGATGACAGTAAAGACAGCCTGAGTATCTTTCCATTAATTCAGTTTTTTTTTTATTTCATTCATCAATGTTCTATAGTTGTCCTCCTGTAAACTTTGTACATATTTTGTAAGATTTCTACCTAGGTGTTTCATTTTGAAATGCTGATGTAAATAATTTGTGTTTCTAATTTCAGTTCCACTTGCTGGATACTGGTGTATAGTAAAGCAACTGACTTGTATATTAATCTTTTAGCCTGCGTGCTATAATTACACATTAGTTACAGAAGTGTTTTGGTAGATTCTTTTGCATTATTACATAAACACTGTTATCTGTGAGCACAGTTTTATTATTCCTTCTCATTTTATATATTTCCATCTCTTGTCTTTTTTATTGCATTCTAGAATTTCCAAAAAGAAAAAAATGAAAAGAAGTGGTAGAAGGGTATCTATTGATACATCTAACATACATAGTTCTGTTTATAATTGAAGCACCTCTCTCTATAGTTTATTTAGATTCTCTTTATAAAATTCCTATTTACAGACAAATGGAATTAGCTATAGAGCAATAGAGTCATGTAAGGATGGACTAGCTTCATTTGACACACTGATACAAATTTTGATAGTCTTCTATCTGTCATACTCTGATAGTCTAGTGTCAGTCATATGACTAAAGGTTATCTATGAATTTCCTGTTTGATGACTCCTTGGTACCTGTACATACAGGAATAGAGCAGCCATTCTGACCTTACTCAATTTTCCTACAATGGGGAATTAGTTCACTTGTTTCAAAAACACCTTAAAATATATGCTATTTGTTACCCTTTTCTGCCCATAACCTTCAATGTTTACCTTTTTCAGACAGTAGAATGAAATAAGAATTGCTGCTATAGTCTAGCAACAATTAGTTTCAGATTGTGTTCCCATGTGGAAGTGAAAAGAAATTACTATATACTTGAGAAACCTCAACAGGTCTGCAGGAATTTAGAGATTTGGCTCAATGAATGTAGTAACATTAATTATTCTTTATTATTAACTTACAAAAACAAATGAATATAGAAACTGTTTAACCAGTCACGTTTTTTAAAAAGTAAATGCTAATGTAGATGATAAGCCACTGAACACAAAGGCAAATTAGTTTGATGTGGTTAAAAGTATTCAGAAGTTCAGAATTTAAGTACATGCATCCCATGCAGCCACTATGCAAGTAACATTGTATCTGGGGATAAATTACTCAAAACAAGGACATTTGAAACTAAAGAAAGTACATGTTTATTCTTTAAAAATTTTTAGGATGGTGGCAAATGAATACTCAAGTCTATTTCAGCAGCTTGAAAGAATACATTATATACTCCAAATGCTAAAGATAATGCTAGAAAATAAATTATTCAGGAAACCCAGCTTGTCAGAGATTTCTTCACAAAGCAAATATATTTTGGGAAAAGTTTTACTGTAAGGTGTGTGTGCACATGCTTGTACATGGTAAATGTGTATGTGCATCTTAGGAACGTAGCACAGAAATGTATGATAGCTGGACACTTTCTAGAAATAACTATATACTGCAATCCTCACAGTACATTAGCTATATCCTCTGATGAGTACCTGCATTATAGTAAACCATAGAAATGGTATCCTTTATAAAGAGATGTTATAGCTAATTTCTAAACATAGTAATTAAAGGATAAATGCAACTCCAACTATGGTTTTGGAGCAGCCCTAATATAATAATGGCATTCTTCAACATATTGAGTCTATGCTAACCTCTCCTGGCTATTTCACATCGAAGTCCTATTCATGGAAAGGCACAGGGAGGTAAAAGGAGTGAATAAATCTTTGAAGACTAAAGGGAACTATGAAATCTCCTTTGTTAGCACCTAGCATACTGAAGTGAGGAAGGGATTTCCAGGTAGAGTTCTATGCTCAACTGTGAGGATACAATCTGTTAGACTTCAAGGACAATTTCAAGACAAATTTCAAGAGAAGGGCCCTGTGGGAAAGATTTACATAATCTTCAGCCATCAGAGGCTAGTGACAGACTGAAAAAAAAACAGAGGAATAATAACTAACAAGTTCTCTTTACTTTAAAGGAGATTAAATATGGATCCAAGGATGGAGGTGCCTAACTTAACTTCTACACCTGTAGAAAGGACTAGAAAAAAATTCATCAATCGTCAAACTCCTAGAAGGTTTGGAAGAAAAGCAATAATCATTCATGTGCTTTGATAGACTAACCTAACTAGTTTTATGTAAGAAATGTCCTAATTGACCTAACATTGTGTGCACAGTACTGTAGCAGTAACATCTTTCAGAGATGAATTTGAATACAAACTAATTATTTAGACTGAAAAGCACCTTTGTTGATGACAATTAGAGCAAATGCATCTGGATGATTATAGTCTAAATGACTCATCAAGCATGAACCCCAAAACCCAACCTCTGAAAGAGTAGGGAAAATACATGTGATTTTTAAAGACTCTATAATGTTTACTTTTCAAAGGCCTAAAACAAGTTTACATTTGAACCCAAGTTTACATTCTGAAAATTACTTTAATCTATAAATCACTGTAGCTAAATTTGTGAAATTAGAGTGAACTCTATCTGGTTTCTTCTGGAGTTCCTACCAATGACATATTAGCGAACAGTACATTGCTTGGCAAATATAACTAAGAAAAAGCAAAAGCAAACAATAATGTATGCAAAAAATCTAGTTTTTTTTTAATCAGAACTTTATTCTGTCCCAGCAACATAGTCACCAAATATGAAGAAGTAAATTAGAATTGCTACCATTAAGTTGGGAACTCTGGTTAAGATTCTAAACTTCCATAAGTCCTTACATGGTCCTCTCTAAAATGAAGGTATTAAATAACCAGATGATTAATTAAAAAAATCAATGCAGCAATAAAACCCTATGTTTCTTGAAGATACACTGGGATTTTATGTTTCCTACTGAACCTACCTATTAATAATATTAGTAATTGTAGGTTAAGTAGAGGATGTTTATCAATATGTATTTCTAAGATGCTAAACTGGGAAAGATATTGCATATTAAAAAGTGGTTATCCATATGCAAATAAGATTTCATTATTAAACAAACAGAATACCAAAAAACTACTTGTGATCCCTTGAAAACTTGATAAGCTGGTTCATTTTTTAGAATAAAATAAACTGTGTTTGAAAACTGTGATTCTTTTTCCTTTTGAAATGTGAAGAATGAAGAGGTAAAAAGAAGAATTTTAGGCTTTCAAAACTAAAAGAGGGGCCCTCCCTGGTGGTGTAGCAGTTTAAAGCACAGCACTAAGAAGCTAAAGATCCGAAGGTGACCCAGATGGTGCGGCAGACCTCTCCTGACCCACCCGCTGCTCCCCTCATCAATGTACTTCATCTATCTGTCTGTTCTACTCCCCACTTTGTTTCGGTGAGTCTCTTACCACCCCCACACCTCTGAACTGTACCCCAGTTCTGTATGCATAAAGAAATAAAACTTTAAACAAACAAACAAAAGAAAAGGTAGAGGAGCTTAACATAATACCTAAAGTTGAAATAAAAGAAATAACTAAAAATCTTGAGTATACAGGGCTCCCCGTGGCCTAAGGGTTAAGTATCAGTGTTATCACCAGCTAAGGCCAGAGTTGGATCCTTGGCAAGGGAGCTGACTCACATGGCACAGCAGACCTCTCCTGTCTCACCTATTGCTCCCCTCAGCAGTGTATTTCAGTCAGTCTGCCTTTTCTGCTCCCCACTCTGTCTCTGGGTAATCCTCTCAACATCCCCACCCCCCTATACCTCTGGTCTACACCCCAGTTCTTCTATAT
Organism: Condylura cristata; assembly: GCF_000260355.1. Classification (NCBI taxonomy): domain Eukaryota; kingdom Metazoa; phylum Chordata; class Mammalia; order Eulipotyphla; family Talpidae; genus Condylura; species Condylura cristata. Next base: position 48,601,839 of record NW_004567103.1, read on the forward strand.
AAAATTGTTTTTTTTTTTTAAAAGAAGTTTGAGTATCCTAGCAAAGAGATATGCAATAGCACTTCAGCAGAAAGCTAAGTATATATATATATATATATATATATATATATACTTATATATATTATTTCATTTATGTATATACACATAAAAATGAATGACTATAAATGAATATATATGATGTAATATATATAAATGAAAAAAGAAAAACAATTCACATCTATATTACATATGTTTAAGAGCTGACTCTAGGATAATATGTACAGATTATGTAAAAATATATTCAACTATTAATATATCTGTATTCACAAGTACCATACTTTATTTTATCAAAAGTAATGTTTAGGACCCTCCCTGGTGACGCACCAGGTTAAAGCACAGCACTAAGAAGCTAAAGCCACTTCAGCATGAGTTTGATCACCAGCTCCAGAGGTGATCCACATGGTGTGGCAGGCCTCTCCTGACCCACCTGCTGCTCCCCTCAGCAGTGTACTTCCTCAGTCTTCCTGCTCTGGTCCCCACTGGTGAATCCTCTCACCACCCCTGAACCTCTGCCTATACCCCAGTTCTGTATGCACAAATAAATAAATCTTAAAAAAAAATGTTTAAAGTTCCCAATAATGACTGACAGAGTACCCTAAACGTACTCCAAGAATTGCAAACTTTTTTTTTTTTAATCTACTTCACTTTCCTCTATTTTAAGTAACAGTGCTGGAAATGTTTCACTGTTAGTCCCTATATATATTACTCAAAACAACCTTGCTTCAAAACTGATTTCAGAGGGAATTACAAACCTGAATGAATTAGCTCATGACCTCATTTAAAACTAACTTCAGAAATGACTGCTTCATGCTTCATCAACTGCCTCCAACATAATGAATTATAAAGCATGGTTAAATCACCTTGCAGAGTCGATTTAAAAGTGAATGGAGTCCCTTTACTTTTCAAGTTATTATTCCTCTTTGAAGAAGGTTAAGAGGAGATACCAGATGGTTAGTTGTCCATCCATACTAATTTTAAAGGCAGTCAAATGTCAAATGACCCATACTGTTATTAGGCTCTTTTGTGACTAGTAGGTAAGTCACTTTTCAGGGTCACTAGTAGCCTATTTATGAGTGCTTAAATGCTTGTAGAATTACATGTATTATATTTATTATCCAATGTGAATAGGGTTATGTGCTAAATCATATTCAATAATGATATAATATTGATACATATTGATATGAGTATAAAAACAAAACACTGAACAAAAGTTTTAGTAAACTAGTATCTAGAAAGTAGGAGAATGATGAGACAAAAACTCTACCACTATAATGTTTTTAAAAGCTCTTTAAACTAAAATAGTTTCTCAGAATACCCAAGAGTACTTCAGAGAATAGAGAAGGCTGCTTTTAAGACTTTTAAATTTGTCCTTATTCTTCCACTCCTAATATTACCATATGTTTGCTAACCTTATTCACTCCTCCCTAAATATTGCAATAATTTAAATGAGTTTCCTTTTAAGATGTAGATCTCATTAATAAATTCTACAAACCACCAAACCATTATTTTTCCATGACAATGTCCAGTTCCAAACCTTGACTTATCTATTCTATTATCTAAGGAATAGACCTATCTGTTGAAAGCATTTCCTGACAGAAATGTGGGTTATCAGTTAGTTTCAACATAGGTGGAAGGAAATTTAGAATATAGTTCTAAAAATGAAGTCTGGGCCTTGGTGCAAGGGTTTAAGTGTTAGCGTTATGAAGCTATGCACAGCCACTGCAGCTGAGTTCAATCCCAGGCCAGGGAGGTGACGCACCTGACACAGCAGACATGTACTGTCTCGCCTGCTGTATTCAGTCTGCCTGTTCTGCTCCCTACTCTGTCTCCAGTAAATCCTCTCACAGGGACCCCCCCCCACCAACACCTCTGGCCTGCACCTCAGCTCTTGTATGCCTAAATAAAATAAATATTTTGTTTAAAAGAATGAAGTCTCACTTACTAGCAGTTTGAGCTCAAGGGAGATGTGTTAGGTTCATATTTCTAACACCAACCTACAGAGATGTTCAGAGTGTAAAAATTCGGTCTCGTTACAGTACTTTAACAGGCAAAAAGCAGTTGAAGATGTAAGAATTTAGCTTATTCTTAAACATAATTCTCAGTAAATTTCCTGGTTACCTGGTAACCATAGGTACCTCTTAGAACCTTTTGGAGATCTAGGGAGAAAACCATGAGGGTCTCTGGCTTTCTGTGCAATTACCTTAGGTTTCAGCACTTTAGAAAGGCAATGTTAGCTTCTACTTGTATACCACCTTTTAGTTTCTAAAACTGTTGCAATTTTCCCCTCTTAGTTTAGTCCTTGGGGGTTTATGCTTCTAAAAAAAAAAAAAGTTTATTTTTTTAACCATCTTTATTACCATTTTAATAGAATTTCAGAGAAAGGTAAAAGTAAATACACTTATCCAATTTGCCATCATTACCTAGAATTAAGTTTTGTTAAACTTGTTAAAGAAAAGGTAGGCTATGATGGTTATTCCCAGCAGAGCAGAACAAAGTTACTAAAATAAGAAATGTACCTACATGGCACTAACTCCTGGTTAAGGCACAAATTAATAGGTACAATGATTTGAGGGAGCTCTATACCAATTTGTTAGCATTGTTTCTACAGAACAATTGCATTTGGTCTCATGTGCCCCTCTGAGGGCCTCTTGTTGGGGTTAGTTATATAGCAAAAATCGGTTCCATGACCAGCAGGCACTTGATCAGGGTTGAGACTGAACTGGTACTCTCCAGTGCCAATATATTTTGTGCATCCACTATATCTTTTATTAATGAGAACAACAGAAGTTAGCACCTGTTTGTTCCTGACTATGATGTGAAACCACCTTTAGCTCTGTTTTTCTATTTCATCATCTTTCATGAAATAAACTGTATATTTGCATGTATTCTGATTTTGGATCCTGTAACTCTTGTTAGACAATATAGCATTTAATTGTCCCTGTTAGTGTAGTAAATAACCATGCAATTTTACATTTTCATGATATTATTTCGGTAATTTCTGCATGACAAATTAATATGATACATTTACCAGGTAAGGAGGATTCCATTGTCTTCAGATCCAGTAAAATAAAAGCCTCCGGTATAAGGAAATTTTAACATGTATTTAGTTAACTTCAAAACAAACAGAAACTTTAGAAACAATGACAAATACACTCCACACCAGGCAGCAAAGGTAAGCACGTTTTTGGTACCATGTGAATAAGCTACAAATAACTGATGACTCATGATTATCAGCCTGACACTCCATCATCTTTCATAAAGTAAATTGCCTTGTACTGTGAATTAAATACCACAAACTTAAGCAGTTAAAACAAGTAGGACTTTCTAGAGATGAAGATTTCCACCTACATACCTGGGAATGTTTACAGAATTACTATGCTAATTTCAGTTATTAACCTTGTGAAAAGGAAAAGGAATTTATAGGAGTGCTAATTTTCATCCATACAAATCCTTTAGAAATTTCAAAACCCATAGTGATAATGGCATCTTGAATCAATGTTAATGTTCATTCTGAAGGAGAGTACTAGCCTATTTGCAGCCAGAAAAGTGTAGCCATATCTTGTACCTACTACAATTCTATACAGTGAATCACAGATATATGGGAGCTACATAGCAGTAATCCACCATAGGGGTCTTGGAAGTTGAATTCATTCTATCAAGTTCCCACTCACTCACAGCACACTATCACTGGCCATACTCAGAAAGGAATCAAGCAACTGACCCAATATTAAATTTTGAACTCAGTGTAAGTTTGGAGCATTAAGCCCCAAGTGCTGTAAGCAAAGGACAGGGACAACTTTTCACATTAAAAAAAAAAAAAAAAAAAAGTGCGGGCCTGCCATGGCGGCACAGTGTGTTAAAGCACAGCACTCTGAAGCTAAAGCCACTTCAGCATGAGTTCGATCCCCACCTCCCCGGAGGTGACCCACATGGCGCAGCAGACCTCTCCTGACCCGCCCGCTGCTCCCCTCAGCAGTGTACTTCCTCAGTTGGCTTCCTGTTCTACTCCCCACTCTGTCTCTGGTGAATACTCTCTTTACAAATGAGAGAAAAGTAGAGCATAAGTAAATGGGCTGATATTTTCAGTGGCTGAATTGTCACAAGCAGAATCTCAACACAGGTGTACATTACTACCTGTGCTCTTTCTGCTGCATCACATACCCTCCTAAAAAGCTCTACTATTTGTCCATCCTGTCCACACATACCACTATTAATATCCCCCCCTGCATTTTCTAAGATTTACATGCCTCTAATCTTGCTTGGTTATTGAGTTTCCTAATAATTTCAAAACTCAATGTAGTGATTCATTTAATCTCATATGCAGTGAACATTTTCTAAACACTGACCTACTCAAAGTCATAGAATAAATACAGTTGTATGTACAAATAGGAACACATCAACCATGATAAAGGAATTTCTAATATAAAAAACAACTTGAATTTAGGATATACGATACCTAAAGTGAATTTTTCACATATTCAACATGCATGACACATACAATGTTATACCTTATATACTCACACACTTCCATTTTCTTTCCTTTGTTAAAATATAACCTACATAGCTGCTGAACAAATACTTCAAGTGATTGAATACTGGGATTACCTGCCTGCCTGCTTTACATGACTTTGCATCATATAAAATACACTTCTATCTATGAAGCAATGATTATTTGAACAATCATAGTGATGTTTTATTGTTCTTTGCCTTTATTTCATAAAAATTTACCAGAAAACAGAAAATGAAGGCATTGTTTTGAAGATAATGTGATTGGGACAGAATGGAAATGATTAGTCATGCCAAAAATGATGAATCCTCAGTTGATTGGCTTTGTTCTCATTTATAAGGAAAAATACAATCCAAAATCATGAAAAGAATTGGCATATTTCTACCACTAAAGATTTTGTCTGGAAGCCTCCATTTTGTAATACATAAAACAAATAAGCATTTAAATTTTTGAGTTTAAAAATCAAAATTCAAAGCTCACCATTAATTCAAATTCAAAGAATGCTTCATAGTACTATGGAACTGTGGTTACACAGTTTTTACAGATTTTTTCATCAACAGAAGAAAATTTGGATTCACATTTCTTTTGACAAAGTCTTCAAGAATATTAAGAAGTCATTAGAGGGAGCAGCAGAATTTCTTCTTCTTTTTCTTGCAAAATCATCTTCAAATAATTCTCATTATCCAATCACTTATTCTAATATTTTCTAAATTTCATTCAAATAAGGTATGAATTTTCTTATTTATTAGAGGGGAAATATCAGGCACTTAGATCAGGTAAATAATTTTTAGACATCAGTTTTCTATATTTAGTGTTTAATTTTTTGATATTATAAACTGCATGATAAAATTCCATTATTTGTAGAGTAACTGGTTATTTTTCCTTTCTCAAAGTTTTTGGGAATTGAATTTCATGGAGACACTGGTCTATCCTTTTTCATTCACATTTTCAACCCCTAAATACATTACTTTTTAAAAGAAATTAAACAGTTAATTTAATCTTCAAATCAATTTGCTTAGATGTTCAAAATAACCAGATTCTAACTCTCCACAGAAGGTACCTTTATTTGAAATAAGAAAGAAAATCTCACCTTTAGTACCTCACCAGGAGTAGTCATTTCCTGGATTCTGGAGCCATTCAAAATTTTTAGCATTTAAAAAATTAGACAACCTGACTTAGAAATAGCCCATTTCTCATATCCTCATAATTTTTCACTCAATGCTAGTGTTCTTTTTTTTTTAATTGAAGAGCTTATAAATATTGGATGGCATATATTTTGAACTTGTTAAATATATTAAGTTATCCCATTTAACTCAACCTAATGGAATTTATTATAGGTCTGCTACACTGGAGTCTTTGAAAGACATACCAAGTTCTTTACAGATTATTTTATGCAACCATCTCTTTTAAGTGTAAACATATCAGGTAAAGTAAACATCTCAGTGTAAACCTTCCCATGGATAGAGTAGAAAGATACTCAACTAGATAGTTGATTAAATATATAGCAAAAACAAAATTTGAAGAAACAAAATTTAACTTTTAAAAGTAAAGATGAAGTAGGCATTTTCTTGACATTTTAGTATAAAAGTATATTTTATTGTTTCTAAGTCTATTGTAATAAAATAACTTAATAGATTTGCATGCTATTTCTGTCATAGTACTACAGCCAAAAATTCAATCTTATAAAATGACATTTAACAATATAAGTGCATGACATTAAAATATGGGGAAAGTAATCACCATGTCCTTAAAAGCACAATTATATACCTTTAGCTTTTTCCATTTGGGGACTGTTATTTCTTTAACCTTCTGCCACCTAGTCAATGTTAACGTGTATATAAAAGCTATGAAATTATCTATTGTATTATAGGAGAAATACAGCCATTAATGCACTTAAAGAATTTTGAATCCCAGATTTTGAGCTTGATGCTCTAAGTAAGATAAAGGTGGGAAAGGAAGTAATATAATAAGGGAGGGAAGGAGAGAGGTAGGGAAAGAGGGAGGAAGAAATGGTCCTGACATTTCAAGAAACTCACAGACTACAAAAACATGGCAAAGTGTTTAAACACTGGTGCAATGAAAGAAACCATAAGCAAATGAAAATATCACTTCTGTCATTTAAATAACTGATAACAGATAACAGGGTTAAGAGACTGAATTTGTGGAGGCAATTCTTAGAAAGAAAATGTACACAGCAAGGAAGAATTTCTGAATCAGAATGGAGTGGTCAAAAGTATTAGATGATGCTAAGATTTCAAGCAAGAAATGAACCAAGCACCCTGTATATTTAGCCTTTTGAGTTTCCGAAGAGTGCTAACTACAGAAGCTAGATTAAAATCGGGGATTGAGTAAACAGACCAAAGTTTATATGACCACTTTGAGAAGTTTATAAATGGAAAGAGAGAGGAATGGAAATTAAAATGAGATATAGGACAGACAGGCAGTTTCTATCTGATATAGTTCTCAAGACAGAAAATGTTTAAATACACATTGGGAGGCACTAATATAGAATAAAGCAAGATTCCTAAGAAAGTATGAAGGCATAAGCTTGACAGTAGAATAATGCATCTTCCACCTGGACCTTGTTTAAAGATCAATAATGCAGGTGTTATCTCACTAGGTATTTTGTATCACCAATACATGGAACCTGAAAAGCATTTTAACTCCTAAAAATGGAAGGGACACCAGTAACCAGTGGCTAGAGCAAGGGAAAGTGGGGAAATGTTGGTTAATAATACAAACTTCTCGGCCCTCTCTGGTGGCGCAGCGGGTTGAAGCACTGCACTGAGAAGCTAAAGCCACTTCCGCACGAGTTTGATTCCTGCCTGCCCTGGAGGTGGCGCGGCAGACCTCTCCTGACCCGCCCGCTGCTCTCCTCAGCAGTGTACTTCATTGATCTGCCTGTTCTGCTCCCCACTCTGTCTCTGGTGAAGCCTCTCACCGCCCCTGAGCTTCTGGCCTGTACCCCAGTTCTGTATGCACAAATAAATCTTTAAAATAATAAAAATAATACAAACTTCTCGTTAGAAGATGAATAACTCCTGATACACAGCATTGTGATTATAAATAACTGTAACATACTATCTAGTTGAGGGTTGCTAAAAGGGTAGATCTTAAATGTTATTAACATTTACCTGATATGATAGAGATATTATCTAACTCTGCTGGTAAAACTTATACTGCAACAGATAAGTGAATCAAAACACTGTATCATTAAAGTTATACAATGCTATATGTCAGTTATAGCTCAATAATGTTGGAAAGAAAACAATTATGAATTCCATTCCACAGAAAGGGAAAAAATATTTGCAAAGGTATATCTAATAAAGGACAACAATTAGCAAACAAATGTCCCAATTTTAAAAAGTACCAAAGACCTTAAGAGATACCTCACCATGGAGTGAGGAATGGGATCAAACGGGGGTGGGGGAGTTTGGGGGGGAGGAGGAGGTGTGGAGGGAAGTGCACAAGACTATGGTGATGGCACATGGGTGACTTGGTGATGGGAAACCCACGGGAATTACAATTGAGATGAAAAAAAAATGTACAAAATGATGTAAAAATAAACTGGTATTAAAAAAAAAAAGTGTTCCACATCATATGCCATCAGAAAAATCCAATTAAACAATGAGGTTCCTCCAGAAACCCCTTCAAGTGATCAAAATCCAGAACACTGATAATCAGTGCTAATGAGGTTTTGGAGCAAAAGGAATTCCCGATCACTGCTGGTGGGAATACCACATGGGCAGATAGTTTGACAATTTTTCTATAAAATTAAACATAATCTTGCCATATGAACTATCAATCAAAATCCTGGTATTTATTTACCCAAGCAAGTTGGAAAGTTACCCAAAGGAGTATCCACACATGGATGCTTACAGCAATTTTAGTCATAGTTGCAAACTAAAATGGAAGCAAACCAAGATGTTCTGCATAGATGAATCGATTGATACATTGTGCTATACCCTGACAATGGAATATTATCCTGTCTTAAATATAAATGAGTTATCAAATTCTGAAGACATGAAGGAAATTTAAATGCACATTACTAAGTGAAAGAAGTCAACTTGGAAAAGGCTACATACTGTCTGATTTAAATTTTATGGCCTACAAGTAAATGTAAAGTTATGGAGAAAAGAAAAAAAGATCAATTGCTAGAGAAGGTATTGAGAGATGAATTTTACAAGAAATAGGATTTTTAGGGCAGAGTAAATATTATGTGACATTATAATGAGATAAATGTATTTATGTATGAACTGTAATATAGACTGTGAACTTTGATCATGATGTGTCAAAATAGTTATGTCCCTGGTTTAAAAAATTAAAGTGTAATTTTGGTGTATAATGGTAATTGGGGAGGCTATGAATGTGTGAGGGCAGAGAACAAGCTTCTCTTTGATTTTATTGTAAACCTAAAACTACTTTGGAATTTTAAGTTTAAAAAATAACATGCAGAGAAATGCAAATCAAAATCACAATGAGATAACACCTCCCACCTGTGAGAACAGCCCATAGCAAGAAGACCAGAAACAAGTGTTGTGAGAGTGTGGAGAAAAAGGAATATTTACACACTGTTGGTGGGAAGATAGGCTGGCCCAACCCCTGTGGAAGACAGTATTAAAGTTCTTCAATATACTAAAAATGGACGTACCATAGCCCCAGCAATTCCGCTCCTAGGTATTACCCAAAGAATACACAAGCAGTATTTAAAAGGAACCCTGCATTCTTATGTTCACTGTTTCCATTAGCCAAGATATGGGAGTAACCCAAGTGCCAAAATACAGATGAGTGAATCCATAATAATATTCAACTATCAAAAAATATAAACTTTGCCATTGGTGATAATATAGGATGGTGGGAATTATGCTAAGTGAAATAAGTCAAAAGGAGAAAGATAAATCCCAGGTGGAAGCACTTATATGCGACATACAGAAAAAGCAATAAGAGATCGATTTAAAGCCAAACTAACAACAATATACCCAATAATCTGACTGGAACTGAAGCTACCAGAGAGAGGGAGTAGAGTGAAAAACAAAATGGGAGGAAATACAAGGGGCAATGGAGATGGACTATGGGTGATTTGGTAGTGCGTGTGGCATAGTACCAGCACCTGAAGGGGAAATTCTATACCTCGATAACACAATGACATAAACCAATGTTACCTCGATTTTTAAAAAGTGACATGAAAGCCTTGGCTTAATTTGATCTTATATTTTATCTTTTTTTCTCTATCTTTAATGTATGCTAGCTTTTTGACCTGTGTTCAGTTCTCTTTTCAATCTATTTAATGAATTCATTTCTGTCCCAATTATCAAAATTTCAAGGATGTAATTTTATATTTTTCCTTGTTTGGAATATTTGAGAGTAGGGGTTCTTTTTCTGGTGATTGATGGATTTAAACTTGGAAAACTTCCTTTTAACCTATAAAACAGACCTTAGGTGAACATTTTTCTCCAAAAGCCATTACACAGCTACAATGTACACTCCTGAAATGCCTGGTTCCCATTTAGCCACTTAAAGGTTTCAATCGATTTTTTTTAAAAAATGCTGTTTTCTAAAATTACAACTAAATAATATCAGTTTATAATCTATAAAGGAAGCATTACTTCAGGTGCCTTGAAAATATTTTTAAGCTTGTGTATGATACAGTGAGGGCATTTTGAAGAGAGGAAGAACAATGAGTTGAAATTAGAAAGTGGATTTCACAGTTTAGCACAAACATGGTAAAGTCCAGCTCTGTGATGGACATGGAAATCTAGACTGCATAAGAGGCAGTCTTAAAATTTAACAGCCCAGGATGGTAAACTGCATAGATAGAGAAACACTTAAAGAATTCATAATATCAGAACATTCCTCACTCTAACTGTAAAAGGCAGGTTTTGTTGTGTTTCAAAAAGACTAGCCAAAGAGTATAATCTTTTGGTTACAAGATGAGTAAATCTTGGTGATCTAATGTACATGTCAGTGACTATAATGAAGAATACTCTACTGTATATTTGAAATTTGCTCAGAGAGTAGAATTTAAGGTCTGGCCACACATGAAACCATGGCATGGATCTGAAGTGATGGATGTACTAGCTAATTTGATGGTGGCAATCATTCTACAATACATCCATATATTAAATGACCACAAATACTTCTCTACAAAAAGTGTTAGTATGGATGGAGTTGGAAGGGATCATGCTTAATGAAATAAGCCAGAAAGAAAGAAAAATACCAGATGATTTCACGCATAGTAGGAGTAGAAAGGACCGGGGGAAATAATAATAAAAATAATAATAATAATAATAATAATAATAATAATGAACAGCTATATACCAGAGACATTTCACGGGTTGTAGTGGGTAACAGGATCAAAATTGGGGTGGGGTTGGGGAGTGCATGGGACTGTGGTGATGGCACACAGGTGAATTGGGAAGTCCATGGGGATTAAAACTGAGATGGAAAAAGGCACAAAATGATGTTAAAAAAAACTATTATAATAAAAAAAATTAAAAAAGAATATAAGTGCTATCAGACAACTAATCACACTGACATGAATTTTTAAGAGATCTAGGTTGAAGTCATAAACCTGGTCACTTCTGAGGTATGGAACTTACCTATTGTATCACTTATCACTTATCGACTGAGTCTAGTGTTTCCATCTACATGTAGTCTGTTGAGATCCAAAGGGAAATGATCACAGAGTAGGCACAGGCCTTGGTATTCAGTAATACCTTGTGGCTTTAGCTATTAATCATTATTAGATTTTTCTTTGTCCATCATTAAGTCTAGTTATTTGAGAAATTACATATATATGTGTGTGTGTGGGTACACACACACATACATACAAACACGCATATATATGTATATATATGCGTGTGTGTATGTATGTATATAATAGTTTTATGACTTGTTAAGTAATAAGGCGCTATTTCCTCATTTCATTTGCAGCAAGTGAGAATGTGCTTTTTTATAAATTCATCATCTAAAAAAGGTAATTAGGCCAATGGTGTTATTCTTGTAAGAGAATTCTTAGAAAGTCCAAAGTGTGACTTAAAAAAGATTCTCTTATGTTCTTCTACCTTCTGTCTAATTACAATGACTATAGTTTATATAAACTTCATTAATTTCTGCATCTTTGCACAGGCTTTTGAGAACTGAAAAAGACGTCAAGCAGGAGTATCATCTCCACAACATTAGTTCAAAAGACAACATCTAATCTTCCTAGAGAGGAACTTGGACTCTCAGGAAGGAGAATATTACAAAAGGTAACCAGAGTGAGAAAAAGATGAAAGGTTTAGACGAGTCCTCTTAAACGTTTAGAGATATCTGCATGCAGCCCTATTGTAGAAATGTAATCAAGGGCACAGACATTGGCAGCAGCATGGACCTTAATGGGCTCCAAACAGACATCATGAGCAAAAAAGAGATTGCTCTTCAGTTTGCCCTAGCTATTACTATTCCTCACAAGATGTTCTAAAACCATCACCGAGCAAGGCAGTGGTATGTAGTGCTGAATTCCCTAATGCCAGTCTGACACATCTAAGGCACCTCTGGAAGCCATCCTTCTGCACAGCTCTAAAAATGAAGTGGCTCAAGTTCCTCTGAGAGCAAAGGTGATTAAAAAAAAAAAAATCTTGACAGCAAATGGCACCCTGCATGTTCTGAGGGGCTACACCCTCTGGACAGCCCAGGGACCCTGCTGTCCCATTTGCAGCTGGCTTTTGTGGTTGATTTTCAGCTTGTCAGAGTGACTTTTCTCAGCCACTGTGCAGACAGGAGTCTGTGGCCAAGGCAGCTGAGCATACCTCCCAGGGAGGCTGGCCAAGAGCCCAGGCTCTTCAGGGTATCCAGGATTTTGGAAAATGTATTTTTTTTCCTCTCCTTAGAGGAGTGCAGTTGGCTTATGTTTTTGAACCTAAATTGAATAAAGATCAACAAATGTTAAATTTAAATAATTATGAGCTCTTAATGAGCTTTCCTTTTTATGCTAGCATATTTTTTTTTAAGAAAATAAACTTGTACAAAACCACAAGCTAGATTTTTCTTTCATACCTCCTATAAATAAAATTTCTTAATAGGATAAGGGTCTAAATGGAAGAGGAAACAATGTTAGGAACTTAAGTCACTCCTTGTCTCATAAAATAATAACAAGAAAATTGGGTAAATGCCTGTTACATTTGACTTTGGATTGGATATTTTAAAACTTAAGCAACATATTCAAGTTGTGAAAAAACTGAAAGGGGAGAATAAATTTTATTTGGGACATAACTAATTAACTGATTTTGAATATACTCATAAAACTTTTGTCGTTTTATTCAAGTTCTCATAGTGAATTTTATTGTTCCTGTTGAAGTCTATTTGTAATGTGAAGATTCACCTGAGAATTTGAAAATGTGATAATCTTGGGATTTAAGTTTTATGATGTGCTGAAAAAATAAATCCCTGCATGATGTATTTACTTTTTTTTTTTTTAAAGATTTATTTATTTGTGCATACAGAACTGGGGTACAGGCCAGAGACTCAGGGGCAGTGAGAGGCTTCACCAGAGACAGAGTGGGGAACAGAACAGGCAGATCGATGAAGCACACTGCTGAGGGGAGCAGCGGGCGGGTCAGGAGAGGTCTGCCATACCATGTGGTCACCTCCAGGGCAGGCGGGGATCGAACTAATGTGAAAATGGTTTCAGCTTCTTAGTGCTGTGCTTTAACCCGCTGCGCCACCAGGGAGGGCCTGTATTTACTTTTTTAAATATAAATGCTCCCAATCTGACTTCTGATTTTTTTTTTTAATACATTGACCCCAATTGTGATGGTGTTAGTCAAGGATATACGTTATTTTTTTTGACAAATAAGAGTATAAATTTGTTTATTATATTTATAAGAAGTGCACTGTTTTATCTTGCTTGGGGCACTCAAGAAGTTCAAATGTTTGTTTGTTTGTTTGATTTAAGATTTATTTATTTTTGCATACACAACTGCGGCACAAGCCATAGGTTCAGGGGCAGCGAGAGTATTCACCAGAGACAGAGTGGGGAGCAGAATAGGCAGATTATTGAAGTACACTGCTGATGGGAGCAGTGGGCAGGTCAGGAGAGGTCTGCTGCTTCCTGTGGATCATCTCTAATGCTTTCTATTTTTTTTTTTTTTAGGATTTCTTTATGCACACAGAACTGGGGTACAGACCAGAGGTGCAGGGGCGGTGATATGATTCATCAGAGAGTGGTGACCAGAACAGGCAGACTGAAGAATTACATTGCTGAGGGGAGCAGCTGTCCAGTCAGGAGAGGTCTGCTACGTCATGTGGATCACCTCCTTCTGGGACAGAGGATCGAGCTCACACTGAAACAGCTGCGGCCAGCTTGCAGTGCTGTGCTCTAACCTGTTGCACCACCAAGGAGAGCCCAAGAGGTAATTATTTTTCAATTGCTTATTACGGGTTAGGAAGCCTTGTGGAGTCAGAATCCTGTGGAAGATTTTTTTGTGAGACAGATGTCCATCCCATTTAGTTTTTGTGGTTCTTGTTATAGATGCATTTTTATAATTTAGCAGTACATAAACATTCCTTACCATTTCCTCCCAAGAAATAAAAAGTTCTAGAATTTAGTGTTTTGTTTTTTGCACCAATACTGTCCCATCGATCTCCATCAGTTCTCACAATCTTGGTAAGAGTAAGGTGTGCTAGAAATTTAACAGATTAATTTTTTTCAAAGCCTGGTTAAATGCAAAGAAATTTATTGGTCAATTGTCATATTTCTGCTAATGCCTTGAGCAATCATATAAATAAGAAAGGACTAGTAATTGAAAAACATTTGTCATTTTTAAATTGTAAAGTATATATTAATATGCCTTTAAGTATGATACAGTGGGAAGAAATGCTACACAATATAGTTTAACAAAACAAGCCAAGTGGAACATTTTCTCTACCTATGTGGAAACAAACTGACATTATATTTTCAAGAGAACTCAGCATAAATTTGTTGCCTTAGAGGTAAAAAGGTAGCCATGAAGTCAGGCTTATAGGAAGGAGTTAATTCTGCTAAAATAACTGAACTAAAATGGAATTCTGTTTGGTGGCTGAAGGCTAAGAGGATGGAGGAAAGATATTTTGTGTTTCATAATAAATTTTTATGTGAGTCTAAACTCTCACGGTACCTATACCTCATTTATTTAACTAGGTAAGCTTAGCTACTACTTCCCACTTTCTTCCAGTTAGAAATTTGAAGATTCCCCACAGGCCCTGAAAAATGAATCCAAGTTGAGAGTGACGAAGTTGTGGAAACTACTGCTGCCAGTCATCTTTGTCACAGAAACCAAAGATCATGCTATCACCCGCTAGAGAATGAACTCTGAAAAAAGTCCCATTGAAGAATGAAAAGGTTTAGTTTCCTATTGGCATATAAACATAACAAGTGCATATAAAAGACAGCTTTCCATTTTATATTTAAATAGCAACTTTTCTAGAATTATCTTCATAGTAGGAAAGTTTATACTTAGTACTATGACATTAAATAAGAATTTTAAATGTAGACTAACATGTAACAAAAAGCAAGGCTTATTAGTCTATCACTTATATTTTATTACATAGAAAAAACTCATCATTTACAGCTTTACCTAGTATTTCAATTATACTTCAAGTACCAATGGCTGTATCTCACTATCACCGCCATGAGATAGTTCTTCCTATATATGCTTGATTCATTTTAAATGTTTAATAATTATTTATATTTAACTTTATTTTAATTATGTTTAAAAGATATAGTTTATTAAGTGCCCATGTTCTGAAGGTATTTTGCAATCTAATGGATACATTGAACTGTGTCATGAAACAGTTCTGATTTGAAATGGGCAGTCAATAGGCAACATTCCATTTATGTAAATTTAAGAGTTTTATTAGGAATCTGTACATCCATATAAAGTATGCAAAATATCTTTATGACCTTTATTTGTGAGAAAGGGAAGACAAAATAGAGACATTATTTTAGTTACTATAAATGTCCGAAAACATTTCAGCAGCCCAAGATGATATCATACTCAGAAAAAAAAAAAAGTACTTGTTTGCATATAAGCCAAGACAAAAATACAGCTTCTTAATTTACAAATGAAAATTAAAAATAAAATAATTAATCTGATAATTTTGAATATTTTTGGTATTTAGAAGCAACAAAATAAATGTAGCTGATTTCCATATAAAAAAATACTTTGGTAAAACCATGAATGATATAGCCACTAATGCAAATGTATTTTTTTGAAGGAGCTGTTAAAACATATAAGACCACTTTTTTAAAAATGCATTGGCACATAGAAATTCACTTACAAAGTTTATACAGTGAAAGTGAAGTTGTATATGCTAGTCACAGAGTCAGACTGAGTCTACTGCTGGTAGGAAGTCAGGTTAAATTATCACAGGGCAAAGATATCATTTGAGTAATTTTCTCTTCCCTCCTGAGGGGCTGTTAGATTTCTCAGCATCTAGACTAACTTCCCCAAACCTTTTTTTTTTTTATTATTCTTTCATATTTTAAATCTGGAAACCAATGCCAAGCAGCATTTATATGTACATGAGTGGAGAATGCTAAGTTCAGTTCAAAAGCACATGATGCTAAAACTGCTGCCAACAATGTCTTTTCTAAAAGCTTAAGGCCCTCTAATTTCCCAGCCAGTGATGCTCATAAGAGGATATATCTTACCAAGGATTTTACCCTAATGATAAAGCCCAGGTTGTGGCAAGTGAAGAGATACTCAACACCCTTCAAGACTCACAAAATGCAATCAAAAGATACATGGGCACTTTGTCTGGTCACAGGGAAACAATGGTAAAAGAAAATCTAAGTGACTTCAAGTAACTTGAAATCTAAGTGACTTCAAGTAACTTGAGTTTCAACAAGTCTGCAAAAGGTATTTTTTGTTTAGGTAGTCACTCTTGCTATGCAATAAGATGCTCAGTTATTTCAACTGCCATTTGATAATTATCAATCATATTTCTAACAATAAAACTAAAACCCATCTTTCACAGAAAGGCAGTCCCTAATCAGGAAATTTCATAACAAAATCCAAATATTGGGGTAAACTAAGAACTGTTCCATCTCATCAGGCCAAAAAATAAATTGGATGCTTTTCATTTGGAGGGAATTTTATCTGATCTCCTAAACACACTAATGTCATCAGAAGATAGAGTCCTTAGAGTATCCTTGGATTAGGAGAGCCAGTTGGAGGATAGATACTAACTATAACTTAAATCTTTCTATAGGCAGTGTTATACTTATGTTTAAATTTAAATTGTTAAATATGTTAGATGTAACCTATTAACCATAGTCAATGGTAGCCTGTAGATTTTTAGATAATATTATTTAAATTTAAATTATTCTAACTTATTTATTGAAAAATGTTTTGGGAACTGGGATATGGATTTTAAAAAATGAACCTATGCCCTTTTTCAATAAAATGTAGAGGACAGGAAGGTAAAAAATGCATAGCAAATTATCCTGAGAGGGAATGTTAGGTCACTGAGATCTCCATAGAAATGGCAAAACTAAACCAAGCACCGTTTTTTCTCCTGAGAGAAAAAACAATGAATTTAGATATCACAACATTTAGCAAATTAATTACACAATATCATTATTTCAGGACACTACTTAATGCAATTGAGTACACTCTGATGAAGTGATGGAGAATAGGAAAAAAAATTCCAGACAAATAGGATAAAACTGTAATAGATGTGTCGTGATAGCTGAATGGCACATTTTATGTCTATTCTTTGGAGCATTTTAAAACCTATTTTTATATGTCATGCAAATGAAATCTTATTTTTTAATCACAAATATATCTCCAGCTTTATTAAGATATAATTAACATATAACACATTGTAAATGTAGAATAATTTGTTACACACACACACTCACATATATATATATATAACAAAGTGATTACCACAACAGTTAGTTGACATCTCTGTAATTACCTCACATAATTAACTTTTTGTATTTTGAGAACATTTAATATCTACTCTCTTAGCAAATTTTAAGTATATATCACAGTGTTAACTGTACTCAAAAGAACTCTGTAACTAAAAATATTACCCTCTCCTATAACTAAATTTTTTATCCTCTAACTCCCCTTCCTTCCTCAACACCCTCATCCCTGATAAATATCACTGTATTCTCTGTTTTTATGAATTAGAATTTTTGAGATTCTACATAGAAGTAAGATCATATAGTATTTGTCTAATTTGTTTTAATTTGCAATATTATCCTCAAATTCAACCTATGACTTATGTTATCACAAATGGCAGGGCTTGTTTCTTTTTTATGACTAAATAAACTTGGCTATAATATACATACAATATATTCACATATGAGTGTGTATATGTACGCACACAATTCCTTTTATTCATTCATTCACTGATGAACACGAAGGTTGTTTTCCATACCTTGGCTATTTTGAAAAATGCCACAGTGAACCCAGGATTTTCATATACTATTTTCACTTCCCTCATATCTATGTATACACACACCCAGAAGAAGGACTGCTGGATCATATGTAGCTCTATTTTCAACTTTTTAAAGAACTTTTATCATGCTCTCCATGATGACTACCAGTTTCTCTTTAATAGTGCCCAGTGTTTCTGACTTTTCCCACAGTCTCACCAACGCTTATAATCTCTTGGTTAACAACCATTCTAATCAGTTGGTATCCACTGATTTTCTTCTGATAATCCTATCATACATAATTTATAAAATGAATGATGGTGTGACATGTCTCACTGATTCATAACTTTAAAACTGTTATGATTAGCGAGGAGTAAACTGTGCTATCTCACAAATGCCATCATTAGTGACACAGAAACAGTGAGCAGTGACGTTTCTCATTCTTTTTCCTTCAAACTTACCACATACTAATGCTTTACATATATTTTGAAATTAGGATAAAATATTAAAAATGCAGTCCACCAGTCTTTGCTTTGGAGTGAGATCAAGGTAACCAATTTACATTTTATGTCAAAAGAGACACAATTTTGTGTCTCTCCCATGTTGCTTTTCTATGTTGCTTTGTGCTTGCTGCAGATTCTTTCACATTTTGTTTGCTTTTAGATTGAAAAGTGTTCTTTTTATCTAGCAATTCATTTTCACCCTGTTATTCTCTATTTTTCTAATTTCCCAGGTTTCCTCTAGAAATTACAACACACATCCTAACTTACCAGTGTTTTATTCCTTGTCAGACAATTGAAACAAAGAGCCAATTTAACTTCCCCTGATTCCTGTGATTTTTTGTTGTATATTTTAATTCTCTCAATTGAATTTACTTAATTTCATTATCATTTTATGAAGCTAATTTCATTTAGATTTATCTACAAATTTATCATCCTTGACTTTTTATTGTTTCCTGTACTACTGGGATCATTTTCCTCATACACCAAGTAACTATTTTAATGCAAGTTTGCTAGTAACGAAATTCATTTGCATTTATTTGGCTTTTTTGTTGGAAAATTAAGGTTTTTTTGTTTTTTTAAGATATCTCCACTGATGATAATTTATGAATAAGTGGATATTTCCTTTCAACATAGTGCTTATAATACTTCACTGTCTTCTGGCTTCCTGCTAGTGTTCTAGATGTTATTTTAATCTACCTATTCAATGAAATCTCCCTCTTACATTTCTTTTTTTACAGCTTTGATATTTCTAATGATGACTTATTTTCTTTTTTAAACTAGGGGCTTCTTGGACTCCTTAAATCTTTGTATCACAATTTTAATTAGTTTAGAAATATTTCAGTCATTGTCACATCAAAAACTTTTTTCTCTCCTTTCTTTTCTTTCTTGGACCCAACTAAATACACACACAGTCCTTCTTCTGACCTCTTTTTGCCTTTCTTTTATCTCCTCATTGTACAGTCATGATTGTTTCTTCTACCCCATATTCCAAGTTGTGAGGAACTTTTTCCTATGTATTTAATTTGCTGTTAAATGTATTCAAAAATTTTTAGTTTCAACTGCTGTTATTTTTAATTCATCTTTATCAAATCTATTGTGTCACCTTCACATAGATTTCTGAATTTGGCTTTTTTTTCTCAATAAAAACAATGTATGTTTATATTTAGTGGTACTACCAATTATGTCAAGTATCTTAAGCATCTTAGACCCATGACCCTAATTTTTATTTTTAATTTTCATTCAAAAATAATTTTAAAATTACAGGAAATTTGTAACAATAAAAGTAACAAATTGAATATACATATAAACTTTCCTAAAAAAAAAACATTCTTTAGACCTTATCTTTTTACTTTTTAAAACTATAAGTGTAACATATATTATCTTTATAAATATTTTATATATTTCTCTACATATGGATATAGCCACATGTGTTTCTTTCCTCAGCAGTTTAATAATACATAGCATACAATACTTTTTACCTCTTGATGCATACACTCTTTAGTATTTAGTTCTGAAGATAGTGTCTTAAACAACAGCAACAGTCACCAACTTAATTTAATGTCATAATATTGCAATGTTCTGAATAAATGCTATGTCTCCCAAAAATTCAGCTGCAGGATGACATTTGGAAGTGGAGCCTTTGGAAGGGTAGAATCCCCAGGCTTAGATGAGTGTCCTTGTAAAAAGAGGCCATAAAGTGAGCTAAGAAAGTGTTCACTGAGGGACAGCCCAAAGAGAGTCAGCTGCCTACAACCCCAGAAGACAGAAAAGATGTCTCTCCAGAACCCAACCATGGTCACATATTTCAATTCTCCAGAACTCTGATACAGTTCTGTTCTTATAAACCACCCAGTCTATGGTACTTTGTTGTACCAGTTTAAATTCATGAAGACAAAGACTATTATATGAAAGATCAAATATCCTATTTGGTGAATTGAGCCAATGAGGTAATCTTCTAGCGTTATTTCCCTGCCAGTGCAGAATCCAATTCAGTTTCATGTGTAGCATTTAGCTGTCTAGTCTCTTTGGTGTCCTTTAATTTGGAATATTTCTATATCCTTCTTTTTGTCATTTCATGACAAAAAATTATTCACTTATTTGAATAACCTAGTCTTGTTCTCCTCTTAAATAGATTGATCATTAAGGTAAACTGCTTTTTTCCAATAATTGTACTCAATTTATACATTCTCAATAAGCTAAATTTTCTCCTCTCATGACATTATGTCTAGAGGCACATAAAACCTATCTGCCCTTCATTGACAGTGCTAATTTTGATCATTTGTCAACATAGGTGTGATCTGAATGCATACTGACTGGATATCATAAGTGAAAATAACTAAAGTATTTCTGGGTAATGCTATATTTCCTCTAGAAGGCTTTTCATTTTCTTCTGCCAGGTGCTTGCAGCACTAGCTCGCTTAAAGCTAGATTTCTAGGTCACCCATGTAACATGAAGATGGGTGGCAAGCCTGTATAAAGGCTGGTTTCTAAACAAATGTAGATACAGTGTGAGCTCTTTAGAAATCCAGCCCCTATGGGATTTTCTGTATTTTACTAAGACCCACAAGACTACCAAAAATGCAACTTAGTCTCTCAGCTATTTCTTTCTAATGATAAAAATAGCCTTAAATATTGGGCTACATTTTATGAGTTCTCTCTTCTCCCAGATTCAGCACCATAATTCTTCATGTTTGTTGCTTTTAAGAAGATTGCAATTTTCTTTTAAATTCTATCCAACTTTTCTTATTGGTCTTAGTGGTAAGGGTTGTTCAAATTTGTGTGCATTACTACATGCAAGCAATGTTAACAGAAGGTCAGTTTTCAACTGTTAATCACAGGTCAGGGAGCAATTTCTACAATCACTCAAAAGACATTGAGATTTGTTATGTTATCTCTGATTCTAAAAATCTTGCAGAATCAGTAAAAAGTACAGAATGGCAGCTTCCAAATAGTTCAGTCTAAGCTTATTTGAAGTAAATCATTTGAGGTAGGCATAATTTCTTTTTATCTTCCCATCAAACTTCCACAAGGTCATGATCAGCTCTTACATGACATTACAGAAAAGAAATGTGGCAGGGCAAAGTGATAAATCTCAGCACTATGAAGCTGTCTACAGCCACTGCAGCAGACATTGGATCCTGGCCAGGGAGCTGACCCACATGGCACAGCAGACCTCTCCTGACCTGCCTACTGCTCCCCTCAGCAGTGTATTTCAGTACATCTGTCTGTTTTGTTCCCCACTCTGCCTCTGATGAATCCTCTCACCCTGCACCTCTGGCCTGTACCCCACTTCTTGAATGCATAAATAAATGCATTTCTAAAAAAGAAATGTGAACATGAGGCTCAGCACTTTCTCTTGGTCACACTGATTGTGTCACCTGATGCAAAGTGGGACTCATTCCCTTTCAGGCTTCTTTAGTGCAGAGATTGTCAGTTTGGTATGGGTAGGAGGGAAATGTGTGAGTGAGTGCATGTGTGTGTGTGTGTGTGTGTGTGTGAGAGAGAGAGAGAGAGAGAGAAAGAGAGAGAAAGAGAGAGAGAAATCATGTGAATAAAGTTACATAAAAGCTAGTCTGAATGCAGACATGCAAAGTTAGGCAATGTCCCCATAGCACTGAAACTGTGGATCCTGACATCCTTGGATAGTTCAGTTACACAAGTCAATAAATTTATGATATTCTGGATTGCATTTCTCCCTTTTTCAACACTCAGTGCAGACTGATTAAAAATTTTAAAGATTTATGCACACAGTAAAAACTCTGTGTATAACTATAGAGTATCTCTGCTCAAATACTTGCAGGCCAGTGAGCAATAACCAAATGAAAAGCCACATAAAAAAACAGGGTCATAAGAATAAAATCCAAAGAAGAAAGACGATGGAATCGCTAATTACCACAGTTAATTTTCATGTAGTCACATCTTTTAGTGTTTTTATTATTGATAAGTTGCCTTAGGAAAAATGAAATGCATATGCATGACAATACTTCCAAATGAGCCCACAGCACCTTGGTTTCTGCCATTATCCTCACATAACATGAAGACTGAAAAGTAGTGCATTATCAAACCAGATAAATCATACTCTGAATAATTTAACATAGACATGGAGTTTATTCCATGCCTCCAAGGCCACCATGATTTCTCATCTGAGTTTCTGAACTAGTCTCTAGTCATTTCCTACTGGGCTTTCCACCACCACCACCACCACACCCATCACCAAGCCCATCTATGGGAGCCAGAAAATACATCACCCTACTTTCCAAATCAACACGCCTTACTCCTCCACACTTTAAAAAACCTCTATAATCCTTTCTATAATCTACAAAGTTTCATTCACAGGCCCTGGCTACTTGTCCAACCTTGTCTGCTACCACTGTTGCTCTTATACCTCCGAGTAGTCTGTTTCTGTGTTCCTAACACAGCAAGTCCATTCCTTTTGCAGCACCTCTCCATGGCACACTCTTCCCTGAAGAGTCACAGCATGGTCCTTTATTCAACACAGGTCTCTGCTCAAAGAGCACATAGTTGCAAAAATATTTCTCAAACATTCTACCTAAAACATATTACCCACTTTTATGCCCTCTCCAACCTTGTTTTGTTTCACAGCACTCATAACACCTGATGTTCTGTTGCACTGTTAGTTGCCTCTCCTGGCTTCCCTATGTATTGCCCATTCACTGTCTTTCCCTTCTATTAAAATGTGAGTTTTGTGAGAGACTGTTTTACTCACTGCTAGTCCCACTCCTTAGAGCAGTACCTGATATATAATGCACATAAAACAAATTATAATTGAAATTATAACTCTAATTTAGGCTAAGTTATTTTTTAATTATATTAAGCTAGGCCCCCCAAAAAGGATAAATAAATGTTCTACAAAAAAGATGCTGGCACATTAGTGCAAATAATAATTGCTCAATGAAAATAATAAATCCCATTAAAAAATGAAATCATAACATTGCACATTGTTAAATAAGAGTTTGTGTTGCCCTCCCTGGTGGCGCAGTGGGTTAAAAGCACAGCACTAAGAAGCTGAAGCCACTTCCCCATGAGTTCGATTCCCGCCTGCCCCGGAGGAGATCCACATGGCATGGCAGATCTCTCCTGACCCGCCTGCTGCTCCCCTCAGCAGTGTGCTTCGTAGATCTGCCTGTTCTGCTCCCTGCTCTGTCTCTGGTAAATCCTCTCACCCTCCGCATCTCTGACCTGTACCCCAGTTCTCTATGAATAAATAAATAAATCTTTTTTAAAAAATTTAAAAAATAATTTAAAAAATATATGTTGTCTGGTACAATACTCAAATATTCATTTATCCCATTAGTTATGGTTTAGCTGAAATGCAAGTTTTTGCCTGTTTGAGATAACGATTTGCTGAAAACAAAATTGAATTAAATATGCATTTAAAAGTAGTATAAAGAGCCCTCCCTGGTGGCCCAGTGGGTAAAAACAGCACTATGAAGCTATCCACAGACAAAGCATTACATCTCAAGTTCCATACCCCACCAGGGAGATGACCCACATGGCACAGCAACCTTTCCTGACCTGACCCACCCACTGTTCCCCTCAGTAGTGTGTTTCAGTACATTTGCCTGCCTTGCTTCCCACTCTGTCTCTGGTGAATCCTCTCACCACTCACACCTCTGGTCTGCACCAGTTCTTGAGTGCATAAAAAATAAATCTTTTTAAAAAAAATAAGAGAAATATTAAAAGACATGTCTATAATTACAGAAGACCTAATTAAAACACGAAAGTGAAAATGTCATAATAGCAAAGACCAAATATTTATTTTCATAATTAAGTTTTTAAAAAGTATCAACTATTTTAATCATTTCACCTTTCATTGTTAATAAATTGGAATGCTAGAGTAATAATGATTTCA
Organism: Condylura cristata; assembly: GCF_000260355.1. NCBI lineage: Eukaryota > Metazoa > Chordata > Mammalia > Eulipotyphla > Talpidae > Condylura > Condylura cristata. The sequence continues at coordinate 48,626,168 of NW_004567103.1, forward strand.
CAGATATAAGAAAATATAGATGTTAACTGTTTTCTAAATCTGTAGATGAGTGAGATTAGTAGAAAATATTTTTTAAGAGCAGATCAATATAGCTATGAAATCCCAATGGAATATATAATTGCACATGATATACACTAATTCTGTGAAACAAAACATTAATATAAATATAAAGTAATATTATCAAAGTGGGTCTATACTTTCAAGATACATAAATAAACTATAAGTTTACATCTTTCCTATATTCACATATTATGTTTCTTTATTCTAAGAAATTCTAAACTATTACTACTTATTTGGAATTTTATAGTACATATAATTTTGAGCTAGCACTGATATATAAAAGTAACTGCGGCCCTCCCTGGTGGCGCAGCGGGTTAAAGCACAGCACTGAGAATCTAAAACCGCTTCCGCATGAGTTCGATTCCCGCCTGCCCTGGAGGTGACCACATGGCGTGGCAG
>NW_004567103.1:48626726-48638874 GCF_000260355.1 Condylura cristata
TCGATCTGCCTGTTCTGCTCCCGCTCTGTCTCTGGTGAAGCCTCTCGCCGCCCCTGAGCTTCTGGCCTGTACCCCAGCTCTGTATGTACAAATAAATAAATCTTAAAAAAAAAAAAAAAAGTAACTGAAATGTAATAAAACAACCTCATGGTTGGTTGTGATTCTTTGTCCCCTTGATATTAGGCCAGCTCCTGTTAGGTAAATTACTTTGACAACTGGTATTAAATGATAACTTACTGGTATAAATAAATAATGAAATGAAAATGATTTTAAAATAGCTGAGAAAGTTCCTTTTTCAAACAGGATTTAGTCATTAAGTTTCAGGATACTAAAATCATTGCCTTTTGGGTTTTTTGTTTTTTGTTTTTTTTTTAGGACTTTACATATAGATGAAAAAGATCAATCATCATAAATATCTGTCATATCACTGATAGGATAATATAGTTCTCACATCTGAGTTATAAAGAAAGAAGTAAAGGTGACAACTCTCCATCATCAAATAAAAACAGAAAAAAATAACTTCTTAAATTAGTTGCTAAAAAATAAACAGTAGAAATGTATTTAACTCCTCACTCCCATTTCCAACAGCCCCTTTACACTCGCCAAAAACTTTGGTTAATCATCAAATTGTTTCCTTTTTAAACTGAAAATATGGAGAGAATTATTCACGTTTTTCAATTTTTATTTGAAAACATCAGTTACTTTAGGTTTGCATTAAGTGAAATGTGAAATAACAGAAGAGTAAATTATATGATGGGGGATATGAAGGACATAGAGAGAAATCACTGCTAATGTTTAAGGAAGATGGTACGGTTTTCCTGTTATTTGACTACTCTGTGTCTATTCATTTGAAATCTTTTTAGTGAGAACTATAAAGAGATATACATATATGCATAAATTGAGTTTATTTAGAGAAGGGGGTAAGCTGAAAATTCACTGAACACCAAAAAAAAAAATAAATAAATAAGCATTCTTTTTGTTTGAGCCTTAGGTATTGGGATTTTGGCTCCAACAAAATCTCATTTTTGAGTATTAGAAATGTTACTTAACACATAGCTCTCTCTGTTTCAACATCTATAAAATGAAGATATTAATGACAACTACCTCCTAATGTTTTGAAAAGTATTAAATTACATAATTCTTATAAAATGATTCACTCCTCTCACCAAGAATTGTTTACTATCATTATCATTATTATTCTCAACAGAAATTTTAATAAAAGAAATTATTCTCATTTACTAAACAATATTTTAACTTTTAATCATGGACTGAATATTTACCTATAAATTCAACTTTAAATGATCATGTCTTTAATGATCAAAAACTGTTGAAGCTTTTTTTTTTTTTTTAAGATTTATTTATTTATACATACAGAACTAGGATACAAGCCAGCGGTGCAGGGGCAGGGTGAAGGTGAGAGGATTCATCAGAGACAGAGTGGGGAGCAGAACAGGCAGATCCACAAAGTACACTGCTGAGGGGAGCGGGCAGGTCAGGAGAGGTCTGCCATGCCATGTAGATCACCTCCAGGGCGGGGATTGAACTCATGCTGAAGTGGCTCTAGCTTCTTAGTGCTGTGCTTTAACTTGCTGCACCACCAGGAAGGGCCCTGAAGCTATTTTTAATGAATACACTCACAACTGTTACAATTATCAACTGATGTTAATAAAGACTACTACATAGCTGAGAATGAAATAATCTGATTTTTGACAAGGAAAAGAAAAGGGAAGGGGTGGATGACTTTGTAGGGATACCCCTAAAGGGCACAGAGGAAGGAGGAAGAGTAAAGCAGGTTTATTCTTTAAAATTTGACCTAGCTGATGAATGTCTTGGCACACCATGGGCAGGAGCATTGGGCTAACCCAGTCCTTTAGAAAGTCTTCTACCAAGACTTCAAAATGATCCATGTATTCATTGGTGGCTTCTCAGAAAGTAACATTTTAGATATGGAGAAATTCAAAATCAGTTCATTTGATAGGAAAGACAAGTAGATAGAACTGTAAAACATAGTACTTCAAATGTGAGATGACACTCCTCCTTACAATCTCTTTGAAATTAACTGTAAGCTTAATACTTTGAAGATAATGTGATAATCAACTGGGCAAAGATAAGATAGTCTATGATATAAAATGCATTTTAATAAAGAGAGATAATGCCACTACATTCATTTTTCAAAGAGCAAAGCTATTGAGAGAAAAAAATTATACTTCACACTGTTCCTTCCTATTTCACATGAAGTTAACAAGTCAACTCATATGTAAAAGGAGTACTTTTCTCATATTCTAGTTATCTGATTTTTCTTAAACATTTGTAACCATGACAGGCAGTCTTACTAAGTTTCCATCTACTGGCTAAGTTACTCTACTGGCTAAGTATATGCATATACATATATATTTGTTACTAACGTGTGTATGTTATCAACATTCCCTGGACATACTTTAATAAAATGTTTAGAATTTAAAAAGGAAGTAAGCTTCAGTCTGACTTTTTTAAACTGTTTCAGAAAGATCAGAGTAAGAACTTAGTGAGCATAGAGGAAAATGTTAGATTAAGATCAGGAAATAGACAAGAGTTGGGTTCAGGACTCTCAAATATTTGACTTTGTTCTTCCAAAGAGAAAAAAAAAAAATATCTGTCACAAAGAAAACGACTGACAGCAAATCCAGCAATTAGGTTGTCTTTTGATACACAGAAGGAAAGGAGAATTTACTTCTGAAAGAAACACACATTGCATTGCAAACTCTAGGATGAACTTACCTATATAAAAAAAAAAAAAAACTGAAAATTTTCACATCAGTGAATGCTGATAAAGAAGGAAGAACCATCTGAAGTTATTACTCTTATTTAGTGCAAACTGTTAATGACTAAAGAGAACATCTAGTATTTCTTCATTTAAAAAAATAAAACATCATCAAATATTCTAGAAAACTGAACATAAAAAGATAAGGAAGAATCACCTATTTTCTCACCATTTTATACTACTACATTTTATACTACTACATTTTCTATTTTCAGTGGCTATATATGCAGGTTTAGTCTAGCTATAGTAAGATTTGTATATACTTTTGTACTATATTTTCCCTAAGAAACATAGCTTTTACATCTTTGTTCTGTAATAATCCTCATATTTACTTTTAATGGCTGTATATTATCCTCAAATGTACTTGCCTAAGTGTATTATGGCCATTTGAGTTGTTACTGATTTTTTTATTATACATAACACATCCATCATCATCTTCAAACACATGACCTTTTCTATATTTTGTATTATTTCCTTAGGATAGATTCCCAAAAGGAATATTAATGGAGGAGACAGTATGAATATTTTTATGTTTTTTCCCCTGTATACTGCCAACTTGCTTTTCAAAGAGTCTGTGCCAATTTTAATTGCAATGAACAGTTTCTGAAAGCACCAGATTCACTGCATCTTTGCCAACATGGGACATGATTATTTTTAATATTGTCATTTAGTAGATTAATAACAAGGCCTCATATTGTTCACATAATTTATTTAATCTAGTAGACCAGCGATGGGAAAGGAGATTCTGAAATGAAGGAACAATATGACAAAAGTTCCTAGCATTCCTCAGTATTCTATACTATTCTTGTTATCTTTGTGATCAAGATGATTAAGTAGCTGTTGGAAGATCATCAGAAAAGATTAGTCACAATAAATTGTGTACACACAAAGCATACAGATAGTAAACAAAGAGCTGGGCAGGGGTGTGGTCCAGTTCTACTCAGCATTACTAAAAGAATGAAAGCAGGATAGTCAATATGGAAATAAATACATGCACATATTTTCAGAGCAAACAAACACAAAACATTTTTATGCAGCAAATCTACTTCTAGAACCTATAAATAGTAGCACATGTGATGCAAATTGTACAAGATTATTCATGACATCATTGGTTATGGTAGCTAGATTTGAAAAAATATATACATATTACAGCTCATCAGGAGGGTACTATTAATAAATCAAGTATGGTATTTTCAATAAATGTGATACCTTGGAATTGCATGGAATATGTAAAAATGAGTGAGGAAATCTAAATATCAACTTAGTCCTCCAAGATTGTTGAATTTAAAATGCAAGAAGTAAAACATGTACATAAATGCTGTCATACATATAAAAATTGGGGAGGGGGAAAGTTTAATGACTGTATTTGCTAGGCAATCTCTGAAAAGACAGCAAGAAACTAATGAGAGTAGTTATCTATTTGGGTAAAGAAAGTATGAGTATTGAGTATATGGAAAAGGCATAGGGAAGGGACAACTTTTATTGTGATTATTTGAAACATGTATATTATCCATTCAAACAAATATGTTAACTTAAACAGAGGCAATAACAACAAAATGATTCTACCTTTGGAATAAAATGGTCTAAGTTCACATACCTATGAGCTACAAGAAGGCAATGGCTATTAGAGGAATCTAGTGGTCAAGCAATTTTTTTTCCTCTTCTATTCTTTTCCAAATAATTGCATTACTTGTTCAAGTACAGTTCACAGGATCATCAATAGATGTATAGAGAGTTCTGTCACTATGGCAAAGTAAAGTTATGCTAGACAATGTATTATAGTAACCATGAGTTTGTTTTAGGGAAATTGCAACTAGCTCTCTTTGTTCTTCTTTGAAACTTATAATGTCTACTTGTAGGTAAGAACAAAGAGGAAAATAATTATTTCAAATATTCACCTATGTTTGCTGGCTTATTATAAACTAATTTAACAGAATCTTTACTTGCATTAATAAATAAATGGGCCAATCTACAGTTCATCTTTAAATGGTTCATATTTTCTCAATTTAAGTATGAGCTATTAGAATTAGCAGGGTAATAGATAATATATATAACTATAAATACATATATTTTTATTCCTTGTGATTTAGAATTCTTTATTTGAATCATAAAATGAAAATACATTTTATTTTCTTCCCTCTCAAATTTTATTGATTTCCCAATCATTTATATAATTATGTAATTTGCGGTGTACAACTTCATATCTCAAGCATGTGTCTTCAAGAAACTTCAGATCAGACTATTTTGTGCTTAGAATCTGCAGATTATCTTTAATTTTTTTTGAATTAAAGTATGCAGGCCAATGTAATAACTACAATAACTTTATTGATAAATTCATAATTTGTTAGTCATTCATTGTTTATTATAAAATATAGCACTTTTTCCATTTGTATATTCGATTCTTCTAATCTCCTCCTAACTGGAATTCAAACAATCAGTGATGCCATCATTATTTTGCACACTTAGAAATTAAATAAGTGATGGATTTTAGTGGAACTAAATGAGCACTTGACTGACATAAGCTGTTGCAGACCTAGACATAAAGTCATAGTGCATTTGCATACATTTGTGCAATTCTTGTCTAGCAGCATTTAAACTAATAACTAGTGGCACATAGTCAACCTCTACCACTGTCAGTTGTCTCTGACTGAATGTTAGAACTCTGAGAAAGCCATCCACACATTTTGTTGTACAATGAAGAATTGATGCCATATAAACATGTCATGAAAACATTTCATAGTCAAACACACACTAGATGCTAACTTCGATTAATTCAGAACAATGTCCAATATATTAGTTGTAAACCATCTTTTCAGTTGCAAATCTACATTTTGGACAAGTAAATGTATCTTCAAATCATTGTGTATGTTTGATCTGATGGACTCTAAGAAATTTGGAGGGTTTTTTCTTTTTTCTTTTTCTTGAGTATTGAGAGAGGTACTTGCTCTTAAAATCTCCCATCTATGCAGGTTCCTTCTCTCTGACTGATGTTTGTTTTGTTTTTGTTTTCAGCTAACTTGGAACAACAGCTCTTAATCTCTTCATAATCATTTTTCCTTATCCTAGTACATCGGAAAATGGAAAAGGTGGTGAACAATCCCAGTATTTCCTGGAGACTTTGAGTTCACCTATCCATCACTTTGAGAACACTGGAAATATAAAAAAATCTTGTTTAAGGATTCTACTAAAGATTTAAAAGGAGTTCTACAGAAATATTAATCATACTCAAATATTTTACATGCAAACTTACCTCCTAGTCCTTGAAATCTTAGACAACATCTCTAAATGCATCATTTTATTGAGCGCAACATAAATTAATGCAACACTATGTTATATCAGGTATTAAAATACATACAAATTTTAGATGTTTTTTTTTATTGACATTACAATATTATAAAATGTAGAGTTATTTACTGGTCAACTATTATGGGGCTCACTAGTATATTTAATAGTCCACAAACAGTATTTCTGAACATGACTATACTTTCATCTGACTTTGGGCAACTAAAATCAACTTCCTAGATTAAAGTTCTTCCCCATTATAGGGGTCTATGGGAAGTTGGGCAAGTGACCTGAATTCTTCCCACCTCCACACAGATGCTTCTTGCTGGTCTTGTATCTACTAGTTTTATAATCAGTCAGAACCAACTTGATGAGCTAGTTATGGAAACCTCTCATTGGCCTCCTTGCTTTTTTTTTTTTAAGATTTATTTATTTATGCATACAAACATGGGGTACAGGTCAGAGGGGCAGGAGCAGTGAGCGAATTCACCAGAGACAGAGTGGGGAGCAGAACAGGCAGATTGACTAAGTACACTGCTAAGGGGGACAGCGCGCAGGTCAGGAGAGGTCTGCCACACCGTCTGGATCACCTCCAGGGCAGGAGATGGAACTTGCACTGAAGCTGCTGCCTATAGTTTGCAGTGCTAAGCTTTGACCTGCTGCACCACCAGGGAGAGCCTGGCCTCCGTGCATTTTAAAAAGTGTTTTTCCAAATTTTGGAACTGATAGGAGAAAATCCAAGGCAAAAAAAGGTAAAAGATTAGTGGGTGGCATGTATTCCTGAGTCTGGATAAATAAAAATAGTATGATGGTATTATCAGAAGACTTTTCCTTATCTATTAAAACTGGATTGCATAACAACCATCTTAAATATTTCTCTTGAGTTATGGAAATCCATTCAGCATTGTGTGTCCTGCACTAATATTCTGATATGTTAGAAATGGGGAATAAGCTGATATCAATTCATTATGTGGTATGACTTCTTCAAAGTACAATTTCAACTTTCTTCTAACATAAAAATAATATTCGTAAACCATTTTCAGAAAGCTAAGCTAGGTTTCATTCTTATCATAAGGGTTAAAAAATTCTTTTGAGATGTAAACTAAAGACCCTGAATAAAATAATAAAATGGAAAACACAGAAATTGAAATTGGAATCATAATTACATACTGTTTTATACATTAGAGAATAGAATGTAGGAAAATATCATAAGGTTTTATATATAACTGTTAGTACTCAATAGCCAAATTGATTTTAAATTAAAGCAAATTTACTTAAAAATTTTTAAAGAGTTGGCCCTCACTGGTGGCTCAGCGGGTTAAAGCACAGCACTAAGAAGCTTAAGCCACTTCTGCATGAGTTCAACCCCTGCCTTCCCCAGAGATGACCCAAATGGCGTGGCAGACCTCTCCTGACCATCCCGCTGTTCCCCTCACCAGTGTACTTCGTCAATCTTCCTGTTCTGCTCCCCACTCTGTCCCTGGTGAATCCTCTCACACTCCACATCTCTGGCCTGTATCCCGGTTCTGTATGAATAAATAAATCTTTCAAAAAAATGTTTTAAAGAGTTTTGACATCTTATTAGAAGATCATACCATAAGTCTTTTTTCTGATGTATGCACTTAGGGAAACTTTGATCTCAAGCCCTTAGCTTTTGATCAACATTCCCAGAGGCACATAAATATGCCACTCTTAGGTGGAAAAAGCAGAATAATAAACACTAGGCTTTTGGATGCTTCCTGACTAGTATATATTCAATCATCTTCTTGAAATGAAATTTCTTAGACTTGACCTTGAATAGTCATAATATTTTGTTTCAAAATATTAATTTGAAACAAATATGTAAAGTGATGTTTTTAAATTTAGTTGTTCTGAAAAATATTATAATTTGATTTCAAATACTTATTAAACAACATATAGCCTGTTATTTCATTATTTCTTCATCTTGAATCCCTCTCATGTCTTTTTTTTTTAAAGATTTATTTATTTATTCATACAGAACTGGGGTACAAGCCAGAGATGCGGAGGGTGAGAGGATTCACCAGAGACAGAGAAGGGAGCAGAACAGGCAGATCCACGAAGTACACTGCTGAGGGGAGCAGCCGGCGGGCCAGGAGAGGTCTGCCGCGCCATGTGGTTGCCTCCGGAGCAGGCGGGAATTGAACTCATGCGGAAGGGGCCTTAGCTTCTCAGTGCAGTGCTTAACCCGCTGCGCCACCAGGGAGGGCCCCCTCTCATGTCTTAACCCTCATCTTATGCTATGTATATCACATATATAGCTTGAGGAATAGCAAGTGTTACGTTGTTAACATGATTACTTTCCAGTTCTTAGATTAATTTGAGTACATTAATGTGGGTGTGTGGGTAGGTGTATATTAATTGGACAAATGATAAGATAAAAGATTGGGCCATAGTGGGGGGGGGTTAGAAAAAATAGGTTGCTAGGAGATAAACAGTCAGTACATATTATTTACTTATTATGCTTTTTTTTTCATTATTTACTTTACCTAAATAAAATAGAAGCTTCATTAGGTTTTTTCTTCCTGACGTAGTCAAATAAAGCAACTAGGACAGCATTTGCCACACAGTAGATAGACAATACAAATTCTTGAAATCTACTTGAATAAGCCAGTATCATAATTAATTTATAATAGATTATAAAGTAGGTAAACAGTTGCCTTATGAAATACATTGGCAATCCAGAATGGGCTGATCAATTTATTTCAAATGTAGAGATTACATTCCTCCTTAGAACATGTCCTATATGTATATGTGTAAATGAGTGCATGGGTGTGTGTATGTATGTGAGAAAGAGAGAAGAGACAGCAACAGAGAATTTCTGATACTGAACAGATTGAAGTTCGTAATTCCCTAAGTGTCACTTTTTGGGGAAAAAATTTCATCTTTAAGTGAAAATAAACTACTACTAAATAAAGCAAACTCCACTGTATTGCCTAACAAAATAGCAACTCTAATCATGATGACCTGACAAATCAAATATTTTATTTCTTATGAACATGGTATTTATGACATTGCTATATATAGCAAACATGATCTTTTTAGAAAAGTTATGCAGTTTTAAAGTTAAAACCTGGCATAGGTCAAAAAGTGAATTTAGTGACCTAGAGTCTTGACAAGCTGACATTTATTTGTATTACTAAAATCCATCTAGAAAATATGGCAGTCTGAGTTCATGGGCTACCCTGCAGAAAAACAAATCAAAACTGAAGTGAATCTGCAGAACTGGTAGAACTTGAATAGTATGTATAAACTAAGTGGCTAGCACTATCCATAACCTCCTATAAGCCTGTGCCTCCCACTTCACCACCACCACATCTTATATCATTGTGGCTTTGGTCAAACTTACTAACACTTTAACCTAATATTCACAACCATTGACACATTTCTCTGCACTTGATTACATTTTGTCTTGTTGGAGTTCAAGCTATATTTAATTATTTGAAAAAAAAAACTTCCTCAAATAGAAGTTCCCTCAAATACCTTAAATATTCTGTTTCCATTTAAAGAGCTGTGACTTACCCCAATACATAATGTAGTGAATTTACAAGGCATTACTTAATAACAATGTCGAAATAATCCCTTCCTTAATAAGTATTAAAGTTTTCCTTAAATGTTCTATTTTTAGTCATCTTGTTTCTAATTTAAGTATATTTTAAAATTATTAATGAATAATACATAACAGTTTAATCCTATATCTCCCATATCAACCCATAGAGAAAAGTTTTTGCAGCTCATAGCATTCCATATATAAAATACAAAACTAAAATCAACTGCTTAGAGGGTTTTATAATCTGAATTACATCCTGAAGGTTACAAAACCTTATTAAAAGAATTACCTGGAGTCAGGTAAATTTTGAATGACATGTAAACACCTCAGGTTACACTATTTGCATCCGAAAATTAGGCTTTAAACTAGATGTAATGATCACTAAGCAGAAAAGGCTTGCTACCAATTTTCCACTAACCCAAATGCAAAGTTCAACTAAAATAATGCTAAAATTTCCTTTATAGTTAAGTAATTGGCATATATATATAGTCATCTTCACACATAAAATACTACTGGTTTATCAGTAAGTTGTTCACGTGCTTCAGAATAATTTGCACAGCTGAACTGAGAAAACAGAAATCTTCACGATTTTTAAAAATGGTGAAAATGCTGACATTTTGGACAGCTCCCTCCTGATTTCCCCCCCCCCCTCCATCCATTACAGTATTTCAACTGAGTGTCTTACTTTCATTTTCCCTATTTTACCAAATGAGAAATGAGTTTAACCAAAGCAGTTGCTGCGGTTTGGGTTTTATTTGTGTTGCGTTGTTATCTGGGGGCAAAAGACTCCTCCAGTGAAAGAGATCAAGGAACTCCGTAACAAGAAAAAGTGCTGGGCTCAGTTCAAGATCCGGATCTCAGACCTGAGCCAATTCTAATTTTACCAGATTTTAGCAGGCGGCAGAGAGCTGCCCTCTCCATTTCCCCAGTCTCTATAAAGGAACAGAGCCTCTCTCAATCTGCATCAGGGTGGGGACAATTTGTTAGTGCCCAGGTGTTTCAACAACTTTCCCAAGCAAAGGCACCTACAAAAGACAACGGGCCAGATACAAGGCAGTCGCCAAGAGCTAAGTTTATGTGTCCTGAACAGGGATGGAGAAATCAACCACTGCACTGAGCTTCTGAGGCTATTACTTGGCCAGGCAATCATCCATTTGCAGCAGCGCTTTAAATCCACCTTGTGAGGGAAGGTTTGCTACGCGGATAGAACTCCCAATGGCTTCACAAAATAAAATAATTTACTATAAAATAAAAAAGAGAAAGGCACGGGGGAAAAAGTGGATAGTAAACCTTGTCAGACTCGATGAAGCACGAAACACACACTCCAGTGGCCCAGCGGGCCGGACCCCAGCGGGCCGGAACTTCTCGGAGGGCGGAGCCACCGGCAGTGCGCAGCCCACCCGCACGCCAGGCCGGGTCCCGACTCCGGTGGCTGCGGCTCCACCTGGACGCGCACCCGAGCCCCGCCCAGCTTGGGCTGAACAGTCCAGTCGCCCACGCCGGTGCCCCACACTCACAACGGTCGGAAGCGCTTTTCCCCAGCCCCTCAAAGTAGGACTCTCTCCATCCCCAATTCTGCGCTCCCGAAAAGTGTAGTGATCCTCTTAAAAAAAAAAAAAAGGGGGGCATCAGAAACAAAAAAGTCGCCTCTCCCCAAGACTAGTCGCACTCGCTATTCTCTCTCTTTCTTCCAGTCTTCACTAGCCGGAGCAACCTTTACTTTCCTCCCCACCTCACCCCTCCCCGCCGAAGTCCCCGGCTCCAAGTGGGGCTTGGCGAAGGTCAGTGAAGGCTCCTGTCCCTGGCTGACAAGATCCACAGTTCCCTCTTTTCATTAAGGGAATAAAGTTCAATTTGCCCGGCTCTGTACGAGCCACGGAGGACTTTTTCGTGTGTTCTGTGAGCTCTGTCTCCTGCCGAGCCAAGAGCATCCTATTCACTCCATCCCAGCCTGGATTCCTGAAGGACGTCGGTTCACGCGACAAGGGACCCATCTCGCTCCTTGCAAAGTGCTCTGAACCGCGCGCGCGCCACACACACACACACACACACACACACACACACACGCACACACACACAAGGCACACACACTCACACACACACACAAAGCCATCCCCGTGTGCTGTCAAAGTGTCAGTGCGGAGCGGAGAACGCACAAGGAGTGGCACCGGCGCGGACATCAGCCTCGCCGCGCGACTGGACTCGCTGTCCGGGTCCCAACACCCTTGTCCGGATGTCCGGGACGCCACGAGCCTCGGAACCCTCAAAGACCACACGAGCGGTCCCGGGGGCGCGCGGGAGCTGCCGGGCGGACCTTACCCGTGGGGCGCGTGGTCTTCCGTCGCTCGGCTGGCCCGCGGGCCACAGGGACGCTGCAGCCGGGGTCCCGGAGATGCTGCTGCTCCGCTGCCGCTGCCCGGATGCCCGGTGCCAGCATCACTTCTCCGCCGCCTCCGCCTCCTCGATATAGTCATCTTCACACATAAAATACTACTGGT
>NW_004567103.1:48639020-48724190 GCF_000260355.1 Condylura cristata
CCCAGCTGCACCCGCTCGAGCAGCCGCGGCAGCAGCCGGAGCACCCGAGCCCGGCTGCGCTCACCCGGCGACGGCTCTGGCCTCCGCGATTGACAACGCCCGGCAGCCAATCGCAGCCTCGCCCCGCGCGGCGGGGGGAGACCAATCAGAGCGGAAGGCCCAAGGTTTTCCCCCGCCTTTGCTCAGCAGGCTTGTTTCCGGGAGAAGCGGTGGTGCTGATGGGGTTTGGCTTGGGGGTGGGGGGCCGCGGGAGGGGCGAGCGTGGGGCACTCTTGGCTCCGCGGCTGGAGGTGCGCGAGGTAGCCGGGCCCACCGAAGCGGGCCTGAGGCGTTTCCTGACTACCAGGAGCCCGCGGCTTGACAGAAAAGGGCTCCCGCGGTGTTTCTGTCCCTGGAGCCCGGGTCTGGCAGCTCACTGTTTGGGCATCCCGGTGTAGCGGTCGTGGGACCCGAGTACGAACGGCGTGCGGGAGAGCGAATCCCTGGAGGTGGTCGCCGCCTTGAAAGAATCACGCGAACAGTCACCAGACAGCGCCCGCCCCCGTTCTTCTTCCTTTAGCAGCTGAAGAGTGTGGTACTTCAGAGCCGCCGAGCCACTCCTCATAGTAATAAGCCCAGAAGTGTGCCCGAGCAATGAAAAGAGGCACATGGAAAAATGTACTCAAAGTTGTAGAGTGGATCTTCCCTGTGTTCCCTCCAATAAATTCTCCCACCTTCACACACAACTCCCCCCCACCTGCTAACACACACAGAAAACACACACAACCTCAAAACGCGATGGATAAAAGTTTAAGTAGACAACCTAGTCGGTTTGTTTTTCGTTTTCTTAGGCGAATCACTTTTGAATGATACAAAAGGTTGGTTTGGTGTGTGTGTTTGTGATCCAAAACACACAGAAGAGATGTTATTTAAGCAAAGGGAAAAGGAAGTGGCAAACTTTTTGCCAGCATGCTATCTCCCCAAAACTTAATGTTCATTCCTTGGGGAGTACCGGGGTGGTCCAGAGTTTCAAGCCTATATTCTATGTTCATGGAAAAAGGAAATTAGTTCTACATGAAGTCCCTCAGTAAGTGTGGTTCTTTCACCAAGAGATCTTCTCCGTAAGGATAGCCATATCTATCTTACAAGTTTGTGTGAGGGTGAAAAATCAGGTGCATAAATAAGCTACATAGTTGTCTGACGCATAGTTGAAATTCAGTATGTCTTAACTATGCAGCTGTTCCTATTATATTTTAATTTTCTCTTCAACAAACACTTATTTGTTCTTTTATCTTCCTTCTTATATAATTGTATGTATTCTTTGATACCCAGAATACCCTCAGTTTTATAAGCTAGGAAAATGTGATTGTAGGGTAGACACAAACTTCCATCTTTTGATAGTATATTGTGTATATGCTTACCAACATCACGTTTCCCAACTTGCTTACGCCTCCCTCATCAATCTTAAGCCCAATTTAGTTAGAAAGTTCAACCATCTCTTCCTAAGGAAACAACTGGGCTAAGATAGATAGTTTTAGGCCCTACACAGAGACATGTACCACTTCACTTCGAATTTATAATTTAGAGAATATTTTTTCTTGTTATATTTTAATGACTTAGTGTTATATTTTTGCTATTGTTGTGCAGGTTAAAACCGACACCTTCATTGAGAATATGAGGTGATCAATAGAGGAATAGTTTTGTTCTTGGGGAGAAAGAAAAGAAAAAAAAGTGTTTTATTCAAGAAGGGGGAAATGAGAATTATATTTGCCAGGAGTTGAAAAATTAAAATTTAAATCTTGGCCCTTCCTGGTGGCGCAGCGGGTTAAAGCACAGCACTGAGAATCTGAAGCCACTTCCGCATGAGTTCGATTCCCGCCTGCTGCCTGCCCCGGAGGAGACCACATGGCGAGCCAGACCTCTCCTGACCCGCCCGCTGCTCCCCTCAGCAGTGTACTTCGTCAATCTGCCTGTTCTGCTCCCCACTCTGTCTCTGGTGAAGCCTCTCACCGTCCCTGAGCCTCTGGCCTGTACCCCAGTTCTGTATGAATAAATAAATAAATCTTAAAAAAAAAAATTTAAATCTTAAAATTGGAAAAGTTAAATGCAAGATCAGCTCAGACATACCTGATAAAAAGCACAGAATAGTCTCTACTCAAAAGACTGATCTTGACAAGCAAAGCATGAACATGTTACCAAACTTGTGAATATTGTAAACTATTTAGAAACTTTCAGAGATTTGCATAACAAATACCTATATATTTTTTTCTAAACACTCCTCTAAAGCCTGTCAATTGTACTACTTTCCAATAACTTTTAATCTTTTTCATGTTATCTGATATTTTGCAACAGTAAATCCTAAAACTATACACATCTTATGTATCAGATTTCTTGGTGACTAAGATAATCAAATGACTAACATTACAAAAACAAAAATAAATAAATAAATAAAATCAGCAGCACACAAGCAGATGCAATAGTAATATATCATTAATGCTGTGCATAAGCAACTCTGAGCAAAAGTAAGCTAAACAATTAACAACCTACCAACAGTAAAAACCATAAAATATTTAAAATCAATAAAGATGGAAGTTTAAGGAAGAAATGTTCAAGTAAGTGAAAAGATTGTATGCTAGCACTAGATTTCATGTTTGCTATGAATTTCATGGTAGGAAATTGACAGAAAATTTAGTATTATTGAATTATATGACTTTAACAAGTTAATTATTTTTAAATAAATAATGATGCTTCTTTTTTGGGGGAGGGGATACTTACATGCATTCCTTTTTTTCCCATGCAAGGAGAGAACTCACTCACTTGTTAGTAGAGTAATAAATTTGATTAGGCACTACTTAAATCAATAACTTGCCTAATCTCAAAAATATTTAAAATTTTATATTAAATGATTCAAAAAAATATATCAAGATTAGAAATAGACTACTTCATTCAAGTCCCGACAAAAACTACATCTATCAGGCAGGAAACTTAATAAAAATGAAAGCAATGAGTCCAGTTCCTGCTATGGTTATGACTGGGTGAGCAATCTCAGCTCACTTAAATTTTCTCAGCATTCCTTATCAGCAAAATAGAGATTAAAAACAAAATCAAGCTTTTCTAAGATGTGAGGATTAACTTATAATTGGAACTGCAAATCACAATGGGCTTTTTTTTTTTCTTCAAATGCAGAAAAGACCTTCCAAAAAGGCAGAGAACTGGAATGTAATGTTAATATTACCTATGACTTAGTTAAGTCTCACAGTAACCCAGTATTATATAAAATACCTATATCTATAGTCAAATATTAAGTACCAAAGAGGTTCTAGCACCAATTTTAGGATACAGAAGTTTAAAGGCTTGCACCTTAATTTAAATGAAGGACAATCCATTGTATTTATTAGATGTCAATTTTGACTGGAATAAGGATATTTCCCCAAATAATATAATTAATGTGATAATATTAAAAGCCTGCTTTCATATTTAAAATTCTAAAATATCTATTATAATAGATATTGCTCATGTTAAAACATTGCTATATTAAATCTTTTATGTTGTAAGATTAAAGCAAAATCAAGACATGAAAACCTCCAGAATGAAACTGTATTAAGTTCATGATGATTATTATTTTAAAAAAATATACATGCTACCAGGACCCATTTTCTCTTTTGCTCTTTTATACTAAAAGCAATAATGCTTTTTGGATTTCTTTAGGTTAACAAAAGCAGATACTAATGTAGGTCTCTTATAAAAAACAAGGCAGTGAACCAGAACTTTCCAAAAACAGGAGATACCTGTATTAGAAGGGGTCATCTTAAGTTCAATATCTTGGATTAGAAATGGAGTTATGATTTATGCAGAAGGCTGCATAAAGAATTTAAATTAACATGAAATCTCAAACTATTACATTATTGATAGTCCTTATTGTTGTCATTAAAGCAAAATAATTTGCAAAGATATTAATTATTCCAATGAGTGTGTAGGTGATAGAAATCAAACCAGTACCAAAATTTTTATACCTATAGATTCCATCTTCAATTATAATTTTTGAATTAGGTTCTTTGCTTGAATAAGAGAATCTGACCTCTTTTAAAATAAACTTCTTAAACCCCCCCCCCTTCAGCTTTAATCACTAAAGAGCAGCACATTGCAATGACCTATTCTAGAATAAAAAAGAGGCAGGTGTGTTTGTGTATGTCTGTGTTCACATGTGTGAGGCACAGATAAGGAAGAGATGTCGGAGATGGGAAGAGGAAAAAGAGAAAAATTTGATTTTTTAAGTTATTTGTACAGCAGATCTCCATGGTTTAATTAAAACAAAGAAGACTAAATGTTAATTTTAAAAATTAATGATTTCTATATTACCTCAACAGAATGTTCCTCAAGTGCCTAGAATAGTGCTTGGAACTCCATAAATATTTCATCATGAAAAATGAATGTATGAGTGTGCATAGTTTTTTTTTTTTTCTTTTTCTTTTTCTTTACAAGGAAGAGTATGTATTAAAAGTTAAGTTGGTAACATTGACATGCTTCTCATGACTATTTTAAGTTTATATTAATGAAATCTTAATATGTAATTTTATATTCCAGGGTCTGACAGGATGCTGGTCAAATTATATAATCAGATGCATTTCATACTTACACTGAATATTTTCCTTTGCATCCAAGCCCCACACCCAGAAAGGATTTTAACTAATTCTTCAGGAATTTTAAGGTAATTAGGAAGTACAACTAGAGAATGGTCCCACCTGCTTGAGAGAAAAGTGCTAATAAAAGGTCAAACCTGAGTTCCTGGGGACTGGGACCGCTGAAGCTAATAGCATGAATCATCATTAGCTTTTACTGATGCCAAGTCATGCAAGTCTGTGAAGTTCATACAAAAAGAGAAATTTGGATCAATAGGACTTTATGCTACCATGTAGCTTGATAATTACTTTCTAGATTAAGTTTGGGAAGCTTTTAGCTTCTTTAAAAAAAATTCTGTGTTCTGAAAGTCAGCCTTAGTCTTTGTACTTGTAGTGAAAGATAAGCCCAAATGTTTTGGTAACCTTTTGTGGTTACTTACTATGGAGCTTCACTGCATATATGCTTTATATTCAGTAACCTTTTGTGTCTCTTTAGCAGTGGATAGATATTTTATAACAGGATTGATATTTTAAGTCTGGTTTTCTTAATGTATATAACACTAAATGACAAGCATATTTTAGTATTTTGCAGTCTGCTGGTATACTGACTCTTGATCTGGTGAAGTTAGAGGGAGGTAGATCATGTTGTTAGTTGGTAAGTGAAGCATGCAAGCTATAGCTGTTTCTGTTTTATTGCATGTGAACTCACAGAGAGCCAGTTAGTGCTATGAATACCTTTACATTCCCAGGACAAAAGTATAACAGATTTGCACATTTCACTATTGAAGATCTTTAAAATACCCAACAAAAGATTTTATACCCTTGCTCTGTCAAAATTTTTTGAGGCTTTAAAATAAACCAGGGACGGCCCTCCCTGGTGGCGCAGCGGGTTAAAGCACAGCACTGAGAATCTAAAACCACTTCCGCATCAGTTGGATTCCCGCCTGCCCCGGAGGTGACCACATGGCGTGGCAGACCTCTCCTGACCC
Organism: Condylura cristata; assembly: GCF_000260355.1. Classification (NCBI taxonomy): domain Eukaryota; kingdom Metazoa; phylum Chordata; class Mammalia; order Eulipotyphla; family Talpidae; genus Condylura; species Condylura cristata. Next base: position 48,644,608 of record NW_004567103.1, read on the forward strand.
GCCCGCTGCTCTCCTCAGCAGTGTACTTCGTTGATCTGCCTGTTCTGTTCCCCACTCTGTCTCTGGTGAAGCCTCTCACCGCCCTGAGCCTCTGGCCTGTACCCCAGTTCTGTATGCACAAATAAATAAATCTTAAAAAATAAAAAAATAAAAAAATAAAAAATAAATAAACCAGGGACTTGAGAGTATGTATTCATGAGTTTAATGGTATAGAATGTGAGTTACTTTGGATATAGAGGCAGTCATGTCCATTTGCTAGCAGCAAGGACTTTTAGCTGCGATTGAAAGAGATTTATAGTAAAATTTTTATGTGGTAGGAAACTAAATTCCTTATCAGCAGTCATTTAATCATAAAGTGAAAATCTTATTTCATAATTCAAAATTTTCTTAAATTCAACCTAATCTTTACTGCCTAAGCCAGAATAATTTAGACATCTGATAGTCTATATCTTTAAAAGCCAAACTTTCAAACCTTTCTAATTACTGCCAACTCTATTCTTCTACAGAAGTTATTTCACCCTTAAAAGACAGAAAATCTTCTTTATTTTTCATCTTTCATATGAATTTCAAATGTCTTCAAATAAAAAACTCACTGCTATTAATCTTAAAAACTTGTAATATCCTTCTATATTTTGATTGAGATTTTACATACAGGGTATTCTGTTCCCCCCTTTAATTATAGTCACCAATTACAGTTATGTAGTACTTGAGTACTTCATTCTTAGAAAAGCAATCCCAATTTTATCAAGCACTTTCCAATGGAAACATTAATTATAAATATAACAAGAATATCACAAAACATGCTAGTATAAGGAAAGACAGATTCCAAAGATGGTATATATTTAAAAGTTCTATTAGGCTGTAGGTACTCTAGAAATATATTAGAATTAATCTTAATATGTATATGAATAATGCCAGTGTTTTTACTTTGCTTGTATTTTACTATGTTCCCCACTGACTCTCGGTTGGCTCCCAAAAAGTCATTGCCTGGTGAATTTTAAATCTTTAACATAAATCTCTCTGACTAACTTTGGTGCTAAGTCACTTGCCCATCTCAAGCCCTTCTGACAGCTCTGTATACCAAAGATGTCTAACAGAAAAACCTACTAGATACTATATGAAGTTTCAAGCAGTTGTAGTGACAAAACACTGAAATCAGGTACTTTAATATAACTAATTAGTAGTCTTTAGAAAATATGTTAATTCTTGGAATTGAACAGGAGACTCAGTAATTTAAAAGCAACAGATAGAGTTTGAGTTGGAAGATAATCTCTAACAGCTGGTCTTGGCACTAGACCATAGATCCTCTTTGTTGGGCTTTAGCCTCTGGGGGAAAGTTCATAATTTCCCGAACTATAATAGGATAATTTCATAAAGCACAACTTCAGATCAGTCAAAAGAAAACAAAAGAAAGACCTAAAATATGTACAAATAATCATTTTCTTTAAAATGCAATGAGAAACTAATGAAAATTAGTTAGTCAATATGTTTGTCTCTATTCACTGTCTCTATCCAGTGGTTTGTATACAAAGACATAAACACAAGTCAGATGTATACTTTATGGATGTTTGTAACATAAATTGAATGATAATGGTATAATAAGATGGGTGTTGATTTTGGTGACTACCTAAACTTCTGCATAATGGAAGCATGATTTGGATAATTTTGGAAAACCCAACCACAAAACATCAACCATCCAGTGCACATTTTATTTATATCAAGTGGGTAATGTCAGGGAAGCTTTAAAGTATTTTATTTTCTTTCTTTTATTTATTTTTTTGCATCATTCTTCATTTTGTGCATTTTTTTTTCATCTCGGTTGTAATCTCCATGGACTTCCCAACACCAATTCATCCACGTGCCATCTCCATAGTCCTGTGTGCTCTCCCTACCCAAGTTTTGATCCCATTCCCTCTCTCCACCCCCGTAAAATGTCTCTGGTTTATAGTTGTTCATTGTTTTTCATTTTTACTTTATTATAATTACTGTTTTTTGTTTTGTTTTGTTTTTCCTGATCCCTTATGTTCCTCCTTTGAGTGAAACCATCCAGTACTTTTATTTTTCTTTCTGGCTTGTTTCACTAAACATTACCCCTTCTAGCTCCATCCATGTTGCTGCAAAAGTCATAAGTTTATCTTTTTGATTGCTGAGTAAAATTCCACTGTGTATATATACCACATCTTTTTAATCCAGTCATCTTTTTTTTTTTTTTCCCAATTGGGTTGATTACATGTCTTCCCTATTGTAAATAGAGCAGCAATAAACATGGGGGTGTATGTATGCTTTTGAGTCAATGTTTTTGTGTCCTTTGGGTAGATACCCAGGAGTGGGATTGCTAGGTCATATGGAAGCTTCATTTTTAGCAGTTTGAGAAACCTCTAAACAGCTTTCCATAGTGATTTGCATTTGATGTCTCTTCTCTCCTCTTTCCCTTACTTTCCTTTGGAGAAGTCTGTATCAAGCTGATTGATTTTCCTGTATAGGTTATTTGTTTCTTTTCTCTTGTCAATCTTATTATTTTTTTTCCTTGTCTTGTATTCTTGGGAGCTTTACTATTATGTGTCTTGCAGTATTTCTCCTTTCATCATGGTAGTTTGGTGTTCTCACTTCTTGTATGTCTATTTCATCTCCTTCATACTTGGGAAGTCTCTTCAATTAAAAATATGGAATGCTTCACAATTTGTGTTTCAGCCTTGCACACGGGCTATGCTAATTTTCTCTGTATCATTCCAATTTTACTATATGTGCTGCCAAAGAAAGCACTAAAGTATTTCACTTTCTAATCAATAGAATGAAGTCATTAAGTATAGATATTTGGGAGATAGGTCAATCTACATGACAATTCTGGGTCTACTCATGAGGTATGTGACTTAGCCAAGTTACTTATATATTTATGCTTCAGTTTCCTCATTGGTGTAAAATAAGGACATTCAAATGAGAAAATGTATTCTATGTATACTCTGGAAAATAAATGTTCAATATTTATATTGTTACATAATTATCATTATATTAAAATGGAAGAAGTCATAAATTTGAGGTAGTTGACTTGCTTGGAACTTCCATCCATTCTTTTAAAACGTACTCAGTATTATAGTTTTTACTCATGCTTTTCCCACTACAGCAGATATATTTCTTCATTGTAAGTTAATTTCAGGGACCATTTCACTGTCTCTTTTTTTCTGGGAAGTCTTTTCTAAAGTATTTTCTAGGATAGTTAACCTGCAGTAGATGAACTCCAATTTATCAATGGTTTAACACAATAGAAATTTATTCTCACTCATTCCTGTTCTCTTGGTATCGTGAGGAAGAGGTGAAGATTTGCTCCACACAGGTTCTTTTATCTCCAGCACACAGCTTTCAAAGTGATTCTGGGAATGAATGTCCAACATCCAACTACAAGATGGAATATACGATCAGGAGTATTATTTACTTGAGGCATACATCAATTCGACTGACATTTTATTGTATTATGTCAGTGATAAAACCACATTAACTGCTAGGCAATCAGGGATTGACAGTCTAGCCATAAACCTGGAAGAAAGGGAAATGCTTTTAGTGTTTGTCAAATTCTTCCACAAATTGCCCTTTTTCTTTTCACTCAACATCCATAGTCAGAAAGATTGTCCAATTCCTAACCAGAGTGTGTCACTCAAAACCAAGATATTTAGATATTTGTGTGCCTAACAGTCTTATTCAGAATCCGATGTGCTTTCTCATAAACTATCTTCTAGAAGCCTTGTTATCTATACTTACATACCCAATAAAATGTGGTAAGTATAGTAGGAACTAAAAACTATCTTCTGGCCTTCCCTCATGGCAGAACGGGTTAAACACAGCACTAAGAAGCTAAAGCCACTTCAGCATGCGTTCTATCCCCGCCCTGGAGGTGACCCACATGATGCGGCACTTCTCCTGATTGACCCGCTACTCCTCTCAGCAGTGTACTTCGTCTATCTGCCTGTTCTGCTCCCCTTTCTGTCTCTGGCAAATCCTCTCACTGCCCCTGCACCTCTAGCCTGTACCCCCGCTCTTTATGCATAAATAAATCTTAAAAAGCAAACACAAAACAAAACAAAACAAAACAAAACAAAAAACCATCTTCTTAGAAAGAAGATAGTTGCCCATAGCTATCAAGAAAACTTTATTATGGATTATGAAAGCCCCTAATCTGGAGGGGAAGTTACTTAATAATGCCTTGGTTCTACTTTGGAGGACTAAGTGGCTTGTACATATTTGCTTGTCTTTGTACACCAGCAGGAAGAGTTCTATCCTTTGTAAATTGTTCTCCATGACCCCACATGAAGCTGGAGTGGGAAATATGCTCCCTTTGGCAGTCTGCTTCTAGCTGGCACATTTTAGTAAACTTGATGTTTGTTTTAAACCATAAAGTATCCAAATTTTGTTGTTTTTTTAAATTCTGAACTACTGATTTCTCTGATGATACAATTCATCAAAAATGTAATAGGCTTCTGTCCTATTTGTTGCCAGAGTTTTATGTTACAGTTCACATTGAAGTTCATTTATAGACACAATTCTCAAGATAACTTCACTCTTTTTAAACTTGCCCTTGTGTTTCTTGTCCTTCTACTCAATGGAACCTTCTTTAAGACTGACAGAAATAGGGAGGTGATTCACTCTTCATGAAAATTAAATGGACCAAGTTGCTTACTGTATTTTTAAAATATATTACCTAATATGTGGGGACCAAAATCAGATAAATCTGTCATTGTAGATTTTTTTTTAAATTGTGAACTACTGATTTCCTTGACTATAACATTCATCAAAATGTAATATGCTTTTGTCCTATTTGTTGCCAGAGTTTTATGTTACACTTCACATTTGAAGTTCAGTACTTTAAATCCCCAATGTTTTGGTATTTCATTAATTACTTTCATTTTTGTTTTTAGTCCTATCAATTCTTAAATGACTTCATGTCTTTTTTAAATACCTTGTTAAGTTTAATTATTAGCAACTAATATATATTGTTACGATTGCTTTGTACGACTCCTTTAGTTGTAATCTCGCAATAGAGATTTGTACCATTTACTTTATTGCAGGCCAACACTTTTTCCAAGTCTTTTGCCTGCAATAGCATCATCCTACATCTTTCCAACTCATAAAATACTGATTCTCCTGAATTGCATAAATTGCACAATTACTAAGTTAGTGAGACATTTTTGGGTTTTTCTTTTGTAGCATACCACTTCTGGTACCAGTGTTATGTGTTTTTGAAGGAAACACTCTCTGGTAGTTGATAGTTACATTTATAAATATTATTGGCTTAACATAGTGGAAGTGCATTTCTTGCTCTCATAAAGTTCCATCAAGGGTAAGCAATACTCACTATACTTAGTCTTTCAAGGATTCAGGCTGATTGAAGTCCATTGGGAAAAAAATGAGGAAGATTATAGGTGGTTTTTATGGGCCAGGCCAGGAAGTGATATATACAGACATGACCAGTGTGCAGATTGAGAAATGTAGTGGTCCAGAAAGAAGGAAAATTTAACTTGTTCAACAGTTTCCTAATTCCTCACCTATTTACTTCTTAATGACCTATCATTACATTAAGTGTAATTATAAAGAGATTATTTTCCATCACATGTCAGTAGTTATATTTGTATCAATTTGCCTCATCTCCCTTCCAAACGAGAAGAGTTTATGTGTAAGCATATTGGACATACAATTGGCTTTAATTTCTGTACTGGTATTTGAGAAAACCTAGGCTTTTAAATTATCCAGATCTTCATCCAAATCCATCTTCACCATAAATTAGCTGTGTGCCACTGAATTACTGGTTATCCCAGAGCAGCAGGTTTTGTACTTATAAAATGGGGATAGTAGGTAGCTTATAGGGAATTTATGAACATTAATAGATGTATTGGCATATGGTAAGTTATCTTTTTCCTTTGGTACATATTATATACCAGTTTATTTGACTAGCATTATCATTGATTAAAGGCATTTTGTATACACATTCTAGAATAAAACATTAAATACAATTCTTTAATTGTAATGTTTCCTTCTCCTGATAATTAAGGGTGGTCTAAGGAGGTCTAATAGCTCAGAATCTTGATATTTCTTATATATTTCATTTTTAATTCTTTAATTATATGATTCAATTCTCTTCTAAATCTCTTCTCTCCAAATCTCCAATCTTAGATTTTTAAAGCCTTTCATTTCATATCACAAAGAACTAGATTTTACTTTAAGTAGCATAACTAAAGACATGTAGATTTCTCATTATCTTTAAACACCCACCTTAACTGAGCAACTGTGGTAGCAGAACAGAAATTAAATTAAGACTAGACAATCAAAAATTCAGAGGATATAATTAAGGTTATACTTCAAATAATACATTAATTTATTCATTTGACCAAAAGCATTCATTTTTTGCACTTTTATATGTAATGGACTTAGAAAACATTCCTTTCTCACTTGTTTCTTTAGTCTCTCTGAAAGTAACTTTTGAAACTATCTGTAGATATTTATTAGCAAGATAAATTCTCAAACCATCTTAAGTGGATAAAGCATCTTAAAAACAACAAACATGATCCAGAAAAGAGAACAGTTGTTAAATTGGGCTTTGTTAAGATGAAAATCCCTTTGTAAGAGACCCAGTAAAAAGGATAAAAAGACAAGCCCTACAACAGCAGAAGATATGTGTCAAACACATATTTGATAAAGGGCTTGCATATAAAAATTACAAAGAACTCTTAAAATTGAGCAGTAAAAATAAATGAATAACCCAGTTTGAAAATTGACAATTTATCTGAACAGAATTCTCAGCAAAAAAGATAAACAGGACTCTCCCTGGTGGCACAGTGGGTTAAAGTACTGTATTATGAAGCTCTAGAAGCCACTGCAGCAAGAGTTCGATCCTTGGCCAGGAACCTGACCCATATGGCATGGCAGACCTCTCCTGACCTGCCCACTGCTCCCCTCAGCAGTGTGATTCATCAACCTGCCTGTTCTGCTCCCCACTTTGTCTCTGTTTAATCCTCTCACCCACACCTCTGGTCTGTAACCCAGTTCTGTAAGCACAAATAAATAAATCTTTAAAAATATATCTTAAAATAAATAAGTAAATAAAAAGGTAAAGAGATGGCAACAAGTATCTGAAAATATGTTCAAACCTCATGTTATTAGAGAATTATAAATTAAAACAACAAGATTCCTCCATGCAAGCATTCTAACATCCAGAAACTGCTGGCAAAGAAGTTGCTTAACAGGGCTGTGCTTATCACTGGTGGGAATGCAAAATGTTTCAGATACTTTGGGAGACAGTTTGGCTGGACATTGTTATGCTTCATTAGATAGTACTATCTAGTAATTATTGTCCTTGGAATATACCCTATTGATTTGAAAAGTTATTCCCGCACAAAATGTTTATGTCCACACACAGATATTGATAGCAATTTTATTTGTAGTCACAAAAACTAAAAGCAGCCAAGATGGACTTCAATAAGTGAGTAGATAAACAAACTATAGTACATTCATACAATGGAACATAAAGATACACAAAGATGTGGATTAATATCAAGTGCATGATGCTAAGCAAATGAAATCAGTTTAAACAGATTGCACAACCTACTATTCCATTTTTAGGACATCTAAAATAGGCAAGTCTATAGAGATATTAAAAAAAAAACAACAACAAAAACAGATCAATGGTTTCCAGGGGTTAAAGGTGAGGGATGCTGGATAGATATAGCATAAGGGATTATTATTATTTTTAGGGCAGTGAAAAGACACTGTGTGACATTATAATAATGGATAGATGACATGCTGCTTTTCTCAAAATTCATAGAGATTTATAGCATAAAGAACTTTAATATATAACATTAAAAATTATATATTTATGGGTGGTCAACGGCTCCCAGGACAAAAAGTATATAAATTATACCCTTGAAATAGCAGTAATTATCTCTTGATTAAAGCATTACATTGATGAATCAAAGAAAGTTAATTATATCAATATGAGAGATCTGATCACCATTATCAAACCTCCCAATATTTTTTGAGGCATTTCTTGTTTGTTTGTTTGTTTTTTAAGATTTATTTATTTATGCATACAGAATTAGGGTGCAGGCTAAGGGTATGTGGGGGGTGATAGGATTCACCAGAGACATAGTGGGAAGCAGAACAGGCAGATTGTCAAAGTATATTGCTGAGGGGAGCAGCGGGCGGGTCAGGAGAGGTCTGCCACGCCATATGGATCACCTCCCTGGCTGGGGATGGAACTCCCAGCAGTGCTGCAGTAACTGTTGATAGCTTTATAATGCTGTGCTTTAACTTGTTGCACCACCAGGGAGGGCTCAAAGCATTTCTTGTTTTATGAAACTTCTACCACTTAAAATGAAGACTTGTGGAGACTTTTAACTCTATGTCTATTTACATATATTTATTTTAAGACTTTCACCAGTAGACTCAGAGCTCATCAGAACTCATCTTCCTATGCCTCACTCATTTTTGTGCCTATCTTCAGAAATTACAAACCAAGAATTGGCTCCCCCATACATATTGCCAACTTTTGCTGCATAAGACTATCATCCCTTATGTAGCAGGTAACTTTTACTAGGCTTTCAGCTATTTCTGCTGCACTAGCAGCAAACAGCTATTGCCAAGGTCATTCTGGCTACTGTCTCCTTAAGCCCATCACCATACAGTAGCCCTTAGCTACTGAATGTCTTCTGGCTCTGATCTGACCTCACTGCCTAGCAACTTTTTACATAGAGAATTCCACTTAATCTAAGTGCCTTTTAGTCTATAGGGCACAAGGCTTCATGTCATTTTTGGAGTTTGTGTGAAGTCCTTGGGTTCACTCTGGGAAAGGTTTCACCAGAACTTCCCTTTCAGCAGCATGCTGTGAGTTTCCAGGTGAGTTTCTCCATGAGACAGAGACTCAGTTATATTTAAAGAGCAGGTTTATTATGGAAAAGGACAGGAGTGTTGGACACTTGCATAGGCACAAGCTGGCAGAAAGAGCTGCCCTGAAAGGGACAGGCTTGCAGAGAGAGGCCTGCTTGGTCACAGGTAGGTGGCCTTAGGAGAGTGGCCTCCACAGAGGGAGGTTAATGCAGACATAATACAAGTCACCGACATGATACAAGTCACCGGCAGAAAGGAAGCTGCTGCCTTGCAGAAGGAGAGAGTTGGTAGAAAGAAGAACCTACATAGTCACAGGAGGGTGGAGGAATGTTGCCCTGAGCCAGTGCAGAGACTGCACTGATATAGACATCTTCTCTTTGGGAGAGGCCCACTACACCTAAGCCTAGGTTTGTTGATTTTGAATGGAATTGGAAAAGGGTTAGAGATCTCACAATGGGCTTCATCACTATATCTTTATCTTTCACATTTTGTGCCTGTGATAGACAGACTACAGCAGTTTGCTACCTGCTTTGATCTTATTCTTTGTAACCTAGGCATTGGAGCCTAAGGATCTTAGTTTCTGTAGCTGAATCAATGGCTATGCTAATCCCTTCTACTCCTAACTCCTTGCATGAGTCAGTCTTGTGATGCCTCCTTAGTATAGCTTCCTCTGTCAGGGCTCACTTTGTTTCACTCTTTTCTCTCAAAAATGGTGTATATTTTTGGTATGAAATGTCAGAATACCCTTCCTCTATAAGAAGGACATGTTCCAGAATTTTACTCATCCCATTTTTAAGATTAAGACTTTTTGGGTGATTCTGTTTTGTGAGTATATTTTTAAGGAAAAATATCAAGGACATAATGCTTAATTGGTATATCCTGGACCCAGTTCTACAGTGTGTGTGTAGGCTTCACCACTAAAAAGCAATATTTGGACACCAGCAAGGTGTCCAAGAATTCGGCTCACTTCTGACATTTTCTAGCCAGAGATAGCATCAGATGCACTGGGTAAGAGCTCTGTCTCCATTTTAGACACCAGCCACAATTGTAGGCTTATGACAAGTTTTCTGATAAATTGTCTATAAATCGGAGGTTCCACATCCTGCTCCTCAAGTTTATTTAATTTTCTAGAGCAACTCACAGAACTCAGCAAAACCAGTTTACTCACTAGAGCACAGATCCTAAAAAGTAAAAAATAAAATAAAATAAAATAAAAATAAAAAGATACAAAAAGGGTAAGACTCAACAGTCAGATAAAGAGAAACACAGGACAAGTTCCTAAGAAAAGGAACTTCAGCCTTATGGAGCTTGGTGTCTGACCAAATGGCAGATGGACATGCTCTGGTCCTCTAATCTGGAAGCTCTGGAATCCCACCTTGGTGTTTTGTTTCATTTATTTATTTATTTATTTATTTATTTTGAGTCCCAATTGCATAGTCACAATTGATTAACTCTGACCAGTTACAATGTAACTCAAACTCTAGTTCCTCTCCCTCCTTCTTGGAAAGCAGGCCACTGGGGCAGGGGATCCTTTATTCTGATTACTTTCCCTGCCAACAAACCCCTCCTCACCTTTTCATGTTACCCTAGTAAACATAACAAGAGACACTTTATAGGGAATTGGAAGACTTTTGGGAATGTGAGCCAGAAAGTATGGATTAAGACCAAATATTTAATTTGAATAATGAATTCACACACACACACACATTCCTGTATTCACAGTTATCACATACAGATACCTCTTTCATTGATTGTGAAATATTGTTATTAATATCAGGTTTCCCATCAATAAAATTTAAAAAGAGATATATAGAAGCAAATACCATTATTTTTTAAGAAGGTGAAAATAATCCAGACAGTAATCTGTTCTCCAACTGTCTTTGGTTATCTCCCAACACCTCTCATAACTTTATTTCCAAACAAATTTGGACCGATAGGTCTAGTGATATCTAAGTCCTTGTGATTGATATCATATACTGGCAACCCACTGAAGATTCTTTCTGGTTTTTAGACATATTTTCCCTGACTTCTACTGTCTTAAAACAACTATATATATTAATCTTAGCATATGGGAGGTTTAAGATAAAGATTCAAATGTCTGGCTTATTCCTTTTTTATTTATTATTATCTTTTAAAAGATTTATTTATTTATTTATATAGAACTAGGGTACAAGCCAGAGGTGCAGGGGTGGTGAGAGGCTTCACCAGAGACAGAGTAGGGGGCAGAACAGGGAGAGAGATGACGTGCACTGCTGAGGGGCGCAGCGGGCAAGTCAGAAGAGGTCTGCCGCACCCTGTGGATCACCTCTGGGGCTGGGGATCGAACTCATACTGAAGCAGCTGTGGCCACCTTGCAGTACTGCGTCCTAACCTGTTGTACCACTAGGGAGGACCCGGCTTATTCCTTTTTTAAAGAAGAATATCTTTCTACAGTGTGGTAGAGAGTAGAATGTGGGCATTTCCAAAGCAAGAGCTGTAAGAAGAAGCTGTCTCTTCTGATGAGTTGTACATGCTCCAGTTTGTCTCATGTCCTGCTGCTCCCTTTGGTCTCTTGTCTTGGAAGGTGAGTGACAGTTACATTTGTAAGTGAGCTTGCCTTCTACACCCAATCTGCTTCTCAAATTTAGAAGCCCTTCTTGAGAGCATGGACATTTGTATCTGCCACCCCAACTGCATTTTCACTCCTGAAGGAGGGAGGTGAGCAGTGTACAAGGGTTACACATTTCTGTGTGCTAGATTCCTACAACACTGTGCTTTTGTTCTAAATCTAATACCTGAAGCGGACAGAAGTGTGTTCAACTTTCTCGCTATCATTGACAATGAGGAATGTATTTAGGAAAGATAAAATCCTGGATCAACATCTAAATTACTTTTTGTTTCAGCTGTGAAATGTATGGTGCATGTAGAATTTTTTTCTTTTTCATTCACAAGGAAAAGTTATTAGAGTAGTGGAAAGAACAAAGATTTATAGTTAGAAAATATGGTTTTGTAGTTTCAATCTGATAGACACTAGCTGGGTGCCTTTCGCCAGCCTGTAAACTTTTATGAACATGTGCATAAACTCATCTATGCAATGGATATAATATCACATGTATTTATTCCACAGGGTTATTTTAAAATTTAAATATGATTATAAATGTGAGATCACTTAAAAGGGGTGAAACTCTTGGCCCTCCCTGGTGGCACAGCGGGTTAAAGCACTGCACCAAGAAGCTTAAGCCAATTCTGCATGAGTTCGATTCCCGCCTGCCCCGGAGGAGATCCACATGGCGTAGCAGACCTCTCCTGACCCGCCCACTGCTCCCCTCAGCAGTGTACTTCGTCGATCTGCCTGTTCTGCCCCCCACTCTGTTCCTGGTGAATCCTCTCACCATCCGCATCTCTGGCCTGTACCCCAGTTCTGTATGAATAAATAAATCTTAAAAAAAGGGGGTGAAACTCTTAATGTAAGGGATTGTTTTGATTGTTTTTTACATGGAGGATTCATTCTCAAATGAATGAAATTCATATTTTCCCCTAACTTATTATGCTTTTAGTCTCTGTGTTAGACTAGTATCCCATCCTCCCAAAAGATATAAATGACCTCATCCTCAGAACCTGTGAACATACTACTTATATGGCAAAGTGATTTTGCAGGTATGAATAAGTTAAAGCTAGTGACATGGTATAACTATTCTGGATTGCCACAACACTGGAACGCTGTAGTCCATGTTGGTAGGATGTCTTTAAAAACTGGACAAGGCAAGGGAATGATTCTCTCCTGTGATCTATTGGTATAGGGAATTATAACAGCCAAAAACATAAAATTATGTTTTTTGTTTTTTTTTAGTTACCACTAACTGGGCTGTTATTTGTTATAGCAACAATAGGAAGCTGATACATTTCATAGCATTCAGAGTTGAAGCATTAAACAGGAAAGGGAAATATGCTATAAAAATTATCTTTTTTCCTCTGTGTTATTTGGAAATGTGATCACTGTTGTCTTAATCCTCGTCCCCACATGCTATGGGCAAATTCACCTCAGCACACTTATTCTCTATATGATTATCTCATTCTAACAAATATACTCTTCCTGCCATTATTTTTCTTCTTAAGTATTTTATCCAGTTCTCTTCTTCTTGGTTTCTAAATATTTTCTCAAATTCTGCTTCTTATTTTATCAGAGTGAAACTAAAGTAATCTCTAAGAGTATTTGGTTTGCTCTTATTCTTTCAAACTTCTGTTATTTGTTCAACATATATTTTCATGCTTCTATTTTATTTGGTTGTGTTTTTTATTAGTCTGTCAGCATCAGATGTTGTTTGTCTTAAATCCTAAACTCATAGGTACTACATACAGGATTTAATCATCTATTTTGCAAACTAAACATATTGTCCTGCTCATGCACAGTTCTGATGTTTTTTATTCATCAGGCCTTATGTATTCTGCCTGAACAATTTTATTCCAAGATGATTCTTTCAGTTTTCTAGTCTTGACTTTCTTTATGCCCACAAGTAAGCATACAGGTATGATGAAGACACATTTTATTCCTACCTCAAGATATCTGATAATTTGGTGCCATTTTATTACAAAGACAATAAGACATGCAGAGACACCTAAGTCAGTCCAGGTTGGTGAGGGAACATTTTCAAAGTGAAGTGATGCTTAGATTGATATGTATGAGTTAACCTAGTTCAAATAAGAGGGATGGTCTCCAGTGAGAAAAGACGCCATGGGGGTAGGGGAGACAGAGAGAGTTATTGAGAGAAAGAAATTAAGTATAATCACCTGCTTGCTGGATTGATTAGTGAGTCTGTGACCATCCCACTCAATTAACACATTATAACACAGAGACATGCAAATACATATGCAAAAGCAATACTTGTGGAGAGCACTTCAACCTGCTGTGTTTAAGGTCTTTGTAAAAGATCAAACAATTAGAAACAAAGAGCTAGCGCTCAAGAAGTAGGAGGCACAGCTTGTGATTTATCTATACAGGTGAAAGGGAATATGGGTAAAATTGCCTCTGCAGAATGTTTAACGACAGAGGGAGCGGGCTGAAACAAAAAAATCTGGAGACATCACATTCTAGGAAGAAACAGAAAAGAAATGGCATGTGAAAAAGACAGTGAACCAACGAGTAGTGAGTTGGAACAGAATCAGAAAATAAGTATATAAGGGAAACTAAGGTAGTGATGATAGTGTTGAGGACAGAGTAATCACCATGTTAGGTATTGCAGAAACTTGAAATTAATTGGACCAAAGGCTACTCTAAGTAACAAGCTTTGGGAATAAACTACTGTTAGAGACCAGATAAGTGATCCCTGCAAGCGATTTTAAGGAAAGATCTCCAAGACTGAGCAGAAGTAGAATCAAAACAAAAGCACCAACGTTCTGATTGTCCAGGGAATAAAGTAAAACCTCACTATGGCCAAGCAGGTCAATCAATAGAGTATGAAGCTATTGGTGTTCTACCAAGAACTAGGAAGCACAATCTACCTAGAGACAGGTTCATGTTGAAGCTTAAAGGGCCAAGCCAAACAGATTGAAATGTGGTCATCAGATTCCATAATGGGGATTTCACCACTGAGGGTTGGATAATTCCAATTTATAGTTGAGCTGAGTAAAAGAATGAGGAAGAATTGACAGCAACTAAAAATAATATTTGTTGTAAAGAAGAGGAGACACACTACAGCTGAAGGAGAATGTACAATCTAATTTTCCTTGAAAATAGCAGTGTTTAGAACATGGGGGAAGGGCAGGTAGACATTTTGGGAAAAGGACATGCAATTGTTGGAAAAAGAAGAGATATGAAGATGGAATCCAGTAAAGAGGTAGAATGTGTAGCCATAATTTATCTTCTGAGATTTTATTTTTTTGATGTGGGTGCAAAGAGACAAGAAAAACTTTCATTTACTCCCTTTTGCAATTACTTGTAGCAAAATGTAATTTCATAGTAATTATGAAATTAAATAAAATTGTAAAAGCCTAGTATGAGTGTTGTATCACTTCAAGAAGTGTATGCATAACACTTATAACTGTAGACACAGCATAACGCATTTTTCAAAAATCTTAGTTCATTTAATGTGACACATCAACAGTTTATTTTTAAAACCAACATTGAAAAAGTCAACTCTATAATAAGGTGACACCTGATCCTATTAATTATATCTGTGCAACTTAGGTCACTTATTTATTTAATGGGGAAAAATAAAAAACTCCTGTTTCACAAGCAGAATTTGGTCTTTTGTCCTCAATTCCCTTAACTTATTTATTACACAGTAGTTGCTAGTAATTTTATATTAAATAAAATTGAATTAACTCCAAGTTAATATGTCTAAAATGTATTTGCACAATTACAATCCAAATAGGTTTTAAGAAACACCTGTGTCTGATTAGGCGTGCCAGCTATCTCTATAAATATAGCTGCATTTTAATACTTGAAAAGAAAAATTAATCTGTCCATTTTTATAATAATGTTTATATTTTGTTCCATGCACCCAGGCACTATAAAACCATTTTCTTATTTTCTTCAGAAAGGAACAGGAATCTTCTTTTAACCCTGCAGGGTAAAGGAAGATGCTCAGACTGGTGCTGCTGGTGTCTGTGTCTATTGCCTGCGGCCTTGAATGTGACAAGTGCTTGGGAGCAGAGCATGCAGGCCTGGTGGTAGACACCTGGAGCATGAGTGGGTGTGTAAGTGCCCACCTGTGCCTAAGAGGTCAGGGATATAAGGGTGCCGTTACTCCAAGATGGCACAGCAGAGAGTGGTGAAAGGCAAAAGGGACATGAGTGACACCAGAGAGGCAGGGCCATGAGATGGCACCAGAGAGCCCAAAGAGAACACATAGATATGCAAGAGGGCTGCCAGCCTCCTGGCCCCCAGGGTCCTGCCCACTCTGTGCCTGGTTACTGGCTCTACAAACACACAAAGATCTAAATTGAAAGTGAAAAATCATCCCTGCCAAAGTGCTAATAGATGCAAGAAAAGAATGTGAGGAAACACATGAAACAAAATTACAGGCCTAAACTAATACTTTTGGGTTTTCAGCAATTCTCCAGTCTCTTGTTAAACTTCTCAGAGCAGGCTCAGGACAGTCACCTAGTCAGTCAGGCACGTGCTGGTGCCAGCGCTCACACCTGAATCCTGTCCTCAGGCTTGAGGCGGTACTCTGCTTCACAGCCTCTCTTCTGCCACGTGGCTCCCACTGCACATCATCCTGACTGTTCTGTGAGACTCAGGTTTGATTGGAATCCCCCCAACTTGCATCCAACCTTCAGTTCTGTGAAGTGAAATTTCCACACTCTTGGTTTCTGCCTAGCCCTTTGCTGACTCTTGCCTCTGTGTGCCACTGGCCTTGTGGGGTGTCCCTGAGCCTAGTGCTCACTCTCCCAGATGTTGCCTGTTAGCTTATATTTGGATGTATTTATACATATTAAAAATGTCTAGATGCTTTTTTTTTTAAAAGATTTATTTGTACATACAGAACTGGGGTACAGGCCAGAGGTGGCGAGAGGCTTCACCAGAGACAGAGTGGGGAGCAGAACAGGCAGATGGATGAAGTATACTGCTGAGGGGAGCAGCGGGTGGGTCAGGAGAGGTCTGCCACGCCATGTGGTCACCTCCGGGGCAGGCGGGAATCGAACTCATGCGGAAGTGGTTTTAGCTTCTCAGTGCAGTGCTTTAACCCGCTGCGCCACCAGGGAGGACCTAGATGCTTTTTTAAATATCAGGCTATGAGCTATACAAGTACATATCTTAGAGAATAATATATGTCATTGGAAAATAGTTGTGATTAAGGACGTGAAAATCAGGACTTCTTTTAGCTCACTGTGATGGAGGTGCAGTTATTTGTAAATTTTAAATTTCCTCCTGGGCCACAGATGGACTACATTTCCCAGGCTCTTTATACACAGGCAGGGGTAGTGTATTTGACTTTGGGATAATGAGACACAAGCTAAAGTTATGGCCCCTATTTCTAGGTGTGACATGTAAAAAGCAAAAGCACTAACTGGTGAGCTCATCTCTTGTCTGCCTGCTAAGTGAGGGGTCTCTAGGGCTTCAGAGGAAGACAGAGCTACCACATGCTAATGCTTAGTTCCTGAACACTGTAATGGGACAGTCTTAACCAACTCACAGTGGATTATGATATAAGCAACAAGAAAAATTATTTTGTCTTAAACTGAGAGTCAGGGTCTGTCTGTTACACCTGGAATAAATGACCTATGCTAGCCATGTTATTCTAATTTCTTCCTTTTTGCTTCTCAAGATTCAATCCTTGAATATGAACCTGTTTGCTTGTACCTCCTCCATGATGGAGCTGCAAAATGCTGCTATACCCTTTGCTTTTCCTTTAACTGTTCATTACCACCCTAATTGAAATGAAATATATATATATATATATATATATATAAACATAAAACCAAACTCAAACTATCCTTTTAAGATGCTTCCATGGATCATTTTCTCTCTTATTGTTTCTTGCATCTACTTCCCAGGTATCTAGATTAATCTAGACATAAAAACGTTGGGCCACTGTCATCATGGTGTTTCAAGACTTACTGTGATTGCCAGTTTCTAGATGGGTGATCAGAAGGAAAGTTTAACCTCTGCAAGACTTAGTTACACTCATCGCATAAATACTCACACCATCTATCAGAAGTATATGTTGATGTCCAAAATGCTGGACATCATTACTGCAATTATAAATCCCTGATCCTTAAATATAGACCAAATATATTGGCATTCATTTTTTTTTTTTTTTTTACAAAAAACCCTGGACTTCGGCAAAATGTAAGCATTCTTTATGTTTCTTCCCTTCCTTCTTCTTTATCTCCTTTGCTTTTATCATTAGTTATGTTTAGAGATGAAGGGCTACAAAATCCATCTGCAAAGTGTTGCCATTTGCTACTCACAGGAATGTATGCTTTTCATTCATTCATATATCCATTCATTCATTCACACGTCAAATATTCATTGAGTGTTTTTCATATGCTGGCAATAACTGCAGGTGAGGATGCCATATCTAATGAAAAAAGCTGAGAAAGTTAGCAAGGGAGTAAGTAACTGCATGCCCCGAGGGCAGCAGAAAGATAAAAGTCAGACCAGGGGAAAAGTCTTTAGCTGGATTTTGTAGAAGACTGACATTGAAAGCAGAAGCTGTAGAAATCTAGGGTATGTCATTTAGTTCACGACTCTCTTCCTCTGCCGTGGAATAAAAATATCAGTGGAAATTATTATATAAATGTGGCCATTACATTTTACTTCTGCTGATATTGAAGTCTGTCCTTATTCCCTGAGGACACAGGTGCAAGACAGAGCACAGGAAGGGAGGTGGTGGCCTGGGTAGGTTGGAGATGCCAGTCTGGAACTTCACATTTTCTGTAGGCAATCTCTTCATGGGTAATTGAAAGTGGGTGCTTTGTAATACAAGTGATTTAATAATTTTCCTATGAGTTAAAAAAAATAGGCGCATGTTCTTCCTTTCTTCTGTATAAAGTAGCCATTTAAACATTTTCTAGGGTTGGAAGTATTTCTAGCTTAAATATTTCAGGACTTTGAAAATTAAAAGGTTTAGTATTTAGGGCAAAGAGTTACTGTTCTGTTTCACATAACCAGGGCTGAATCTTTAACATCCTGACATTTCCTGGCACAGGGCCAAATGCTGCCATGTTTTACAGCCACACGGAGAGTGAGGTAATCACTCACAGCAGCAGCGTTGATGTCTTTTTCCTAAGTTATTCACAATCTGCAAGTCCCACATGTGCTGATTCCTACCTGACATCTCCTCTCTGCCACATTCAATTGCTTTTGTTAATTTCATCGATTTAAAAAGAGCAGTTCTGCTTTCTGCTTGCCTTTAAGGTAGGCGGGAGGATTGATGTATTTCCTTCACTTCTATTCCCTGCGGTTGATGACATTTTCAATAAGTAATTTTAATTTTTTGTTCTCTACTTTGCATTATAAATGTGTCTTTGGAATGTACAGGTCTGGGTATCTGGTTGTAGCCATAGTACTATATCAGTGTGTGTATATGAACACATATAAACATGTAGATAACATAATACAGTTGGTAAATATTTTATAAATAAGTAAATTCAGGACAATATGTAAATTTATTCAGTGATAGACACATTACTGAACTGTACCTGAACTCATGTGCATGTGTGTATACTATAAAAATGTTCTGTGCAGGCCCTCCCTGGTGACGCAGTGGGTTAAAGCACTGCACTGAGAAGCTAAAGCCACTTCTGCATGAGTTCGATTCCCGCCTGCCCCGGAGGAGACCACATGGCGAGGCAGACCTCTCCTGACCCGCCCGCTGCTCCCCTCAGCAGTGTACTTCGTTGATCTGCCTGTTCTGCTCCCCACTCTGTCTCTGGTGAAGCCTCTCACCGCCCCTGAGCCTCTGGCCTGTACCCCAGTTCTGTATGTACAAATAAATACATCTTAAAAAAAAAATGTTCTGTGCAGAATTGAGTGGCCAGATGGGTGGGGAAAAGCCATATTTATTAGTGAGTTAGGACTAATTTCTCACAAGGTATCTAACTTGGTAAACATGATCAAGTAACTTAAACACCCTAATCTACAGACCCTTCACTAAGAGTAATAAAACTGAACTCATGATATACATGGGACATTTGTAAGGATGTGAGATCAAAGACCACAGTGCTTGCCTGTGAACACAGCAAAAGATGAATGCTACCTGCAATTCGTTTATACTATTTTTATACAGACATGCTTAACCATTCTCTAATTCATGGCAGTTGGTCCCCTGACTAGCTCTAACTTATGGTTAAATAATTGAGACCGCTAGCAGATAAGGATGAGAGGTGGGGACCAAAAGGGGAAGGGACTTTGTGGTTGTAATATGATAGCATATACCTGTAGAAGGGTCAACCTAATTACCTAAAGCATATACATTGTTCTAAACCAATGTTACCGCAATAGAAAATAATGCAACTACAAAATAAATGAAATAAAAATTGACACTTAATCCAGACCTTTTTTCTTTACAAATCTTATTAAAAATTTGTCCAAACCAATGAAATCACAGTTTATCTAAGTTAATTAAGATGATCTGGTCCTCCCTGGTGGCACAATGGGTTAAAGCACAGCACTGTAAGTCTGTAAGCAGCCCTTACAGGGCAAGTTCAATTCATGCCCAGTGATGTGACCCACATGGTGTGGCAGACCTCTCCTACCTACCTGCTGCTCCCCTCAGTATTTCAGTAGATCTGTTCTGCTCCCTACTCTGTCTCTGGTGAATCTTCTCACCACCACACATCTCTGGCCTGTACCCAAGTTCTTGTATGCATAAATAAATCTTTAAAAAGAAAATTAAAATGATCAACACACAAAATTTCTAAATATATTGAAATTCTGATTGTATATATATTAAACCAGTACATCATGCTGTTTTTCAGCCAAATGGTAAGTTGCACCTTGAATAAACAAACAACTGTTTCACTTGGTTCCCAAAATTAGTGTGTGTATGCCCATACACATATACTTGCATATGAACACACACACACACACACACACACACACACACACATATGGACACAGCATAATTAAATACGAGAAATGCAAAAGCATAAAAATGAAGCCTAAGAATAAAAATGAAATAGTGATTTGCTTAATAGCAAAACCATTACACTTTCACAGGAATGGATGTGGGTAAGCCACAACTCTTGTTTTCAGATAAAACCTGCCTAGCCACATTTTAATAATGAAATCAGCACAGTTAACCATTGTTCTATAAATATGTTCAAGGGTGTCACTCGCATCTAGATATATAATCCGGATGTATAAATGCAGTTCTTTGGCAGTATTGTTTTTATATGTTATCAACATGGTCTGTGGTTAACATCAGATAGAATCTGAATATCATTCCAAAATGATTATCCATGTCTATGTAAATCTCAAATAGCATGTGCAGTGGCTCAAGTTTTAGGTTTGTATTGTGATTGATCTTTTAGCAAGCAACATTTATCAAAATATTTTACATGTCAAAATTTTGGTTGGTGAGGAATTCTGGAGAGAAAAATCAGACCCAGTGCCTGACTTTGTGACATTTACAGTGAGTATAGGGGGTGGTATCATAGTGTCACTGATACTAGTCAAATAATTTATAAAACCATGTGCAATTAGAAATGTGATATATGTGAGGAAAGCAAGAGATATGTAAGTAGTAAATATCAACTGGATTTGGTGAGAAATTTGAATGGAGGAGGGATGAAAGAATTAAAGATATAAAATTTGATCTCTAACTTTTTGGTTTATCAACTGGATTGATTAATGCTGTTTGAGACAGGAAGTACTGGAAGAGGATAAGGATGAAGTTTGAGGTTGGTGGTTGAGATTGATGAAGCTTAAGGTTGAAGAGGCTGATACTTGAACTCGGGCATAATAGATTTAAGGTGTCATTGAAACATCCAAGGGAAACTATCAAGTAGGTGGCTGTATATGATTCTAGCATTAAGAGAGCTCACAAGATGATACACATTTGGGGACCACTGGTATTTAGGAAATAATTGAAACCTTAGATAAAATTGCCACAAGTAGTATAGGTGAGGAAATAAAAGAGAATAAAAAGATGTTTTGAATAATAGTAATTTGGTTATAAGGACATATGATAATGAATTTGCATTTGCTTACAAGTACTCTATATCAACAACAAACCAATTATTATAATACAAAATTGAGAGAACTAAGATGCATAATATAAATATTATCAACAGTAATATAAATTTCTTCTATTTGATGATAAATATCTATCCAACTAATGTTTTTAATGTATAACAAATATGTATTCAAAGTTGACTTTGATGACATTATTGGCATTGATTGTGTCATGGTGACTTGCTAAAAATGGGCTGAATAGCATTGAGGATGAGGTACCAATGTTTTCATAATTTAGACATTAACTATTAAATACTTAACTCATACACACATATCAACACATCAAAACATATGCACAGTATAAAATTTAGGGATTAACATTTATAAAAGAGCAGTTAGAGCAAGAACATTATATTATTTTTTCATTATTTGTTCTTAGACATTGCCTGCATTGCTTTGGTTTATATAATTTCAGTGAACAAAATCACTGAAATTTTTTGAGCAACAAACATATTAGTTTAGAAAGGGTTCAGGAAATAATGAATTAGATTAGCATTGAATTTTGAACTAATTAGTCTGAAGAAATTTCTATACAAATAATATAGAAAGGTGTGTTCACCAAACAGTCTATCCTTTTAAAGGGAATGAAAGGAAAACCATGGTAATTAGTAAACACTCACCACCACCTTGCAAATAACACAGTAAGTTAGATAGTGGATTCAATAGTGGTCATTAGTAATTATTCTTTCAACCTTTCAAATCTGCATTCACTGTAAACAAAGTTAAAGAGAAATGATAAACTGTAGAACAGGTCCAAGCACAGCTGGATAACTTCCCTTTATTCTCCAAAAGAACCTTGCTTTTGGTAAAGGTGATGCACCCAAGCTCACAAATACTGTTTCATGCAAAGAGCTCAGAACACAGGCTGTACATGCATCCCTGTTCCTTCTGTGTGCAACATTTCCCTAACACCTCTTAGCTGCTATGAGGACATCTAGTGCTCCTGTTCCCCTCCAGCTTTTTGTATTTTAGGGACAAGGTACAAATGTCAGCGTCCTTCTAATATAACAACAGGTGAGTACACATAGCCACATCACCCATGTCTGCTGGGGGATAGAGCCGACAAATGTCTCTCCTTATTGCAAATAAACACTGTTCTACTTGAGTCTCCACAGCTCTGCCAGGCTGATTTTTTTTTAATACAACATTAGACTAAGGCAGAAGTGGTAGTGTCTCTCGTTCTCCTTGACTTTTACTATTATACTTGGTTCTCAGATGTCACTTCAATCAACTTTTGCACTAAATAGTGATTAAGGGTAAAAGGTGGTTTCGATCAAAATCAAAACTGCCCCAAGGTGAACGAACAGACTGGACTTCCAAAAACAGAAAAATGTTTTCCTGAGCATTCAGAATCCCATTCCTGAGTTGACAGGATAGGATTTCAGGAAAATTGAGCAAGTTTACTAGTGAAGGGTGTCAGGTAGCTTTTTGATATTTCATTTTCTTTATTGGCATAGCAGACTTGGATATAGGGCAGAGGTGCATTGGTGGTGGTGGGGGGCAGTGGTAGTGAGAGAATTCACCAGAGACAGAGTGGGGAACAGAATAGCATCTCTCCTAAATGCAAGACCCAAGTCCCAGTCATGTCCAGTTGAGGTCAAACTGCTTACCAACAGCCACTGTGTTCATATCAGAACACTCCTTGCAATGCACCCATAGCAGGTGGGTGCCCAGCTTACAGCAGATACTGTTCTCAGGTCAGAACCCTCAAAGTTTCCACTTCACTGGACTCTAAGCTGTTGGTGTGTCTGACAATCCATAGAAAAGCAGCCTGTGTGTATGTGGCAGGTGGGGAAGCAGGGGCCAGAAGAAGCAACAGAGCCATGTTCAGAAAAACCTACTGGTCACAGATCAAAGAGGAAAATCCCTTAGCACAGAGCTGCCCAAGGCCAAGGTGCTCCAACTAAGCACAACCTAGAATACAGTTCCTCTCAGACTTGATGGTGCCCACTAAGATCATAGGAAGCACTAGATGAATTGGGGGAAGGTGTTCGCTCATCTCTGATAAGAGTACAGGTGCTAACTTTAAAAAGAAGCAGTGGCCTGCTACAGTATGATGAGAATTCAGAGAAATTTGGGCTTTCCAACATTTTTGGATACATCAGTCAATTTATCTCAATCTATATTCTAGTTCCCATTTTTTCCAAATAGGATCTTGACCTTAGCAAGTTCAACAATTTAATTATTGATTAATTCTCTTAGCTTTTTGTTCATGTTTTCCCCCATAATGATAGGGATTAGCAATGACCATTTAATTCCATTTCATTATAACTTATTTTTCTCACACATTTCAGGTATTTGATACATGATACCAGCTATGTATTTGCTTTAACCACTATTCCCATTTCATCACTGCTAAGAATTTTAACAATTACATTGTCACCTTGTACTCATTGTCAGCCAGCAAATAATTGAGTTCTAAATATAATTTGGTTGTTCTGGCCACTTGTAGCATTGCAGGTCCAGTTTGGATGCTCAGAGGAGTAGATTCTGCGACAGAGATTAATGTGACATAGGCTTAGCAGGGTGAGTGCTTGTTATTGAGAGGAGGGATGGGCAAGAAGCCAAAGTGACAGAAGTTGAAGTGTGATATGATTTCAGTGGAAGCATTGGACAATTTTATAGGAAGATTTGACTTTGAAGTGCCCCTTCAGAATTGGGCTGAATCATTATGTCACTGATCACTTATTGACTATAATCTGTTTTGGGTGAAGTGACTCAACTAAAGTAATCCTGGTAGAAGGCTGAAGTTTGAGGGCTTTCTGTGTGCAGAAGTTCCAGGATCTGCAGAAATAAATTCTTCAGACCTGGAAAAGATTCTTAGCTTTGCTTTACAGAATGCACATAAATACATCTATGTAAAGTATGACTGTGACAAAATGAACATAGGTTAGCTTTCAAACCTGAAAATGTTCCACCTATTCATCTACTGTTATACTAAGCTCCCAACCTATGAGAATTTTTTTGTGGTTATACATTTTCCTGGGTTGGTTACATCTACATCTGTGAACATCAAATATAAGTAGATTTCTTTCTTTTTAAATGACTCTTATAGTCTGTAAACTTATTTGGAAAATACCATGATTGACATTTTTTGTCAAAAATCACTCTGCCAAAATATACCAAGGGATCCAGTTTGTGGAAAATCTGTTGACAACATAGTATATGTCATACTTTGGATCCATCACTGTGCTTTCTAAAAAAAAAAAAAAAAAAAAAATCACTCTATAAAAGACACTGAACATACTCCTGATCTTTCACACTATCACTTTTCCCTACCATTTTATTTACATGCCAGTATTTAATGCTTAAAAATTTCTTAAAAATTTTAGGGGGAAATATACATACTAAATGCTACTGTTAAATAGGTTACTGTAATCTTTCTGAAGACTTCATCAATGTTGAGATTAAACTGCTTTTAGATTCTATTTTTTAAAAATCTTTTGTCTTCTAGTAGAACTAGTTTCCAGGGCACTGCAACTCTGCAATCCTTAGCAACTTTCCTGTGCTGTGATGACTCTCATTTTGGATCTGAGTACCATGTTCCATGGTTTAATTTTTATTTCCATGTAAATTATATAAAAATAAGACTTCATACTAATGTTAATATCTGTAGATTTCAAAACTTTTACATTAGATTTGCAAGTCGCCCTTGGTTCTCAGTAACATTTCCAGAGAAGAAAAAAATCATCACATTTCTCTTTTGAAAATTGTGATTATCTTTCTATAACTTCATTTTCTTGGCAATGAAAAAATGTTCTACTCCTCAGTTGGATAGTAACCAGCCATCAGTACTATCAAGACACAGCAGAGAAAGTATGGTTTTTCTATCTTCTAGATCCTTGATAAATTAATGAACTTTTAGAAATGACTCTAGAGATGTTTATAGAAAATTGTTTTGGGGGAAAAAAGGTCAGATGCACATCTTGGTTGTACATTAGGGAGTGGGTGGGAGGTTTACATTCTACAGTTTTGCTTCACTGTTGAAATCCATTGTCCCAATTCAAAGAAAATGCTGCCTAGAGCCCCAAATCTTTCACAAGGATTGATCATGTGGAAGCCACAAAAGACAATTCAGCACAATTTCCTGAGGAATAGAACACCTTTGCAAGATTCACTGGAAGGTCCAGCCTTGAATAAATAATGTAAATCCTCTTCTACACCAAACTCTGCCATTACACAGCTTCTTCTCATGTGGCACTGGCTCTAGCATTGGATCATCTTGATTCTTTGAAAGAAAATGAACTCTTGGAGATATAATTTTCACAGTTTAAATCTATAATAATATTAGAAATACCAAGAGAAAATTTATTGGGGAGTCATTTCATAATATTAATATATATATATTAAAAAAACTGAAGATGAAATGTCATCACTGTAATGATGGACTGAATTGAATTCCCACAAAGTCTACATTTGGAAGTCTTAACTACCAGTATCTTGTGAACATATTTGGAGCTAGGGTCTCCAAAAAAGGTAATTAAGTTAAACTGAGGTCATTAAAATGGGCCCAAATCCAATATGACTGGTGTCTAGTAAGAACAAATTTGGACACAAACATGTACAAAGGGAAGACTGCACAGTGAGAAAATTATATACAATTCAAATAGAAAGGCCTCAGAAGAAACCACTCGTGACACCTTGAGCTCGGATTTCAAGTCTCCAGCTTTAAGGAAAAATAAACTTCCATTTTTTTTTAAGATTTATTTATTTATGCATACAGAACTGGGGTACAGGCCAGAGGTGCAGGGGCAGCGAGAGGCTTCACCAGAGACAGAGTGGGGAGCAGAACAGGCAGATCTACGAAGCACACTACTGAGGGGAGCAGCGGGCGGGTCAGGAGAGGTCTGCCACACTATGTGGTCTCCTCCGGGGCAGGCGGGAATCGAACTCATGCGGAAGTGGCTTTAGCTTCTCAGTGCTGTGCTTTAACCCCCTGCGCCACCAGGGAGGGCCCTACACTTCCATTTTTTCACCCATTTTTTCTGTGGTGTTTTGTTATGGTAGCCCTAGCAAGCTAATACACTGCTCGTAACAATGAGAAAACACTGATTTTTATATTTGTGTGTTTAGCTATACTTTAGTTCCTAAAGCTTATTTAATAACAGTTACTATAATGACTAGAAGATTTTGTCAAAATTAGCATGAGTCCATACCCTTATCAAATTAAATGGGTTTTGACTTTAAGTTTATTTGTATTTTTTAAACTCTAACATGTCATCTAAGGAAGGTGATACTGCCAGTGATTACGACATGATATTATTTCTGATTAAGCAGATTAAAAAAATACGTCATTGATTAAATGAAGGGCAAATAGAAGAACAAATTGTATTTTTTCATTGTTTTCTCTGGTGTGTATATTAGCTCATTTTAATTCCAAATGTTAACATAATTGAACAGAGGCGTAGGCTACTGAGATGAAGTGGGCAGAGTCCCAAGAGAGGATTTTTATGAAGCCAGAACTTCTAAAAGGATGACTGATATTAAGAAATGATACATTAAGGTATTATGTCATGCCAATCATAAATTATCTTCGCCTCTATGAAACTTTTGTTGTTAGTACAAATGACTTTGAAAGAATGTTATGTCATTATTAGGAAGAATAATGGAAAAGTACAATACTCAATATAAGTGAACCACTTCTATGGTAGCCCCGCAGACTGTCAATCTCTGGCAGATTTTCATAGGACTTAAGAGGGTAAATATATGTGTTATGAGCAGAGCTGTGTCCCTACAAAATTAGTATGTTGAGGTTTTTATGGAGGAAATTAAGGTTAAAATGTGCTCAAATGGATGGGCCCCTAATCCATTAAGACTGGGATGCACAGAAGAAGTATTAAGATTAATGTACACACACAGAAGAAAACCATGTGAGGGGACACTCATGCTAGTGAGAAGGCAGCTGTGTGCAAGTCAAGGGGAAGATTCAGGAGAAACTATATCTGGACACACCTTGACGGGCTTCTGACTCCAGAACTATGAGGAAACAAACTTCTGTGTTTAAGCTACTCTGTCTGTGCTATTTTGTCTTACAGTCCTAGCAAGCTAATAATGTAGGTATTAGGTCACTATCGTGGAAATATTAGTAAGAGAGAATATATTTTACTTTTCAAAAGAGTTTTTACATTGCATTCTGGTTTCACACTTAACGGAAAGTCAGTGGTTTGTGTGTACTTAGGAGAATATGGGATAAAGACAGTTCAAATGTTTACTCCAAATTAATCCAAGCACTCATTTATATTTATGTGTTTTTTTTCCTCTCAAAATCATTAAATGTATTCGAGGAAAATTTGGAGATCAAATTTTCAAAGGACTATCTCTTCCTACCAGAAAAACTTGATAACTATTAAATATGATAAGAGAAATAACCTGACAAAGTAGAGTAAGATGGTATATATATTGCATATAATAAGCCATAAGAAAACCATGTGTATCACTTTAAGTAAATTTTAACACCTCTCCAGTTCAGCTGATTTCTGAGTATGGACTCCACCTTATTTTGGAAGATAACTGATTATTTTCCATTCAACATTTATAGGTGTATTACATGAGACTTTAATATGGGTAATTATTTAAAGGACCATAGTAATCATCTTACCTTTAAAAAAGAAAAAGAAAATTTATATTTTCTAATCCTACCGTCATTTTAGTTTAGTATTAATTTTTTCCCCCAGGGTTTTGTGTGTATGCATTAAATACTTGCTCCAAGACAATGCTTCCTAAATAGTGGAAAAGATATATACTTAGAAAGACAATAAAGAAAAAAGGTAACCAAAGTATTCTAGTTTGTACCACAAGTGGTTTCATTTTATTTCATCAGAAGTTAGAGAAGGTATAAGAATTGTGATAAACATTAGCAGTAGTGAATTCACCAATGATGTTATCTGGCAATTAAATACAGTGATTTAAATATCATCTGAAAAGAAAACATAATCATGTTGTCTCATCTCTTCATTCCATTCAGGATAAAAATTGATTCAAACTAATTATGAAAAACATTATATGTTGTCATACAAGGAATATCCCATCGTGATAGACAGGAGATTTTTGAACATTACATTTGCAAGTAGAGGTTAATCAAATCCCCTTGTTTAATTTCAGGAGGTCAGTATTTCTAAGAGCTTGCACGTGGATTACAAGAAACCAGAGATGTTTTACTCAGTGTCACTGTAGCACCTATTTCTTTTAATTTGCTCTTCCACAGTGAGTTTTTCAGACTGGTGCTCCACAGTGAGATGCAAAGGCTTAGCCGTACATCCACTGCTTGGAGCCTCAAGATTTGTGTTTCCATTCATGCGGGCTAACTCCATGGCTTCATCATGCCAACATTTGATGCCCTTCCCAAACTCTCTTAAATACAAACATGGCATATTTTTAATTTCATCTACAGATTCTATTAAATCATGCTCAAAAATGTTCTCATTCTTCTTGGAAAAAGCAGCGATTTTCACAGTGTTGGAAAAAAGGAAGTGTAGATTTTTGTTATTTGAGTTGTTTCCTTTGATGTGTAAGACATTCTTATCAGAAGGGATCGTTGAACTTTCCCCCTTTACAACTAATGCACTGTTGAGGTTTGATTTTGGAGCAGACTGCACAGGACTGCCAGCAGTACCTCTGTCAGTCTGCTTATCAAGAGCCATTGCTAGTACATCCCTAGAATAAGCCTTTTCAGTTTCAAATATACCAAGTAACTCTGAGATTCTAGATGTGTTTTCTACATGTTCAGTTTGATATTCATTTGCTGTGCAGTTTGCTTCACTTGACAGTGGTAATAAATTAGGGAATTCTAAAATAGATGTCTTCTGCTTGCAATGATTCAGATATGAGACTGTGA
This sequence comes from Condylura cristata, assembly GCF_000260355.1. Lineage (NCBI taxonomy): Eukaryota > Metazoa > Chordata > Mammalia > Eulipotyphla > Talpidae > Condylura > Condylura cristata. Next base: position 48,673,974 of record NW_004567103.1, read on the forward strand.
CATAATTGTTGTTATTATTCTTATTCAAATTCTCTTTATGAGTTTCAGGCACTACCTCATCTTCAGTGTTAGTAACCTGTAAAACTTCCATATCATCAGGTTCATTAGTTTTTTCATTTTTCTCCTTCTCAGCACTCTGCACAACCAGATTATTGCTGTCATCAAGATCCATTTCATTATTCCTCTCATTCTTTGTATCTTCGGCCGCATTCAGCTTATCTTGCATGTTCTTATTTCCTTCCTTCTCATCTTTTTGTGCTTCATCCATTTCTATTTCTTTGATTCCAGAAACACCCCCTTTCTGACACATATGCATGGACTGCAGATATGGCTGTAGAAAAGGAAGGTTATCTTGCTCTTTTCTTTTCTTTTCCAGAGTTTTTATGTGTTCTCTCAGTGAATCACTTTTAAACAAAGCAGATGAAGGGGTTACAACTTCGGGTGGCCATTTAGGTTTACACACTTTGAGCTCTTCCTCAAGGGGGAAGGTTTTCTTTGGCATCTCCCTTAAAGGGGGCCAAATGACTTTTAATTTTCCCCACTCCCTGAATTTTCTCAAATCATCCTTTTGCCCTTCACTGTTACCAGCATCTAAATACTTATTAAGACCATCAGGTATGAGAGTATTTTCTGCACATACTTGGTTTTTACACATACTTGGTTCTTCATTAGGAATAAAGTCCACTGAGCTGCTTTGAGTTTTACAATTCCATTGATCTTTATGTTGTTTGTGTCCAAAACCTTCATCATAATTTCCCTTAGATTTGAAAAGTTGTTTAAAGTGAGGTTTACAATACATTTGTCCATGAAGTGATGCATAACTTCCCAAACTGTCAAAGAGAAAAAAATTAATAACCTGTTTATGCACTGCATATACACATGGATTAAGGAATTAATTGTTTCAAGAATGAGTCAGAGTCAGTACAATTAACTGGCAACAAAAATGTGCTTATCAATTAAATACCCCTGCTAGATAACATTTACACAAATACCCTATATGATATAGGTCTTCTAGTAGTTAGAATTGCATGATGTATGTAAGTATTGGCATAATTGGTATCAAGTTAATGTAAATGTATATATAGCTGATAGAAGATGATAGGGATAAATCTGTGCTAACTCAATAATTTATGTGGGAGGTTATAATTCTTAAATATTGAAGTGCACACATACCAAAACCAACTACTTGAACTTTATTATGAACTGGGTTTTTGAATGAATTGGAAAGTTTGCCTAGTCAATTGTTCATCTGGTCTCTCTAGGGAGATCACTAAATAGATTGTCGATTGAAATTAGAATAATATTTAATCAAATTCAACAACATAAATTTTTAATATCTCAGAATCTCTGCATAAAAACAACCAGATAGCAAAATTAAAAAACTTCTTGACAATATTTACAACAAAACTATGTGATAAGGTTTCTCTTCACCAAGCACCAAATAAGTAGAAGGAGTTAAGGATAAACTACCAATAGCTGTGAGACCAGAGTGGTGGTTGCCTATTTAGATGATAACAGAGAGAAGGCAAGTGTCTAATGTACCTGAGAATATGAAATCACAAAATAACCAGCAAGTATTTCCTAGGAAATAGCATGTCAACAAAGAACAGCAGTTAAATCTGGGAGGGAATTTGCCCTCTAAAGAGCTCTGTGGTAGAAAGTCTTTCATACTGTTTGGGAACTGGATAACTGAAACTTTCAAAACTGGTCCACTGAGGTTCCCTTTTAGAACAAGATCCCACACTGAAAAAAAATATGGTAGTGGAATGAAAGTCAAGTAGGTTAATAATAACAGAAAGGACAGACAACAGGGAACTGACATGGAGCAGAGTACCCAAGGCAGGAAATTCTAGAAATCAAGCTAGCATGGTTCATTTTAACAGTATTTGAAAACTGGAAGAGATAACCATGAGGTTAGGACAGCCATCATTACCGATATTAAAGATAAACATAAAGTACCCATACATGAATAGTAGGAATTCCTGAAAAAGAAAATAAAGCAAGAAAACAGTTTAAATATTAAAAAGTTACAATTTAAGAAAAAGGTATGAAGCTGTATGTGAAGAGCATGCTGATAATATTGACCCAGAATGACTAATACCAAAAATTTTTCTAATAAAGTTACTAATGTGAAATGTATACAAATTAAAAATCTTTTATATGTCTGAAAAGCAAAGTAAAAAACAATGAACTGTGTCATAGAGGAACAGAAAATTGGATCGCAAGAACTTAAGGAATAGTGTTCCTTTCTGAGGAATCTACTAGAATTTAAGCTTGACAACCAGAATGACTTGAGAAACATCAACATAATGACTGGTGGTGAGTTTTAATTATAGTGTTATTTGAAAATTAAATTTAAATGAGAGCAAAATAAGAGATAATATGATTTGTGATCACTAGACTCTCACGATGAACAACTAAGATAATAGTACAACAATTAATAGAGAAGAAACTAAGCAAAAGGAATTCAGTTTTGAACTTGCTTTGAAAATTGCACTATAAATTTATGACTTTTTTTCTTTAAATATAAATATCTACCAGTTCCTCACATTGACAAAGTTTAGAAATAGTGAAATGACAAACCCAGTAGGAATACTATTGAGATTGTAATCTTGAAATACCATTTCTCACTCAAAGAAACCTGGTCTTGGAGAAATAAACTGATTCTAAGCCTGGAGCAGGAAATGCATAAGATGAGCATGTAACATTTAGTCTATCAGAAAATGAGAAAACTATCAAAGATCACTAAGGTTTTGTATAAAGGATTCAGGAGACAACTTGTAGAGCCTCCCACTTGCCAGAGAGAATAATTCAAATTTCAATAATAATAATAATGCATGTGAATTATTGAATAGATTTCACCACCAATATATTAAACTTTAAAAAAACTTTAAAATAAATTTTAAATTTATTTTAGGGAATGATAAGGAATTACTTCATCATGTTCTTAAATTATACATTAGCAAATTTCATAAATAAAGGGAAGTGATTATAGATTTGTCCAACCAACTAACTATATCAATATGTAAAATAGTAGATGAGGGGAATGGGCTCCTGTGAAAGTATTCTAACAATGAGAGAGCTAGGACAAAATTAAATAATCAGCATTATGCAAATATGAATGAATGAGAATAGGCTTTAAACTTTGATATCTACTATAAATGCAAAATTCTGATAACAACAGATATTAGGTATTTATTATAACTTTGAAACCCTCTCCATGTCCTTGCAAAAGGCATCTTTGTTTAAAACAGAGTCTAGGCCCACCACCATTTTAGAGAATGTAGAGGAGAGAGGAGTACATAGCATTGCAACCTGAAACCTGAATGTGTGGTCAGCAAATCCAGACCATACAAAGCTTTATGGGCTAAATGACCTGGATCTTCACAAATAAATTGTAAACAATGGCACGGATAGAAAATATATGGATTCAACAAGCCTTTAAAGAACATTGAAGTTCTGAAAATTGTCCACATCTTAATGTTGAGGAAGGCATATTTGGATTAAAAACAAACAAACAAATCCGAAAACTATAAAAATACAGGAAACAACTATGAAAAAGCATCTTATTTACTCAAGGGAGAGACAGAGCAGGTTGATTTTGAGTGGGGCACATGGCTGAGGCTTCTGGAGCCACTGACAATGCTGTATTTCTTGACTTGGATAGTAGTTATAAAAAATTCATTTTGTAAGACTTTAATGAATCATGTTTGCTTTGTTAGGTTTTCTGCTTTTTGTACAGTAATTAAAAAAAAGCCATTAAATATATATTTCTGAGTCCTTGCAGGTCAGACTTTACTGGCATTGGCATTTCCTACATTTGAGGCCAACTACTTTAGATTGCATTGCAAATAAGGCAAAAGGGGTGGGAGTGTGCTTTGGAAGCTCAGAGCCCCATTTAGGGGATTTAAGCAGGTGTCGTCAGAGACCTAAAGTATCACTGGAGCTGAAGAATGGATTGTGAGAGAGCTGAGGAAGTCCAGAGGGAAAATGGACTACATGGAGTGAAAATAACTTTTGGAACCAATAACGCATGCGAGGAAAATAATGATTTTGAGGAGACAGAAGAAATTCATTCTTCATGAAAAGTATCATGCATTGAGAGGAAGAAGAGGTGGAAGGCAGAGAAGGTAGCAGTAACAAGGCCCAGACCTGCCTTTTAAATTCATGTTAAGGTGAATGTTTTGAATAAGAAAGTGGCCTCAGATTTGCATTTTAGAAAGATCATTCTTACTATATTATGGAGTGTGGCACTAGGGAGTGTTGGTGATAGAGGTGATTGATGGTGGTGGTGAGAGTCACTGGAGGCAGGGAGACAAGTAGCTAGAAAGACTGACATCAGTAGATGAGAGATAATACTTGTTTGAAGGATACCTAAGCTGTGGAGGTGACAGCAGTTTATAGCTCAAGAGGTATTTTTGAGACAAAAATTAAAGGACATGGTGGGTTGCTTGGGTGTAGGGAATGAAGGGGTGGAAAGGGTCTAAGGTAACGTCACAATTCAGTCATTGAATTAATGTTTATGTCATTTTCTTAGACAGTGGCATATAGACCATGCAATAAAGGAATAGATTTCAATAATCGATAGTGGCATATTGATTTTGTTATAAAAAAAAAGTTTAGAACGCCAAACTTTTACCTCAGTTTACTGTTGCAATGGTGACATCGGAAACAAGATTTATGAAAGCTCTGCTTGTCTGCTACTAGGCATTCCATTGGATAAACTGTGCGTTGACAAAGTATACATATTTCCTTGTCTTGGAGTAGCAGTTTCTAAAAATAAAAATTTACAAAGCTTATATAGTATTATCTTTAATTACATTATAAAAATGAAACAAACACCAATAGCACATTAAGTAGCCATGCATTTAAATTAGAATATTCTAAGACTGTTGTCTCAATACTGCTTTTTGGGACACAGGCCATCCTACCATCAAGTTTGAGGCCCTGGTACATTATTCTAGGGTCTCCAGGATATAACTTGTACAATGTATAAGTAAATTGTACAAGTTGACAGAAGTTATTTAAGGAAGCACACATGAAAAAATATTTTCCTTAACTTTAATGTGTTAAGGGCTATATATAGTAAATTCAGCTCTCGGGAGCCCTGAGAGAACTTACCATTCTAAATAACTGTATTTCCATATATATTACAATTAATACATTATAATAATTCACTCTATTACTACTCCTTAACTTGAATACAATGAGACTTTTCAAAATATATTGAAATATTGAGGGTTATTTGTCCTCAATCTAAATAGCTTTAGACTGTAGGGCCTCATGGATCTAAAGTCTGCCTTTTATAGTTGACTACCTCTTTCTTGCTGTAAAGTACAGACACTTGCCACAGTTCTAATATGAATAAGAATATAACTATATTATTGTATTATTGTTATATTACCAACAAGTGCTTGCACAGTGGTGTGAAACTGATATGAAACCTTGTATTGCTTTGATCCTCACAACAACCCTGGGAGAATAACTAAGTTTACACATTAGCTATATAGAAGAGCATTTAGGCTCAGGATTCTTTATACAAATAAAGATGATACACTCTGGTGCTTCTGATGCCCAATTTGAGCTACTGAGAGATTTCCTTTGATTATTTGGTGCAAGTAGAGAACATATTTCCATATTTAATGCCAAGTTCCCTGTATTTTCTGTTTTTAGCTATCTTAACAGAAATTGAGCATTTGAAATTAATTAGACATCTTTGCTTAATTAAATGCCAGAAGCAAGCATATTAAGACAACACATTAACCTGATAAAGTAGACACATATGTTGCAAATATGATAGAGGCATAATTATTAGTTTTGGCAGTTTTTATTTTTAAGCTTGCTATTTCTTTCAATATGTCTAAAAGAATGAACTAAATTAATGATACCCATTAATTATGTCAAATCCTTTATTGTAAAGCCTCATTAATTGTAAAAATGTAGGGAAATATAAAGAAACAAACTGCTTTCAGATATGTTTCTATGTCCCATATGTTTTAAACCTCTTTCCTCGCCATATAATCTAACATTTAAAATGTATTACCCATGTCATCTGTGAATAGGAGCTATCATCTGGGGTTTATTTTAAGGAAGATTAAAAAAGTCGGCTACAGAAAAAAGGTAACTAAAATCACAAAACAGTCTATGCAGCTTTATAACAATAACTAAATATATAAAAGGCCTAATTTTCTATCCATACTTTTCAGAACTACCAATCAATAAAAATCCTTAAAGCACATATGAAGAGTGTAAATAGCTTCTTGGATTATTACCAGTGTGTACTGAATTCAAAAGCAAACAGCATTTAAGTCTGGCAGTTAAAAATACATCAATAGGTCAAGGGATGTTACTAACTATCTAAAATAAGTGCATAACATAGCATTTTATAAGAAATAGTAATAACGTACTATGGTAGTACATCTTAATAAATATATAGTTAAATATAATCATTAGTATCACAATAAAACTATTATAAGGGTTGCTTTACCTAAAACCTTATTTACCTCGACAAATACAGGTCCCCACAAACCCCATGATATATACACAAGTACTTGTTATTCTCACACCACACAGATGAATCATATCAGGCGTTTTTGTAAATAGAAGGTAGTAAAAGCAAACACTACAAAGAAGAGATCAGCATTCAGGGAAATGTGTTAGTTTTGTGTTATATTGTTTTGTTAATTGTTAACTGCAAATCATTTTAGCTATGCGGCATGCAGAACACCTGCCTTTTCATGGGTTAATCTCCCCTCACACTTTGCAAGCTCATTTACCACTTATAAAGGAAGATTGCTCCTGGAAGGTGGTTCTCATCTTGGTTGCTGAAGCATCTGAGGTTCCATATCCCTGGTTTTTAATAACTCTTCCACTCTCCTGCCATGTCTCTTGAAAATGTCTCCTGAGTCCATCTGGTGAATCAGAAATATCTAAAATGTGGCCAGCGATGACATCTTCATAGGTTGGTGGGGCATGCTTAAAGTCAAAGCCAGCTTTGTTGCCTTCTGAGCTACGAGATGACATTTGACTCTCAAAAGCATCCACACCTGAGAAATGTTCACTTAGAGTTCTTGCTTCAGCGTGCACTCCAGGCTGCTTAATAGTAATTCTTTCTTTCATTTCTATAGGATGACTGTGAGAAAAGTCCGTGAAACTAGTGTTTTCTAAAGATGTTGATCCAAATTCCTCCTTACAAAATGTATGACTTTCTTGTTTTATATTATGGTTGGCTTCTCCGTTTGCATAAACTCTTTTGTTTGACTTGGCTTCAAAAAGTGGACTATTCTCCAATTCCCTGAACCATCTGTTTATTTCATTTTCATGGTCATTCATGAGATTTTCAACAGTTCTGTTTGCTTCTTCAAACCTCTCCGTGTGCTCTGACAGGTGAGGCCCTTCCACTTTGCGGATGATTTCTACCGCATCATAACTTTCAGTATCCGGCACCGCACACTGAGAGGCACTCACTCCATCTTTATGAACATATGTCGTAGCCCTTTTCTCTACTTTCCTCACTTCCTCCTGAGCTTTCATGGATTCTCTGAAGGAACTGCCAACTTGGTTTACACTTATGGGTATTGTGATTGTAGGTGGAGAGTCCCTTCCTTGACTTTCTATCTTAATTTGACGACGAAGTGTTGCAGGAGACGTGATGATCTCAGACCTCTTTTCCACGATCGGAACTGGGCTGGCTGATGAACGTGGCACGGTCACTCTGGACAATTTTGCAGTGGTGTCTCTGAGTCTGACAAGCTGTTCAGAGCGTCTGGTAGGTGGAGAAGGGGCGGTATTTGCTCTGTGGATTCGAGACGGTTGAGACGTGGACGTTTTTGGTGATAGTTCAGCAAAACTGTCCTTTTTAGGGGACTGAGAAATCCCATCCTTAGTTGGGGTTTCTGTTCGACGGGCAGTCGACTCGATTGTTATAAAAGTTGGTGATGGGGGGCGTGTTTTCAAAGAGGGAGGGGACACCCTGAGAGTTTCTCCTTTAGTTTCCTGTTGGGTTTTCACAAGATTATGAGCAGTTGTTTCATGACTGGCTGCTACTTGATGATGCTCTGTTTTTTCTACAGGTTTATTTTCTTTCTGTTCAGTGCTTTTATTATAGCTGATATTAACACTGGACACTTTCGATAATGTTTCATTAGGACTACTGGGTTTATTTCTCTGATTGCCTGTTTTGAAGGATGTCATGGCTGTTTGAATTATATTTTCACAGGATATGAGCATTTCTTCTGCATGAACTTTAATTTGCCTTATTTCCTCTTTAATTTTTTCTACATTATTTTCCATTGCAATGCACTCTTCATATTCTCTCTTTTCTTCACTTAGTAGCCACCCTGGAATAATATTTAACAGTGTCTGAAATGCCCTAAGGTCATTTTTATTTGGATCTGCTTCAAACTCTTTCACCCTAGACAAAATCTGTTGTAGTTCTTCACGTTTTCTCAAAAATTCCAATATGTTTACAGCACACTTTCCATCATCCTGCTGGGATTCTTTCTCAGAGGAAAATAAAAATGTGTTCTGTATAATCTCTTGTTTTGAATCTTTCATATTAGAAGAGACTTGTTTCTGTTGTACACCCTTGTCTCTAAGACATTTTTCTTCCTGCAGATATGGTTGGGGCAATTTTTTATGTTCAACTTGACTTTCAGAATTCTGTATTTGTGTTTGTTGAAAATTCTGAGTCTGTAAATCAAGATGTATATCACTGACCTTTTGCCTGACTACTTTCTGTGTGGATGTGTTCAACTGTTCTTTTTTCTTTTCAACCACTAGTCTCTCTTCATTTGGACCAGTCATCGGTGGTCCCTGAGTTGCTTGTCCACCTCCTAGAAAGTTCCCGCTTTCAGATTCTCTAAATTCTCTTTGCTTCTCATTAACTATATTGAATTTGCTTTCCTGACTTTTTCCTGCAGGTTCTGTGGGAATTTCTACTGTCACTCTTTTGTCTTTGTTAGGCAACGGATAATATTTGTCAGCCATGGGTTGCTTATTATGATCTCCAGTGTGTGTCTCAATTTTCTCTGCTTCTTGGTGTTGCTGGGTGATGGTTTGCATGGTAACTTTAGACTGCTTTTTTTGGCTTTCATAGCTATGGTCTGTTTCATTTAATTTATGATCTATAGTTGGAAGTCTGATCGTCTTAACTTTGAAACTTGGGGCCCCTGGTTTGCTCTGCAGGGAGTGCTGCTGCTCCACGCATGTCTGCTGTGTACTACATCCTAGGTGACTCTGTTTAATTTCACAGGCTGCTGTAGATTGTATAGTGTCCCTTGAGCTCTGTAAAACTTCCTTTTTCATAGTACCTTTGTCTTCAGAGGCTACAGGAATAGGCTGGGCTTTCTTGGCAGTAATTGACACTGCTGGTGCTGTGGAGAGCTGGTTATCAGCACACAGTCCTGGTACCTGAGAATTCCTTTGAAAGTCTGCATTGGATTGGGGTATGGTGACCTCAGAATCCATTCCAGGTAAGTGGATGTCCTCATCTGTTTTATGTAAAAGTACTTCCTTTTGTATCTCTGATATGTTTTGATGTTGCCTTTCTGTTTGGACTGTATTATAGCAAGAATTCTCATGTTTCTGTCTTTCAAGCTCTTCTTTGTGCTTTCTGTATTTTTCCTCAGCAATCATTAAAGGGGTCTTAAATTTTCTCATATAAGGTTTTGGACTGTGTTCTCCTGTACTGGCTGGAAAAGAATGTGATTTTATGAGAGGTGCGACCTGTTTCCTTTTGGTTGCTGAAATTTCTGGAATGGTTTGTGAAAGAGACCTTGTAGAGTCCATAGATAATTGTTTTATTTCATCAAGACTTTTTCTAGCAATGTTTTGCTTTGTTGCTGTGTGTTCACTGTGAGGTGCCATTATCATTTTTGTCAGATCCTCTGAGGGAGTAATTGTACATTCCATTCTTGGAAGGGAATTTTCCATTTCAACTTTTGAGGAGTCTTGACTCTTTTTATCTCCTATCCTCTTAAAAAATTTGGGTTTGGGGAGTGTGGGAGGTGGCACACGTACCCCTGATTTTCCTGTTATGATTTTAGCCTGAGAATGAATTTGCTGAGAGTTTGAGGATTCTTCTGGGGAATACTGTGTTAATGTTTCACTATGTTTCCCTTGAATGGAGGAGGAAGGAAGACGTGTGGGTTTTAGAGCTAGAGTTGGAGTTGGATATGGTTGAATCTCTGACACACATTCTCTGTCAGATCTCACTTCTTCTGGTGGCGGGGGAAGTGGGAGGACTGGGAAACTTTCACATTCTGCCTTTATCTTGGCTGAGGACAGTGATGGGGGAAAGACATTTTTTTCAGGCAACATCATTAAAGGAGGTGGCGGAGGAAGAGGAAATTCAATTTCTGATGATGAGTTGGAGGGTGGAGGAGGAGGAGGAGATGGAGGTGGAAGAGGGCACTCATTTTCTTTAACATTATTTTTAGGATTAAAGTTGACTGGATTAAAAGACATTTCCATTGCCATTTTTAAGTCTGTGGAAGTATTTGTCTTCATTAGAAAGCCTTGGCTCTTCAGATGAACATTCTGTTTCTTGTCAGCTATCTTAAATTTATTGTGGTCTTCTTGCAAGAATTTCACTTCTGTTACATTTGAGGTGTCTTGATCTATAGGCAAACTCTGCCACATTGGCTGAAAGTGCACATTCTTTATATCTTTATTAGAATATTTCATTTCTTGTTTTAACAAAGTTTGCTTCTGACTGCCCCCTGTAACTTCACACATTTTTCCAATTGTCTTATTGACTGGACCCTGGGCAGGGCCAGACATGGGGTTTTGTGTATCTTTTGATCTTTTAATGTCTTTGGAATTCTTGGAACATGTTGCAGGGAATGCCTCAGTCTCCTGAGAATCATTCTTCAGTTGGCAGGCTTGTATCTGTTGCTTTTCAACGTTTTTGTTACTAGATTGGGTGGCATTATAGACATTATCCTTTTCCTGTTCCTTAACTTTCTTTGACTCATTAGTTGTTAGACTTTCATGGGCTGACAGAGTTGAAATCATCTGTTTCCTCATATAGTCATTTCTAAGCTTCTCTCTTGTGGTATCAGTCCAGATACCCATTCTGTCCCCTGATTCCAATACATTTTTAATGGCTTTATGTTGTGGATTGGATAGTTTTCTAAGACTTTTTTCAAGATCATCATTGTTTTGTTCATGATCTATGACAAATTTAACAGTACCTTTGGGGGCTTTTGGAAGATTAACCTCGGTTCTTTCTTTTGTCCAATTCCCATGGCAAGAACTGTCTGTAGTTTGAGTGAGAGTGCTTATTTCCTCTTGCCACTTGGCTGCTGGCTCAACTTGTCCTGGCCGTGGCTGAAGAACATTTGGCTCTTCTGAGGACCCTGCCACCACAGTGAGCCCATCTTCTCTGATTACCCCTTTTTTATCCACCTCTTTGAAAGTTCTCTGTGCTTCTTTCAGGTTCCTTAATGATGTTTCAAGGTCATCTAGGATAAGCTCCTTTTTCAGAATTTCTGTCCTTGTGTTGGCAGTCCTTTCAAGACATTCAATGGCTTGCTCAATATCACCAGGGATGGCACTAAGCTTAGAATCTTTCCCTTGATGTCCTGAATCCTTAAGTGACTTGACTGTGGCCAGCATGTCACCTCTTCTGGTTTCTTCAGTTTTAGCCACCATTTTCTGATTTATGTCCTGGTTGAAAGAATTCAAGGTTGATTTTGATTTGAATTCAGCTTTTATAATTTCTTCCTTGGGTGTTTTATAAGATATACTCTGAGGCTGTGCCATAAAAACCTTAACTGTGTTATGCACATCTCCTGGGATGATGTCAGTTTCATTAACAGTATGTTTAACCTGAGACTGCCTTTTCTTTAGTAACAGTTTTGTACCCTCAACATCATCACCAATTATAGCTTCCTCTCTTTCTTGTTTGCTAGCTGTTAGTGTTTCACTTGACCCTGTCTGGAGTTGTCTGAGATAATCCAAAGCTCCAGTTTCTATGCATGTTGTAAAAAACTGAACATTTCCCCTTTCAGAGACATCAATTTTAGTCCTTTCAGATATTTTATCTGTTGATATGGATGATAGCAAATTCTGAATAGTATGTTTTACATCACCCCCTGTTACTTTTTCACGCTCAATTGTGTCTCCAGGGCTTTCATGAAGAAGACAATAGAGAGTCATTTTAACATCTCCTTTTTCATCTTCTTGAATTAAAATACCTTTCTTTACAGATCTTTCCTCAGAGGAAAGGTTTCTGATTGCCTGTTGCACATTACCACTCACTATTTCTTCTTTTTCAGCATGAAATTCTGTTGATCTATTCAATAATTGAGTTTTGGTCAAATGAACATTTCCCCTTTCTTCTTCACTAACTAAAATCTCTCTTTTTATACTGTCTTCTTTGGAAAGTAGGTTCACTATTATATTTCTGAGATCAACCCTGATAATGTCTTCTTTCTGTATCTCAGGAGATGCTTGATTCATTAGCTTGTATTTTGCCATTCGGACATCTCCAACCTCATCAGCTTCAATGATAATTCCAGGAGATTCAATAACTCTTTGAGAGTAGAGTTCTTTTAAGGTCTCTTTAATGCTTTTCCCAATAATTTCTACCTTTTCTACTCTATTTTCATTAAATTCATGAAGGGGTGTTGTTTCAAAAAGCCATGTTGTGGTCTTGACATCAGAAGGAGGGATTTCTTCCCTTATAACTTTTGTAACAGTTTCATCTGATTCCTTAATAGAATCCAAAGTTTGATTTTCAAAAAGCCAGACTGCCTGTTTAACATCACCTTTCTGTATATCTTCCTGGGTGACTATTCTGATATTTTCATATTCTGACCCTTCTCCTCTCAGCTCATCTAGAGTGTGGGTTTCAAATAGCCAAGTAGAAGTTTTAACATTGCCTTTTTGTATTTCATTGACATTTACTGTCCTCATATATGTATTCTTATCAAGATTTCCAGACTCAAAAAATTGTTTACTTGTTTTTACATCCCCACTTTGAATATACTCTACAGTGGGCACAACATTATGTAACTCTTTGGAAATTTGGTCCAGTGGCTGGGTTTCAAATCTGTATCTGACAGAACTAACATCCCCCTTCTGAATGTCTTCTTGTGTGACAGATTTAATAACATACACGGTCTCTGATTCATTAATGGAGTCTAGTGGTTTTGTTTCAAAAAGCCACCTTGTCCCACGCACATCTCCATGAATTACCTCTTCCTTTCTAACTGTTGTCACTTCATGGTAATGCCCTTCTCTGTCTTGAATTGCATAGAGTGGCTGGGTTTCAAAGAGCATTCTATAGCTTTTTACATCACCTTTTATAACTTCTTCAGTAATTGTATTGTTGGCACTCTTGTACTCAGATTGTTCTTTAATCTCATCTAAAGAAAAAGTCTCAAAAATAAAGCAGCTCTTTCTCACATCCCCACCTTGTATATCTGTAACTGTTTTCACAAATTCATGACCTTCTTGGATTTCTTTTATCCTATCAATTGGTTGGTTTTCAAAAAGCCATCTACATTTCAAGACACTACCTTTCTGAATATCTTCAGTCTTTAGAGTTTTCATCTTAGTCAAAACTTCTTCTGAGTTGGAACCTATAGAATCAAAGGGCTGATTTTCAAATTTATACCGCATGCTGGAGACATCCCCAGGTTGGATCTCCATTTCTACAGCCTTCACTACCTTTCCTTCTGTTCCTTGTATGCTATCCAAATTCTCTGTCTCAAAAAGAAGACATGCTGTGTGCACATCCCCACCGTGGATCTCCTCCTGTTTTACAGTCTGTAGTTTGATTGCTGCTTCAGAGTCATCTTTTATGGTATCAAGTGGCTGAGTTTCAAAGAGCCAGGTACAAGCTTTGACATCTCCCTTGTGAATGTCTTCATTGCCAGTCATTAGTGACACTTTTTCATAAAGAGATTCCAATGGCTGGGTTTCAAAAAGCCATCTACAGGTTTTGACATCCCCTTTAACAACATCTGTAGCTAATTCAGTTTTACTTTCTATTTCTTCCATCTTATTAAAATATTTAATTGAATCAAGGGGTTGGGTTTCAAATAGCCATTTAGCAGATTTCACATTCCCAGCCTGTATTTCTTGAGAAGATATTCCCCTAATTATCTGAAATTTATGAATGCTTTCATCAAACTGGTCAATAGGCCTTGTTTCAAAAAGCCACCTATAGCTTTTTACATCACCTCTTATGATTTCTTCTTGCTGGACTGTCTTTACTTCATGATATTTTCCAAGGTGATCTTGAATGGCATAAAGGGGTGTTGTTTCAAAGAGTGATTTATTTAGCTCTACAGCACCTCTTGTGACTCCTTCCACCTCTATTTTATGTGATGTATCAAATTTAATTAAATTGTTTGTCTCAAAGATATGTGTGTAATTCCTTACATCTCCCCTATCGATGGCTTCAAGTTTCACTGTTTGTATATACTCTTTTTTATCTTCTCTAATTTCTTCTAGAGGTTGGGTTTCAAAAACCCACTTCTGGTGCTTGACATCCCCCTTTTCTTCTTCAGAGGCAGTAATTTTTTTAAGTCTTCCTACATCAGGGCTATCTTTTAAGGCCTCCATTGGAAGTGTTTCAAACAGATGCTTAGTAGTTTGTACATCACCCCCTATGATCTCTTCAGATTGTGTAGGATCTTCAGCAGGCACATCTTTCAGAATGTCAAGTGGCTGTGTTTCAAACATCCAACACTTTCCAGAGACATCGGTACCTATTACTGTTTCCTTTTTAATGATGACCTCTTCTGACTCTTCTTTGATATTCTCCAAAGGTTGGGTTTCAAATAACCACTTTGCCCTACTCACCCCACCTTTGATATTTTCTTCCACAGATATTCCTCGGACAACTTTAATATCTGTGATTTCCTTGTTAATTGTGTCCAGGGGCTGTGTTTCAAACATCCAGCGTGCTGTTCTCACATCCCCCTTTACAACATCTTCTCTGTGAACAGTTTTAATTTCCAGCATTTGGCCAAAACCATCTCTGATAACATATAGTGGTTGAGTTTCAAAACATTTTATACTTCTTTTAACATCTCCCTTAATTTCTTTGAGCTCAGACCTGAGTTGCAGTAGGTGAACTTCATCCACTGATTCAAGCTGTCCAAGTTGATCCAGAGGTTGAGTTTCAAACATATATCTCACAGTCTTCACATCACCCCCAGAGATGTCCTTTATGGCAGTTACTGCTGAGTCTTCTTGACTTTCATGTATTTTATTCATGGAGTCTAATGGTCTTGTTTCAAACATCCACCGGGCTGTTTGGACATCTCCTCTAGCTAGCTCAGGAATTTTCTCAGCATTTTCTTCAGTGGCAGGAGAATGAATCCCCAATGTATCTATGGGTTGGGTTTCAAACATCCACGTGGTATATTTCACATCACCACCAGTGATTACTTCTTGATCAGCAATACCTTTGGAGATGTTATTTTCATCTGGAGAGTCATTATTAATGGAATCTAATGTCTGATTCTCAAAGATCCATCGCATGGATTGAACCTCTCCCTTCAGAATTTCATCCCACTCCAAGTGTTCTCTTTCTGAGTTCAGACCTTTCTGTGAACTGTCATTTGTATTTTCAAAAACATACCGGGCTTGTTGTACATCTGCTAAAACTGAGTTCCCTGTGCTCACTTGACTAGAAACAATCTCAGAAACCTCACTGATATAATCTTTTTCTAAGTTTTTTCTTAACTCAGGATGGATGTGTTTATATAAACGGTTTAATTCATACAAATTTCTTTGCTTGGAATATAGTTCTTTGGGGACTGGTTGCATTCTAGGAGGGCTAGGGAATTCAGGGGACTGGGAAAATGCTGTCACATTTACTGGAGTCTCAAGCATATCAGGTGGGGGAGGAGGAAATTCTTCTGTCTTTCCTGAAGGAATGGTATTAACTTGTGCTAGAGTTGAGGAAGTAGCACTGTAGTCACTATGTTTTGTGGTTGATGCTTCATTCCTCTGACTGTAAGAAGTACAAGATGTGGAAGAGGTACCCACTAATGATGATGGCTTTAAAGTCTCTTCAAAGTCACTTTTGATCTTTAAGGAGAGAAAATCAAATCACATAAAGATGGATGTAGTGGTGAAGCCTTCCTAGACATTTCCCTTTACCTGCCCACCTGCTGTGACATCTCCATTGTGAATAACAGATGCTATACTTCATTTAAATATCTACCTTAAAACAATATTTAGTATTTGTCATCTTCCTTATTATCCATTTATAATTTTAGAGCTACATTCTTTATTCAATACATCAACAACTCAGTTGTTTAACATTTATGCATAATATTGTTTTTCTCTCCTTTATTTAATGTGCTATGCAGAATAACTATGGGGAAACAATAAAAGTCTTAGTGTACTTTTGAAGGTTGTTTTGTTTTCCTTCAAATTTCAAACATAACAAAACATCTGACATTTAAAATTGTCTTTATTACCTCATCTAATGTTAGTCATTAAACTTTAGAACATATATAATTTTTCTTCCCTCATTTTCTCTAGTGAGAAAAGTTTTAACTCTACCTCTTGTCACATGTAGGATAATATTCTCTTTATATACTGGTTAGAAATTTTTGTTGTTGTTGAGAACCATGTCAAACATTTAGCAATTTGAAAATACTATGCATTTAAGTCTGGTTTTGTATGATGGGTTTCTGTTTAGAGAGATTATCTTACCTTAATCTGCTTGGCTGGGGTTGTCACCTCTTTATCAGAATAAAGGACTTTTTCCTGGGCAGATTTTTCAAATTGTTCTTTTAAAAACTTAGTTGAAACCTTTGGTAACTCTTCATCTTCAGGTGTGTCAATGACTGTGACAACAACAGAATACCAGGGACATTATGTAACTAAAAAATGATACATGAGGAATTATAAAGCTACAGGAAACTTCTCAGAAGTTAACTTAGAAAATAAAAGGTACATATGTGTAAGTACCATATATGTATGTGTGTGTATTCTATATCTATGGATATGTAACTATTGTTTTATAATCTATTATTGTCAAGAAATACAGAAAGTAAAATGGTAGTGTTAGTGAATCTGGATGGGAAGTCATACTTGATGAAATTACCATTTATTTTTTTCTAAACTTTCTATGTACTTGCTTTATTAACATTTATAAAACAAGATCAAAAGGAGAACAGTAAAGGCAGACTTTTTCTTTAAGTAGCAAAATGAAAATATAAATACAGTTCAATAATGCTTTGGTGGCATATGGATTCAATCTTCCTCAAGTCCTTCAGGACTACAAAAACTGCCATTCTCTTTTAGCAAGCAAGACAACCTGTGTCCATTCTATGTGAACACTTACAAATCTGCCTGTCATATGATCTCATATCTATAGGTTGGATAGCTGGATTTTTAAGTGCTCAAATCTGTTTTAAAAGTAATGCAATCAATGTAAACAACTTTGTTATCAGGGATCTTGATAAGTATCATTATTTTCCAGGTTTCTGGGGCAAGAACAATGTTGAGGTGGTCAGCTTATCACATTCTAGGCTTTTAGGATGAATACATCTAGGGTAGATGGGCACTGACCTATTTTAAAAAGTTTTTTTTTCATCTATTACCACAAGCAGAATAAAATTATATGAGTCATTGTTACTAACTTTTCTTAGTTGGATGAACTGTATTTTGAAAGTCCTCTATTCAAACATAGACACTTCAATGGAATAAAAGTATATTAGGATCAAATGATATACAATTCTTACCTGTTTCTTGAACATACTGATGAAACTTGGAAGCTTGGTTTATTTCCTCAGTGTGTTTTTCAAGATGAGGTATCTATGTTTAAAGACAATTTTAAATAAGTACTTGTTTTCAAGAAGCAAGTTATTTCAGTCCTGCACATAAAGCCTTCATCTCAGGTTTTCATCAAAGTCTTGAATACAGGTTGAGAGACACTAATTTAACCTCTACCACTATTTTAATACAAAGGTTTATGCTGCAACATGACACAGACAAATAAACTTGTAAGTTGCACTCATTTTTAGGGTGCTGATTTTATTTTTCAAATATGTCATTTTCAAACTATAGAAAGGGACACTGATTGATGTTAAATACCTAAAGAAAATTAAAAAAAATGCTCACAACTTCAGAATTTCCACAAAGTGTGGAAACTTAAAAGTACTGAGTTTCTAAGTAGTTACCACTTCTGTTCCAAGAACATCAATTTTGTGTGCTCTGGAAGCCTCTTGTTCCTTTTTTTCCATTTCCAGGCCTCTTCTTGAAATGTCAACTTGCCTGTTACGAATTACCTCCTGGGGAAAAAATAAAGAATGACTGAACAAATAGACAAAGTCTTAAGAATGTGTGAAAATTTTAACTTATTTTTATTAATGAAATTTCAGTAAAGAGGATTCTGAAAGAAGAAAAGGAGAAGAACAAGACTCCACAGTATATTAGTTTGCTTGGTTACTTTAACAAACTTATCATGAACTTAATGGCCCAAAACTGTATGAACTTAATATTTTACAGTTAGGTAGGTCAATAACCCTGAATGTGTCTCACTGGATACTGTCAATTGTCAGAAGTTATGCACTTCTTTCTTCAGGTTCTATGGAAGACTATAAGAATACATATACTTGAAGTTGGGATTCATTATTTTCTTTATATTTATATGTATAAGAAATACTAATTTTCAGTTTTTATAAAAAATTAGTCTCAAATTAGTAGTGAGTAGCAAAATGAACAAAAGTGTATTTTAATCAAATGGGTGATTTTTCTCTTTATGCTGAATTAGTTTTAGGTTATCAAATGGTAATGCTTTAAGACAAGAATAAATTTAAAATTAACTCATGAGATCTTGATTTGTGACATTTTGATGTGTGTGTGGGGGTGCTAATGGACTTGTAGTATGTGGTCTCCTTACCCCCCAAAGGCATTTTATTTATAGGGTCAAAGTTCTGATTGATCAAGGGATAGTCAGACATTTGTGATATAAAATATAATATGCTCTTATTACACTCTTCTGAAAATGGGAATCAAGAGAAGAGTTGATACCTCCCAAGAGTCCCAACAAGGAGTTGAAGGCAATTTAAAGTTTTACAATTTAAAATGTAGATCACATTTCAATGATTGGATTAATTAACCAGATGGGAGTTCTTTTACAACATATATAAAATATCAAATCTTTATGTATTTTGATGTACAACTAATTATCTTAAGATTTTACTTTTCAATTATACTTCATAAAAGCTAAAATATATAGAGAGAGTATATCTCACTAAATAGAAAATATTGTATTTTATTTTACAAACAGAATGGTCTTCTTGCCCTAGTTACATATACACATACAGATGTCATCCACATATCTAAAATATTTTTAATTAGCATGCTTGATACAATGTGTGCTAAGGAAAAGCTTAGTTAACAAATGAAGGAAGAAAGAAAGAATGAATGACTAAAATAATAAACTTCCATTAATAAACTTCATTCAACCTTCTATTTGCCAGAGACCATTCCAAAAACAAGGGGCAGAACAGTGATCAAAATGTGTACTTTACTTTCTCCAGAGGGAGTATAGAATATAATCTATATTCTCTCCTTTAAGTTTAAAGATTGCAATTCCATACAGGAAGCTTTGCATAGTCCAATTTTATTGAAGGATAGCAATAATGTTAGACTGGAGGTAAAAATAATAATCATTAAAAGCTACAGATAAAAAATTCATAGACACACAAAAAGTCTGCATGACAGCTACATAAAACTGTGACAAGTCTTTCCATCTACAGAGAAATAACGAGAATATTCTATGGCTTTCTTCAAGACAATGAGAAATAGGATGCACTGATAAATTGGACAGTGAAAGTTGCAAAGGACAGTGTTAGTCTGACTAGCCCTAAGATCTTGTTTAAGGGGACTACAAACATTCCTATAGAATCATTCTCTACCTACACGCCTACATGCCAGGCTGTCTAAAATATCATTTACATGACCCATTCAGCCTTTTTAAAGTTTTAAATTAGCTAACACTAACAAAACTCAAGATTTCCCCACTGCTTTTGAAAGCTTTGTAGACCTGGGAATACCAGGTTTCCATTTCGAGATGGCAGTGGCTAGCAGGAACGAAGTGGTGACCAGCCTTTTCAGCTGGGACAAAGACTTTGTAGTTAGACACTTTTCCTGTAACTCACTATTATTTATCACCAACCAGACATTTTTTTTTTAAAAACCTGCTTCAAATCCAAAGAAATCTGAGCTTCTGATAGATTTTGTTAATTGTTAAACAAAAGAATAGAGTTAGTGATGTGATTCTTAAAACCAAATGCAAAATACTGGATGTAAAGAAACAGTAAAAAACATTGTGAGACATTTTCAAGTTATCATTTTTAGGGCCACCTCATTATACCTAATGTATATCTGTTTGTGTAAAAGCAAGCCATGTCTATCACCTTTAATGTATTTTCTTGTAAGGGATGATACAACATAAACAGTACAAAGATACATAAATTCAGTTTAGAGTTGTAAGTTTCAACTTTAGCATTTATGTACTATTACCAAATAGAACTGTAATTGCTATACTAGTTTGGTATGTTAGTGTCAATGCATCAATTTTACTGCCCCCTGGTTACTGTTATTTACATAAAGCCTGTCTTAAAATGTTCTGAGATTTTGTTTCTATCATTTATTATGTTTCATATCCTGTACCTAGTTTATTTTGGCTTTTAAATCTGACATTCATTCTTCACAATTGCTGATATCTAAGAGTGTAGAGTTAGGTAAAAGGGTGGATCATCTTCATGCTCAGGAAGAAACTAAATTACACAAAATATAATAAAGAATTCTGGCCAGAACACCATACATAAATTCACACAATTCAGGAAATTGGTTCCTGAAAATTAAATTCAAATATAGTTCAGGCTGCAAGAGATAAAATGCAGTTTTGTTCACAGGTGAATTCTCTTGGAGTCAGGAATGGGGGATCAGTTCTAGCTCCCTCTTCTAAAACCTATGGCATAATCCCAAATAAGCTACTAAATCACACCTAAACTCGTTTTTTTTTTTTTTCATTTTATTCAGCCCTTAAGAGAAAGAAAAATAGATGATACATCTGCTGTAATTCTGGAATCTAAAGGAGACAATGTGGTAAATCATAAAATAACATTATGATGCTTGCGTGGCTCACAACTATCTAATGTCAGTTCATATGGGAGCCAAGGATATTATAAAATTCACCCTTGATAAATAAATGCTTCTTCTAAGATTTCTCCAGCCCATTCTGCCTATCCATCTTGCCACTGTGATCATTATTATGGGATAAGAGAGTATACATTTTTACATAAAAATGCAAACTCACTTTTTAGCACAGTGAGTAAGGAAAGAAAAAGATAGACTTGTTGATGGTGACACACTGTAACTGTGACTTTTAGAAGGAGCCCCCAAAATGGCATGAAAGACTGGCAGAGTGATAGATGAGAGCTGCCTCAGTAGAGCAAAAACAAACAAACAAAAAAACAAACAGTTCATGTTCAATGCCAGTAATTCAGCAATTTTACCCATCACTAATCTCATTTTTAATAAAACTAGAAAGGGTTATGATGCATTAATGTATTTGCATCTTTGTCAAACAAACATAAGCATCACCAAAGCTGTGTTATTTGTTAACAAAAATGTCAATGGATTCAAGTTTTGAAAGCATAATCAGTTCTTTCATGCAAAGAACATAACAATCTGCTGTTGATATATGTCTCTATTTAGATGCATTTAAATTCACCCCTGCTTTCTTTTACCCTGTTTTTTCTCTTTATTTTTATTAAAGCTTACTTTAAAAATTACAGTATAGGCCCTCCCTGGTGGCGCAGCGGGTTAAAGCACAGCACTGGGAAGCTAAAGTCACTTCCGCATGAGTTCAATTCCCGCCTGCCCCGGAGGTGACCACATGGCGCGGCAGACCTCTCCTGACCCGCCCGCTGCTCCCCTCAGCAGTGTACTTCGTTGATCTGCCTGTTCTGCTCCCCACTCTGTCTCTGGTGAATCCTCTCACCCTCGGCATCTCTGGCCTGTATCCCAGTTCTGTATGCACAAATAAATAAATCTTAAAAACAAAAATTACAGTATAAAGTTAGTATCTTTAGGGCCTGAGCTTCAAGTACAGTTTTTTTTTTCGTATTAACTGTAAACTTTTAAAGTCTTAGTTCAAAGATGATTTGCTCTTTGAAATCTTTACTGACACTGCACAGTTAGCTATTTCATTCTGTCAGTCTTCATCTCTTTTTGTTTACTTGTCACATCTCACAGTCATCATCTAATAATATAACCCTCTTATTTAACCAAAATCATGCATCTTTATATCCCATTGTTTAGCTTCTCAGGACACAATAAATTCTTCCCCAAATACAAAGGAGAAAATGCAGCTATCATATTTTTCTAGGATTTTGAAAATGTCATGAATTTATAAATATCTGCATTAAAATTTAAGTAGTT
The DNA here is from genome assembly GCF_000260355.1 of Condylura cristata. Taxonomy (NCBI): domain Eukaryota; kingdom Metazoa; phylum Chordata; class Mammalia; order Eulipotyphla; family Talpidae; genus Condylura; species Condylura cristata. The sequence goes on from NW_004567103.1 coordinate 48,696,408, forward strand.
AAATTTTTCATATAATCCTTCATTTTTTGGCACTTATTGTCAAACTTTGATACAGAACATTTCATAATTGGCAGGTGCAGTTGCAGAAGCTGTTGTGTATAATATAGTATGTCAATCAATTTATAAAGTGCACTCAGAAAAAGGATTCTTGACAACATTTCAAGTGATCAGGACATCTATGGAAAAATGTGGACAGTCTGTAATGCTGTGAAGAGTAGTTGGCATCATTGGCATGAAGACAAGTACTATCAACAAACAAAAACAAACAAACAAATAAAAATTCAAAGGGAAAAAACACACAAAGGGAAAGACGCTTACAAAATCGGAAAACATATTTTTAAATCATATCTTATAAAAAGATCTTCTGGTGTGAAAAAAAAATTTTGTTTTTGTTTTTTGTTTTTTTGTGAATGGCTTTTACTCATTGAATTACTGAATCTGTTTTGTCAAATATGTGGAAACAGCAACAGAATGCATTGGGTAGAATTAGATTGACAGCAAAAAGTTAAGCTGAGATATTTAGAATGACAATGGAAAATAATAAGTTTATCTTCAATTTTGATTTATCTAAATAAGGAACATATGTCAATGAACAAAAAAGGTCAAGGTGGTGATAAACAAGATCCTTTGATTAACCAAGTAAATTCACAAGTAAATCATCCAGTTTTTCTTGGTTCCATAGCAATCCTGCTAAAAGCTTTGAGTAGGTATTTGCTGGATTGTGGAAACTAGGAAACTAATGTTGTAAAATATTAGAAATGAAAGTGTTAAGGTAATGACTTTTTCTTTGAAGATCACTGCATCCCCAAGTATGTGTGATTTTATAGAGTTTCACCAATGCATTTATTTATTCAGCTTCTGTGCACCAAGTATCTCCATAAGTAGAGAGTATTTCAATAAAATTTTGTGACTAAATTTCTACTTACCTATCTGCCTACCTACTTACTTACCTATGATCTATGCATATGTCTACTTGTAAAATATATAAAAATATATTTTATATTTAATGGAATAAATAGTCTCACCTTGAAATTCTGTTGAGACAAGAATTCTAAATATGTTCAGATGCATGAATTATGCAGGTTTCTTCTCAGAGGAGAGAAGTATTTCCATGCAATTTCAATTCTCTCTCGACTCAAATAACTATTCCTTGGTCATATTTAGTTATAAAGAATAAAATATCATTTTTAAAAATAATTAATTTAAAAATAGAGACGTTTGCCTTCAAAAAAGATGATTCTGTATAAGTAAGGCAAATCTAACTGCTAGAACTCTGTCCTCTATTTCCAAAAAGTATTATTATAGAGCCATTGTTCAGAGTCCCAAATTGTAAAGATTCATGATAAACATAGAAAGGTGTACTCCCCTATAACCAATTGATTCATATGCCCTATGTATAACTATCTCTTGAGACAATGACCTCTTTCCCCTAGAACTTGTGACCTATTTAAGCCTCCACATATATAGTCCATTATTTTAGTAGTCTCCTAAAACTTATCTTCTCTCAGATGATCTTGACCCTGCTTTTATCAATCCCATACAGTCAGAAGAATATTTCTTAAATGCATGTCTGTTCATCTTACTCTCGTATTTTAACTTTTTCAATGATTTCTGAGAAAATAAAGTAACAATTCTTTATCATAGCATAAACTTTTCTCTATTATCTGGCCTTTGTCTACATTTCCAAATTCATGTCTCAATTACTCCTCACCATATTCACACACACACACACACACACACACACACACACACACACACATATATATATTATGCCACTTTATCTTTTACATAAATTGTTCCTTTTGCCTTGAATATGATTCTACATTCATGAAAAATGACTTTAAGTCTCAGCCGAAACATTCTTCACCCCCAGATGTCCTCAACGTCTGCCTTCATCTAGAAGGGACACAGCATAGTTTCCTTGTGTTACAACAAATCACCTTTACATTTTGTATCACAGAATCTACCATATTGCACTTGTAATTATTTGTTATATGCCTGTCCCTTTGATAGAGTGAGTTTCTTCAGGGCAAAATAATATCATAGTCATTACTGAATCTTTTGTTTCTGACAGATGGTGAGTATTTAATGATCACCAACTGTATAAGACACAGATTTTGAAGCTATCCTTCTAGAATAGGATCACATTTATCCCCACAAAGAAAAATATTCTTCATGAACATGAAGGTCTTCTTAAATATAATGGGAACAGTTTAAACACTCCTGTTTTAAAAACAGACAACACTATTACATAGAAATACTATAAATATTAATAATATTAACAGTGAACTAGCACTGAACTAGTGCTGCTGTGGCTGCAGATAGCTTCATAGTGCTGTGCTTAACCTCCTGCACCATCAGGGAGGGTCCACAGCCTGCCTCTTTCTTCTCATTGTCCCTCTGAGTCTTTATGGCCCTTGTGTTGTGAGGACTGACATTTTAAAGCAAGAATGAAGGAGTATAGTTAAAACTGATTTGGTGCTAACGTAAGCATTGTAAGGATGTCTGTGCAAGCAAGGCATTTCGGGATAATTATTAGTGATGACAACAAATGAATCACTATGGTCCCTTGGATTTTATTCAAAACAGGTGAAAAATAGAAGGGGTAATTAGCTGCAATCTCACTAGTGAATGTACCTTTTAGCAACATGGGGAATGGAAAGACACTGAAGAGGATTATGGTTAGAGGTTGTCATCAATTCAAGTGAGAAATTAGGCAAATAAGTCACAAGTAATTTCAATCTCACTTGGAATCCACATTTGTAAAATACTGGTTACAACTAGAGCAGAGCACTGTTGGAGACAGGAGGTGCTACCTTGGGTTGAGCTGTTGTACTGGTCAGGCAATATACAAGGCCCTTTACAATTGTATAGTGTCTAATTTCCTTAAAATTCTACCATTCTTGAATTCTGTGAGTTGACTGCATATGCATTGTAGGGATAATGCTATATACAATGTTTAAAAAGTAGCAAAGATATAATGATAATGTATTTACTAAAATTCAGTCAACTGAATTTTGAACCAGTACTTTTAACACCTAGATAAAAAGGTTTTATATATATATATATATATTTTTATATATATATATATATAATATTTATTTATGCATACAGAACTGGGGTACAGGCCAGAGGTGGTGATAGAATTCACCAGAGATAAATTTGGAGCAGAACAGCCCGACAGACAAAGTACACTGGTGAGGGGAGCAGTGGGCGGGTCAGGAGAGGTCTGCCGCACCATGTGGGTCACCTCTGGGGCAGGCAGGGGTCGAGCTCATGCTAAAGTGGCTTAAGCTTCTTAGTGCTGTGCTTTAACCCGCTGTGCCACCAGGAGAGTCCAAAAGGTAATATATTTTAATACGTATGGCTGATATACTTAGAATATGTTTAATGTTGGGGGCAAGGGGGAAAAACCACTATCCTCAAGTAGCTAAATATATTGAAGAATGCGCACAGTTCTGAAATGTGTTCAAAGAATCAAAAAATTATTTTTAGTACAATTGTATACAGTAAATTTGGGATACTCGTTATTTAAAAATCACTGAGTCTTTCACTATAATATCATTTTCACTAGTGTATTAAGCAGCTACAAAGTACACTTGCTTTAGGGTTGGTGATCAGCAAAACATCTTTTCTATGACTATAACACTGGTCATAAAGAATAAAGATTCAATAAATGTAAAAATTAGAGGTGTCTCAAATTGAAAAAAAAACTTCTTACAAAAAGAGGACAAAGAAGTATTTGCTTTAAGCAAAGGCTTAAAAGTTTCATCTTACATTAAAAAAAATCCATTGAAAATTAGTAAAAATTGAGCCACTTAACTCCCACAGATTTATGGAAATAAATGAGATGAAATTAAAGTCAAAGGCATCCTCTAAGATTAGGGCTGGACTTTCCTCCAATGAAGTTTATCAGTACCAGTGCACTAAATGGATAGAAAAAGCCACAATGTGATACAGACTCATCACTGGATATAAAGTTCATAAGGATAAGGACAGATTAGTACAGATGATATCCAAATACGCTTTTATAAAGAGTGACCAGTTCTAAAAATTTAATTCAAGTACAGTGGCCTATCAAACACTAAGAGATAAATATTTGATCACATATCCCAAAATATTATTTAGAGAGATTATACTGAACATAGGTGTCAAAGCCATCATCATTATATATATATATATGATTTTATTTATTTGTGCATACAGAACTGGGGTACAGGCCAGAGGCTCAGGGGTGGTGAGGTGCTTCACCAGAGACAGAGTAGGGAGCAGAACAGGCAGATCGAGGAAGTACACTGCTGAGGGGAGCAGCGGGCAGGTCAGAAGAGGTCTGCCACGCCATGTGGATCTCCATGTGGCAGGCGGGGATCCAACTCATGCGGAATTGGCTTTAGCTTTTCAGTGCTGTGCTTTAACCCGCTGCACCACCAGGGAGGGCCAGCCATCATCATTATATTTAACTAACACTGTGTGGTATTGTCTGTCACACAGCTATTTTTATAGGAGGAAGTCAATGTATTTGTACTTGGTTCAGATCTAGAAAATGTAACTACATCTACATTTACATTATAGGTACCTAAAATTCTTTTGATTATATTTTTTCATCTCCCCTCTTTACCATAAACAATTGCTTTTTTTTCTCTATATTCTGTACTCAGACTTGATGGCATATTGCTTCATTTTCATAATTCCCTCTGTAGTAATGAAAGGCCCAGGGAAAGAGGACAGGAAGGAAAAGGAGTTGGAGGAGGGCATGCAAAACTCATTTTTAGATCCTCAAATACAACAAAAAAACTTACAGAATATGTAATGTGGGGACTCAGTTTATGTTTTTAGAATAATGATATAAAAATTTTATGCTAAAAGTTCTTGAACTAAACCCCCACCTATAAAGCATTGACCTTATTGAAGCACCCAAACTCTTCCAGATGTTTCTAAATGTTTATTTGTGCAATATGGCAAGTTACAGAAATTGACTATTGCAATGTGTATTCTGAAGACAAAGCATGGATTTCAAATGCCAGTGCAGGGTGAGGTCTGTATTGAAGGCACTGGTATTTGCTCCTATATAAGGAAGACTGATTACGTGTTTGGCTCCCCCTGTTGGTACTAATCTGACAGTCTAATGGCTGGTGCATGGGCACAGCCTGGTTTTCTTGGTGGGGTTGGAAATGAAGTAACCTCAATTGCTTCCTAAAGAGATGAACAATATTTTGCTGCCCCACGCCAGAACAGATAATTCAAGACAGAGGGAGTTAAAAGCAAATGTGAGAAAAGGCTATTAGAAGATGTAATCTTATTCTAGGTTCTGTGATGAGATATGCCAGGATGCTGGGGGGGAAAAAAAAGAATTTCCCAAGCATGTCTTTGCAATAGCATGGTACTAAGGACAGAATTCCCTTTCCCTTTGTTCCCATGACTGAACAACTTAAAAAATATTTTATTTATTTATGCATACAAGAACTGGGGTGCAGGCCAGAGGTATGGGGAGTGAGAGGATTCACCAGAGACAGAGTAGGGAGCAGTACAGGTGAAGCTACAGAAATACACTGTTGAGGGGATCAGTGGGCAAGACAGGAGAGGTCTGCTGTGCCATGTGGGTCAGCTCCCTGATTGGGGATAGAGCTCAGGCCACAGTGTCTGCCAATAACTTGATAGCCCCAAAACTTTAACCCCTGTCCCACCAGGGAGGCCCAAGAACAAATTTTTATTTTTGCCTTTACATCCCCCTTCCAGTGTACCTGACATTTCCCCGTCTGGCTCTAATCTGGACATAGCTTGACCTCTGCTTGTGCTTTGGGGGCTGCAGGAGGGATACTAGGGTGACTATATCTTAGAGCTCATAAACCTATACCTGGACTGAAGCCAACATCTCACCTGTCCATTGTCAGAGCCACTGCCAGGGTCTGGTCCATGGCAGCACCTAACACTCTCTCCATTCCAGGCCCATTTTAAAGCATGCAGTTTTGAGGGTCCTGGGGTGACCCTCATTCTGCCTGCTAACAACTATATCTGTTTTAATATCTTTTTCAACATCAAATACTTTTTGAGGTTACCTGTGCAAGCACTAAGGACATGAAACTGCTGTGATTTTGTTTCTTTGGCAAGATGGTACAGGTGATACTCCCTCAACAACTTGGAATGCTGTGATAAGAACAGCATTGCTCTTTTTTTCCGAAAGCAATCCCAATTCATTTTCCTTTAAGGCATGAAGGGTATATCTGTAAGTGCACTTGTCTTCTATAAATGAAACTGAAAATGGCTTCTATAAGAACAAATAGATTTACCAAAACAGAAAACCGACAGTACCATTAAGGAAAAGAGGAGCTGTGGTAGTGATATTCCAATAATTGGAGTAAACATTGCTCCTGAAAATTCTGCTCTGGAGAGTGAGTAAGATGAATTACAAAAAGAAAAGTCACCAATTCACAATTTTTGGAAAGCATTTAAATTTGTGCTTGAAATTCAGTCTTATTAATAAATGTTTCTACTATCCACTGGGAAACAGTGCCCGGTCATCAAAAAAATGGCTCATTTAGTTATTTATACTACCTTAGTGAAACCTAGCCTGAATCAAAAACTGTTACTCTTCATCAAGAAAATAGTTTCCATACAAGACCTGGGCAAACACTGGCAACACTGCCACTGGATGGGGGACGGGGGGTGGGGAGGATGGAGGGAAAGAACCTCTCTCTGTGCTAGCAAGAGAACTCATATCCCAGCAGATTCTGCAGAAGGAAGCTGAAATTAGGAGTTACAAAGAGACCATGACTGAGATTATAGTCTGCCTCAACAACTGCCATTGACTGCATTTGGGAATAGCAGAGGTATGACTGGCGTCAGTTGATCTCAGAGGATGATTACTGCCCCAGGGGAGGAGCACACATTGGTTTACTTATGTAAAAAGCTAATCGACTATCAACATGTTCATTGCATCATTGAGTAAGGTTCTCACTTTATAATTAAGTCCTGTGTTTTTTTAGAAAATATTATTTGTACAGAAACAACAAAGGTACAAACTCAAGAGAAATTAAATAATCCTAGCAAACTAGAAAACAAACAAAAAAAAACATTTAATGGAAGATTCCAATAATTAAATGTCAATTCTAGTTCTTGGTATATCAATGTAGCCTACATTAATAAATATATTTGTTTTTAAATTCTAATTAATGGGTTTAGTTTAATCTTTTCATATATCTCTTTAGCTTCTTTATATATATATATTATTTTGTTTGTTTTCAATATTTGACTAGGTCTTTGTACATACCCACAAATATAGTCAAATGCAAATACCCACAATTTCAATACTGGCTGCCATCAACAAAGGGGTTACTTAGGTTTGGAGGTGTTTGTAAGTTATTTGTTTAACTGCATGCCTTATACTGACCATGAATTGTTCGAGCCCTGCTTTCTCTGTATTCTCCATAATGCTTTGTTCTTTCCTTTTACTACAGTGGGCCTCTCAAGAGAAATCATTATAAGCAGAATAGCCCTGATGACAGGATGATGGAGGAGATCAGAAGCCTCAGAGGAAAACCAAGAGGGCAGAATGCAAATCTGTAATAGAGAGATCCCCAGGAAAAGGGGAGGTTCCAGGTTCCCTGCCCCAAGGGAGGGTGAAGCTGAGCAGGGAGCTGAGGAAGATGGAGAGGAGACAAAAGAAGGAATGAAGCAGGATAGAGAGAAAGAAGAAGACATGGAGGAGGTAGATAGGGCAGAGAGACATGTGAAGAAACTTCACTGGCTTCCTAGTCCTGGACCGCGTGAACTCAGCCTTATGACCTGGTTCCCAATGCAACTGTATCAATTCCTTTTATCTATTCAAGCCACCCAAACCCTCCTGCACAGCAAGGGGTAGTTAAGACTTTAACCTTATTAATTGATACCTGGGCATGATTTTATTCTAAATCCTTATCCAGTCAGAGAAAAGCTAGGAGGTGGAGTGCCCAGGACTCTGTAAAGATGTCCCCCTGCAGTCGAGACTGATGAAGAAGCCAACAGAGGACTTGTGGAAACTATCACATTCTGTACCAATTCAATGAATCCTGGGGTAGAGACCTGTACGTGCTTCAGAAGGAGCATAGAGGGCACACTAGACCGACTGGTAGTGTAGGACTGAGCACAAGCAGAGGCAAAAACAGTGGTTTGGTACAGTTCGTAGAGAAAGTCACTTTTGTTTCACTCTCAGAAATAGAAGCGCTCCCAGAATTTAGTTTGTGTATTTGCTTTTGCTTACCTTAAGTTAATGTATGCAGTACTAAGAGCAGTTAATTTACTTCACAAATTATGCAGGATTTTTTTTAACTAGAAAAATGCATTTTTCTTTTCATTTCTACAGAAGAGTGTAAGATTTCATATTGACTTTCCTACAGAGTTACAGGAAGGTGGACTGGTAGGAAGCGATGACAGAATGTGAGCAGCATGAGGTTAAGGCTGCTAAATGGCCAGGGACCCCACATGGGTGGGAAAAGCAGGGATGGAGTGGGCCACCATGAGCACAGCAGCATTTTAAGGCAAGAGAAGAGGAGGAAAAAGGCAAATCATGAAATATGCATCTACATATTTGGTGTAAGACTACATTTCTCTTTATTGTTGAATTGATAGGAAAACCAAGGTGCTAGTGTAGAGCAAAGCTGGTTTATTTCCTAACGAAGTCAGGAGCTGGAATATTTAAGAGTTAACTAGTTAACTTCAGTTAGAAGAATTCTGCTTCAAGGAACTCCCGCAAGACTGACCACAGCTGGATTACAGACTGCAAAAGTCGAGTTTGATTGTTGTTGGTTATTTTTTTTGTCAGACCCTTGGCTTTTGGGTTCTGAATCAGTATTTAAAAGTTTATCTTACTGTGTTGTTTTCATCAGTAAAGGCTTCTCAGATGCAGGCAGTGAGGAAGAATATAAAGATTTTAAAGCTTCAGGATTTGGAAGGGAAAAGCAGTGCAAGACTTACTATTTGGAGTACTAATTTCTCACAGAGTGAGATCGTTAAGTCTAACTGGCATATGAACCTTACTTGTGTCTCTGAGGACAAGGATTGTGTGACTTGTTTTTGTTTTCATTTATTTTTATTTCATTTATTATTTATTTTTATTTTTACATCCTTTTAAAGTTTTTCATGGTTTAAAATGTCTCCCTCCATAGTTTGATCTGTGTTTCCCTGGTCCTCCTTGCCCCACAGCATACATGGTTCCCTGCTGGGAACATTCAGCCTGTGGACATGGACACTCCCTGGCCCATGTGTAAGAAAAAGTTACAATTTTCTAGCAAATTTTTCTATCTTTTTTTTTTTTAAGCACTTGTACCTATTAACATGGTATGCTGAAAAAAATACTTATTTTTTTAACCAGGCCAATTATACAGATATATTTATCTTCATTGCTTAAACTGCACATCAGAAAACAGAACAAGGTAGTTGCCACCCCTCACAAAAACTTTCCCTCCCAAACATCAACGAGAACTTACTGAGAAACAACAAGTGTAGAAATGAACAAAATCAACACTCCTTCAACTCTTCCTCATTTTTAAAAGCAGTACAGGCTTTTTTCCATGATTCAATTCGTGTATAAATTATATTATTTTCCTTTCAGTACATCTTGTCACAATACTGTGAATAAAGCAGTGTTCAAAAGCAAATGCTATGCTATGCTATTCATTTGCTCCCATTTAAAAAACAATTCTTTATTCATAAAGGCTTTGGAGGGCAGTAACATACCTGGGCAAAATATGTTTTATGCATATTCTTCTCCTCAGCCTTCTGAGAGGTCCAGCTCATCTTGTCATTTCCTAGAGCTTAGGTTAAGCACTCTTGCCTCAAAAGAAGACCTACTGTTATAAATTTTAAAATATGCACTAAAGTTACTGACTTCTCCAAAGCAACACAGCATATTTTAAGTATAAATATATTTAAATCATACACAGGGATGTTAGATTTAAACTAATCTTTAATTACCTAATAAGCTATTGGAAAATGATTCTGTCTAAAGGGAGCAAAAAACAAAAAAGAAAGCTAAGATGCGAGACACAGAACAATGAGATCCTTCTTTCCCCCTTTTACGTCAGTGCTTATGAATAATATTTTACATTGAGAATAATTATCACTTGATTATGTTCTCTTAGCTCCAGCAGCAATCCTACTGATGGTAATTGCTGGTGTTTATTGAACAATTCATATATGTCAGGCATCAGAGTAAGAGTTTTACATGAATTATCTCATTTTACTCTTCAAACACCTCTTAGTTCATCCACATTTTATAGCAGAGAGTAGGTGACAAAATCAGGGGATTACAGTTTGAGCCATTCCTCTAAATGTCCTCATTGGGGTAACTTTAAGTTATATTAGTAACTTAAAATTGGTGCACACAATTAAAAGACAATAAATGATACTTTGGGTCTTAATCGTGTGTGTTGACAGAGATCTAGGTTAGGATGGGGCTATTAATAGTAATGTATGACCTTGAAAAATTATGTAAGCAGCAGGAGGCTCAAGGTAGCTTTAAAGCTCCTGTATGATAAATGCTTTGCAATGTGTACATTTAGCTGATGAGAATATGTTTAGTTTGCTAGAAAATAATTGTGGGTCACCTTTAAAAAGTCTAAAACACAGATGTCAGATTATATCTGTTATAAGCTGTCAAAAATGCTTTCTATCAACTTACATTGTCCAGAGATTGTTGCAAATCCACATAATCTTACAGAATGTTACTGTTTACATTAGGGTTTTTGCAACAGCATATGTATGAAGAAAGATGCATACAGTCTTGAAGCTCCCTACTGGTCACATCAGAACTTTCAGCAGGGAGGGATTATGAATGCTTTAGATTTTTGACATGAATTCATGAATTCAGTACAGTCATTTTCACGTGAAAGTATTTACCTAAGTACTGTATTGCACTGATTATTCCCCAAATTTTTGGAGCTCTATCTGTTCTTCCCTACTTCAGCCACTTTAAAAGAAAAAAAAGAAAATAAGCTACTTGAGAAAAGAAGAGGCTTCCAAGACCCCGCAGTTAATACACAAAGAGCTATTCAGCACTGCATAAATATGGAGGAAGGACAAGTGAGAAATTCAAATGAGAAGATGACAATCAGAGCCTAAGTGTGGGACAGTAAACCAAGCAGGGACAGTTCAGATTGGTCATGAGTCCAAGGTTTGGGGACTGGGGTTGAGGGGGTGCAGAGGGAGGAAGCAAGGGGTGGTAATATTCTGAAATTAGATTTGGTGACAATATACAACTCTGTAAATACACTAAACAGCCACTGAGCTGCACACTTAAAATGGATAAATGTTATGGTATGCAAGTTAAATCTCAATAAAGATAAATGAAGAACAGGATTGACTTTTAAAAAGCCCAGAAACTATAGAAAGGACAAGTGAAAATGACAATGTCAGTCATTCCAATAATACATTTATTCTAAAATCTGTTTCAATATATTTCAAGATAACCTCTAAAGGATGAGGCGTTAGAATATTCAGAATGTTCTTCCAAAAGAGAGCCTATTGTAGTGAGTGGACTAAGAGCACCCCTTTAAGTGATCCTTTCCATTTTAGTGTTATAGGATCTATTGATTTGCACTAGTATGCTGAGAACTCAGTCTTAAAACAAAATCAGAGACAATTCTGATGAGATATTATAAATGAAGACACCAAGAGGAGACATACCAAATGGCTTATATAACTGTAAGGAGAGTTGGATTTCAGTTATATCTACTGGAATCAGTTATGTCTGTTTGGATCTCCTTGGGTAATGTTAAACACAATACTTACTACCAGAGCCTCCTAATAAAGATTCTCCAACATGGCCTTCTAGGAAGCTGAATCCTAGCCCCAAGCTCCCTGCAAGGACTTCTGACTTTCTGACTGTTCACAGTGGTCCCCTTTTCTAAATTAAGTAAGGATACTCCACAGAGCTAGCAGCGACACTGCAAAATGTTAAAAAAAAAAAAAAAAAAAAAAAAGGGTCCTCCCTGGTGGCACAAGGGGTTAAAGTGCTGAACTATGAAGCTATGAACTCCAAGTAAAAGCTCAAAATCTCGTATGCGTTCTCCTGAAAAAAAAAAAAAAAAAAAACAGAACTCTAAAGCATGACAAGTCTACAATACATAAGTAGGGCATTATCCCAAGTTTAAAATGTCTGGCAAAAATGAGAGTTCCTATAAGTTACACTTCACCTTTTTCTATTTAAGAATCCCCTTTATTAATAGTTATAAATTAGCAATGATCAGTCAACAGAAGGGATCTTAAACTTCAGAGACAGCTTAATTTTCAAAACTTGTTTAGCCTCATTGTTGATATCCCAGACAACTATTACCAAATTGTCAATTAATTTACCTTGAGATATCTGACTTCAGTACATTAGAAAGGAAAAAGCCAGTTTGGAGTTAATTACTACACCCTATGAAACTATTTTTAATATTGACATTAAATATTGTCAGCAACCCAAAACAAATATTATTTCTTTTACCTTTAATTAAACTTGATTTTCAAATTAATATTAATTTTTATATGTCGACTAAATAAATACTCTGGCCAGGGGCAGACTAGCAGAGAGATAAATTTCAAGTATACTTTAAATAAACAAAAGTGACTGAAAACACTATCAGAGCCGACAACAGTTTAGGTAAGAAAGAATTAACTGTCTGTCTCTAGCAGTAATTGTCTTGTCTTCAGTTCTCACTGATGAAAGAATGTACTGAAGTAGCTTAAAAACTTTAAGTAGACATCTAAGACATGATTTTTCTTTATTTCCCCTCTAGTACAAATTTGACAAATTATATCAGAGAAATGGTATAAGCCAGCTCTTCTAGTATACCACCAGCAGTTATAGGATATCTCCCTGTACACTATGCACTTTTGCAACTACAGAACGTTCCTTTTGGCTTAAGCCATTTTTTTTTTTTTTAAGATTTATTTATTCATACAGAACTGGGGTACAGGCCAGAGATGCGGAGGGTGAGAGGATTCACCAGAGACAGAGTGGGGAGCAGAACAGGCAGATCAATGAAGTACACTGCTGAGGGGAGCAGCGGGCGGGTCAGGAGAGGTCTGCCTCGCCATGTGGATCTCCTCCAGGGCAGGCGGGAATCGAACTCAGGCGGAAATGGCTTAAGCTTCTTAGTGCTGTGCTTTAGCCCGCTGCGCCACCAGGGAGGGCCCTGGCTTAAGCCATTTTTAGTTGAGTTTTTGATCTTTTGCAATATTAAAGAGTCCTAAGTGATTCAAGTTCATGCCTAATGAAATACTTTCACAGAAATTAGTCTTTGTCATATTATACTTCCACAATAATCACATTTGATAGACAAATTATTCACCATTTTCTCCATCTAACTCATCAGAAATTAAGGTTTGAGGGGCTATGAATCTGGTTTGACAGACCCAGTAAAAAATAAAGATGTAGAGTCACCTGTTCAAAATTATTAGTAACTTCACAATGTTGACAGCAGAGCATTAAAATAGGTACAGATTTTTTTTAAAAGATTGGGTTTGTGTAACCACCCAGGTCAGACACGTGTGAAGGTGGTCCTAGACCTCTGTCTGTCATTCATCTGGTAAGTGGCAGAGATGGAATGTGAACTCAAATCTACATGTCCATAACTCTTATACTTTGTCTCACTTCTTCCCTGTGCAATAAAATATCTGTAAATGCATTATTTAAGCTATATGGAATTTTTTCACTTAAATTATTAATGATACATACATTTTTTGGTTTTGATCAACTTCAAGAAAATATGCACACTAGTTTCACTTGAAGAGTCCTATGTTGCAACAATTACATATGAAATCACAAGTATACTCAATCTTAATTTCTTAGTTACATGGTTTTCTTTAGGTAAAATTAAATCTTATCATAAATTGATTGAGCTACCTATAATGCATATTTTTCACTTTTCAGAACAAATCAGAAAAAGAAAACAAATACTACTTTCATGTATTAGATTTTTTTATCACTTTATCTGGCATAACTCTACTACTACCACCACATATATAACTAGTTGCCTTATTCTTCTTAAACCTTTGTGAACTAAATATCCTAAGGAAGTTTATAAAAAAACCTACATTTATCATCCACTACAAACATTTCAGAAACAGCCCAATAGTTTTTCTTTATCAAAATACAGACCAGAATATAGTTGTTATGGCACAATTGCTATTTTACAAGGTCTCAATCTAATGAATTTTATTATTTGCATATTCACATTAAAATTATGATATACCAGGATAGTATTTTCTGATTATGATAATGGAGTAATGATTTTTTTTTTTAATCTAAGATAACATTTAGAAGTTGCCTCTTGCTTTTTAGGTAACATCTAGTACTACTGCTCAATTTTTGATGATTTAAAGAACACAGAAAATTCACCAAATAATCAGCTGAACAATGCCTCAGATTTAATCCAGCCAAGCAACTGAATAGTTTATCATGATTTACAAACTAGAAGTAGAGACTTATTAGAAACATTGTTGAGACTTAATAGAAACATTGTTTTCAACATTTCTATTTACCTGTTGACTGACTGAGGCTATTTAATTTTCATTTATGTTTGAAATGTTAGAAGCTGAGATGAAATAACAGTCCAGCATAATGGTTTTCTAGGAATGTGAAAACATGTTCCAAGTAGGAAAATCAATACATGATGAACTTTAAAGTTTATTTTCTAAAATATTTTAAAATTATACATTTTGCTTATAAACAATGACCAAAAATAAATAAATAAATAAATAAAAGTACAGCACCCAAGGGGAAAGGTAAGATCTGCCTTGGCACTGAAATGCGAGCATTTCAACCACATATTACCCACGCTGTACAGCACAATTACCTTCTCTGACACTTTCTCGTGCTGGTATTGATACTGAGAAAGGGCTTTGCGGGATGCAGCAGTTTTGTCCTCAAATTGTCTCTTTACTGTAGCCAAACCGCCAGGCACTGTGCAGGTCTCTGATTCCATCATCTAAGACAATTTAAGGAAAAGGAAAATTTAGTTTCACATCTACTCTGGATGGGGTTCTCAATAGATTTTAAAAAAATATTTGATTTTTATCGATTGTTGGTATGTTAGAAAGATATTAACATGCACAATCATTTCAGTAGAACTTTAGAGAAAGCCACAATAACTCCTCCATGTTATTTTCTCACTTGTCATTCTTTGGATATAAACTCAGAAGGGTCTTCAAAATACTAAGTTAATTCTCTTTATTTCAGATAGATTTTGTTATCTGGAGACTACACCTATTAGAATATATTACTCTCATACTTCAAAGATTAGGGGAAATAGAGTAATGGATTCAATTTTAACCCATAATAAGGTTGCCACTAAAATCCCAAATCTCTATATAGGCAACACATTATTAAGAATATTAAAAACATTTGACTCATTGCATTATATATTTAAATCATTAAGAATGAACAAAATAACCTCAGAGTATGTCACATAAAAAAAATACTAGTATCAGAGGTAGTAACAGTTAGTTAATACATAGTGTTGGATGAATTATTCTGTTTACGAATATTTTCCAATTGTTGATGTTTTTTCATCTTCTGTGAGATATGGGCATATCCTCATTTTGAAATGAGGAAACTGATGTCTGGGAGATGTGAGGCCAATGTTAAATCCTCATAACTAGGGTTATGAGTATGGATCTGGCGTTTGAACAAGATTTCCGTTTAAATCAAAGTGTCTGTGTTAATCACTAGCCTTCAAGAACAAGCATAAAAACAGCAGATATGATACTCTAGGACTAACACTCAGCTTTCAGAATTGGTGCGTGAGATTCAGAGAAAAGGGGCATTTAAGGTGAGCAGAATTTTAGTCCATCACTGGCATTTTACAGATGAGAAAGACTATTTCAATAAGTACCATTTGGAGACACTTGAAAAATACTGAGGAGTCTTATCAGATCTTATGCTCCTGTGGGAAGTACAATAATTCAAGGGCTTTGGTTTTGATGATTCAGCACCCTCTGGGCCCAGCAGGCACTCAAACCCAAATGGGCTGACAACACTCAAGCAAACAGGCTCAAGCCAACCTGCCCTCCTCCAGGCCCCTTAATATCAGGAAGAAAACCAGCAACGCTTCAAACCACAGGAGGTCTCCTGACTTCTGACCCAGTCCTGACATTACCCAGAAGCCTTGAATCTTAAAGGTAACTAAAGACTAATGAGCTGAAAGTTCCATATCAAGGACTGCACACTTGGAGTGCCAGACTATTTACTCCTAATATATCATCTAAAACTGATTATTATTATTTTTAAAAAGCTTTATTTATTTATGCATACAGAACTGGGGAATAGGCCAGAGGTGCAGGGGCGGTAAGAGGATTCACCAGAGCCAGAATAGGGAGCAGAACCGGCAGATCGACAAAGTACACTGCTGAGGGGAACAGTGGGCGAGACAGAAGAGGTCTGCCACACCATGTGGGTCACCTCTGGGATGGGGATCGAACTCGCAAAAAAGTGACTGCAACCAGCTATGCAGTGTGGTGCTTTAACCCACTATGCCACCAGGAAGGGCTCTCTAACTGATTTTACCACAATAATTATTTTGGGGTTCCCCATTCTCAAAAATATTATAGACTAAATTCAAATGCAGGTTGTCTGAATTATTAGTAAAAACTCAACTGGCTCATGAAGTTCATCACCTTTTCCCAAGAACATGAGCTATCAATATTTAAGGACATCCACATTGGCTTTATGGGAAGAAGAGATAATAATGTACACTGTACACACTAGATATATATTATATAAACTTCTGCACAAACTTCAAATGTGAATCTTGATTACTTACATTCATATAATATATGATAAGGTTGTAGGAAAGAACAACATCTCTTGAAATTTAAAATAAAGAAGGGTGAATTAAGTCCATATTATTTCTTTTACCTCCCTCTTCTATTTAATTTACACAAATTACCTTCTTAGATTGATCACACAGAGAGAATATAGGTAAATACTATGTCACAGTGATTAAGATAACTTGTTAAGAACCTTCCTCGTTCTAACAACTATAAAACAATGTCTGAATCATGTGCAAATTAATCTGATAAATGTCCTCAGTAATTACAGTAATGACTGAATGCTTTCCTGGTAAGTTCATTGAACAAGTTGCTCCTCATCTACCAAATACACTAACACCACAGGTTCACACGCATTGCTTTCCGTTAGCACTGTTATTTGGAATCAGACCACACTCAGAAATGCCTACAGTTAATTATTTTTACCAATAGCACTACCACCATTCTAGTCCCTCGTGCTAGCTACTCTATACTTCTGCTGACTCATCTAATGAGCAAGCCCTTTGAGTTATAGTTATAAGGGGCTGATCAGGGTTCCTCGTTCAATTCAGCTTGTAAATTAAGTTGTGCATATGTGAGATACAGGACATGATTGAACAGTATTGCTGGCCATGACCTGGAGTGATACTTGCTTTCCCAGATGAAAACTCCTTCACTTTGCCTCCTTAGCACCAACTCCCACCATTCCCAAATAATGCACTTTATTGTAAGTGACTATCTAACTAAGATTACTTTGTGTTGAAACTTTTCTTTCTTCAATTTTTTTAAAGATTTATTTATGTGTGCATACAGAGCTGGGGTACAGTCCAGAAGCCTAGGGTGGTGAGAGGTTTCACCATAAACAGCGTGGGGAGCAAAACAGGCAGATGGACGAAGTACACTGCTGAGGGGAGCAGCGGGCGGGTCAGGAGAGGTCTGCCACGCCATGTGGTCACCTGCAGGGCAGGCGGGGATCGAACTCATGCTGCAGTGGCTTTAGTTTCTCAGTGCTGTGCTTTAACCCACTGCACCACCAGGGAGGGCCTGTGTTGAAACTTTTAATAGTTATCCTTTTGTTCTATGTTTCTTATTCTTGGACTTAGAAATAAGATTTCAATTAGAATGGGTATGTCAATAATAACTAGTTTATTAACAAGTTAAATACCTATCACAGAACCTCACCAGTACTATTTTAACAAGTTACTTTAAATATCTAGCATTTTTGGGCCCTCCCTTGTGGTGCAAGGGGTTAAGAGGCAGCACTATGAAGCTCTTTGAAGCCACTACAGCTTTAGTTCAATCCTCAGCCAGGGAGGTGACCCACATGGCACAGCAGACCTCTCCTGTCTCACCTACTGCTCCCCCCAGCAGTGTATTTCAGTAGATCTGTCTGTTCTGCTCCCCATTCTGTCTTTGGTGGATCCTCTAACTCCCCACCCCATCTCTGGCCTGCATTCCAGCTCCTGTATGCATAAATACATTTTGAAAAAAAAAATAAAACTAGCATTTTGATGCTTAAACCCAGGTAAAGATATCATATAATCATCAATTTCCTTTATGAACAATTATTTATATGTTCTAAGAAGTAACACAATTTATACACAATTGCCAAGTCATAGAACCAATCTGCCTAACAGACGAGTAGATATAATAAAATGTGGTGTATATATTGAATGGAATACTATTTAGCTATTAAAAAGATGAAAGAATGCCTTTTGGGACAAAAATGGATGGTCCTTGAGGTGAAGTAAGTCCTGACAAGGCACAGCAAAAGCAGTTCTTAGACTGTGGAAAATAAACTGGTTACCAGACTGAACAGGGATGTTGGACAGGGGGGCAGTGGAGAGGAGAGAGGGAGGAGAGTATAGGGAAGGAAGGGGAAAAGGCATTGCTACAAGAAGTTTGCTGAAGGGTGAGTGAAGCATGTGCACATATGGAGGAGTAGTAACATAACCCCAATGCTATATATTATATAAATGACTGACAAATCAAATAAAAACCTCAAACATATACAATATTGTATCTTGCATTGGATTATGACATAGATTAAAAAAAAAAAAAGTAGGTCTCAGTTCTGATCTTAAAACTTTGGACCAGAGTTTCCAAACCTCAGATTTATTTCTGACAAACTGGAATAACAATAGATTTCTCACAAATGTGAACATGGTAAAGGAAATACAACTAAGAAGCATAGACACTGGCATTTAAATTTGCTTTTAATGAAAGTTACTTCCCTCTTTTCTCCTAGGTGTCTCCTTGGGGCCTTCTGCAAATGGCATCCTTTTCATGGTCATGCCTTTCCTTAGGTTCAACAGAATGTTCTCTGGCTTAAACTATGACAAATAAGAATCTGATTATTTCATCTATCCCAGTGTGACTGAATCAGTTTGGGGTTGAATCAGATCCAGTGGCTTTCAGAATTTTCACATAAAAGATTTGCTTTATTCTTGTAGAAAAATAAAGTGACAAGCATTTTTCATAATTTTACAAATTATTTGCAAAATTGTTGCATATGATGAGACTGATCAAATGAGGAAGTTATTTCACTTTTCTTTAGCTAACAACCAATATATCTGCTTTTTTTTTTGAGATAATATATCTGCTTTTTTTTTTTTAATCATGACATATACTTAGGATCAAATCATTTGGTAGGGCATTTGTTGGTCCAAAGGTGTTTTCTTTATGTGAGGAGTCAGCTGAATATAGTTAAAGGAGCACTGGAGTCAAACTAAGTAATCTAGCTTTGTCACTAGTCAATTGCATAATCTCCCATTAATCACTACCCTTAATATCTTTTTGTCTAAATGTACAGAAAAGTAAAGGATTATTAAATTCCATATATATATTATATGTGTGTATATTTGTGTAGAAAGAGAAAGAATGGAACAGGGAGAGACAGAAAGATACTCAGAGACAGAGACTATCTTAAGAATAGTAAAACTTAAAAAAGAATTGTATCAAATGCTGGGATAATTTTGTTTCCACATTTAAGTATACTCTTATAAATTTGAATCATGACATTATAAATTTGTTTTCTGGTATGTCCTCTACGGCTGGAAAGATACTAGTTTTCCTAAATAAAGTTATGTTTGCTAAACAACCACTCTTTAACTGGGTATTTTCAAAATCAACTAGTTTCCTTATGAATAATTTCTTCAGTTTAGAATATTAATTTATAGAAAAGTTCTTTAATAATCCAGCAGGGGGTGCTATTTAAGAAGCCAGGAAGCACTGGAGTGATAATTATTTGTTTTGTAGTGATCTATCTATGTCATTTCTGTGCAGTCATTTGAAATCTATGCTGCATTTAAAATGTGTTTTAATGACTATGTGAAACTTAAATGTCATCTAGAATTGCAATATTGTTAAAGAGTTTGGCACAGTCTTATCCTTAAATAATTTGTAAAAAAGAATGTGAAAAAGAGCTCTTTTAGAGTACCACCCATTTAGGTTATTCTTTCTCTTTTGGTTAAATAAACAACTTTGCTAATTTGGAGATAATAATTATAAAAGAATATCCCTACATTCCATTAAGCTATAAAGCTGCTACTAATAAAATGACTCATCAAATCCTGTGGATTGAAGGTCAAAGAATATGGAACCCAACAAATTTTATTGAATATGACTTTATTATACATTGGCTCTAAAAATTGGTGGTCTTACTTGAATCCTGCTGTTTCCTATAATCATAATTGGTTTAGCAGAGTGCCTACATTGCTAATCTCTCTCATTTCTATGTTGATTAAGCTACTCCTAATGGATTTAGTGCATACAGAGAAATGAGAAAAGCAAAAGAAATTATACTGCCAATGAATTCAAATGAACTACACATGAGACTGTGGAGGGCAGCATCAGATCCACATTATTAAAATTTGAAATTAATTCCCAACCTTCCCGAGGATAATAGCTATAGGTTAAATGATAATGACGGCAATAATAACATATTTATATAGTGCCTTATGGCTTATATGCAAATTATCTTTTTGACTCTTCACCAAGACCCTCTGTAGTAAATGGTGATTCCCATCTTTCGGCAAGGAAACTGAAATTCGGAAAGAGTGAAGGTAATAGTAGCTCAAGTTCACACGAGCTAGTAGTAAGTGGAGTTTGACTCACACTATTTCTTTGTGTGTGCTGTTTTACTTTACCTCACTGCCCATCAATATTATCTACAACAAAAGAGTGTATGAAAGACAACAAGCACACTGCTTAACGCAAAACACCAGGAGCAGCTTACATTGGCAGAGAAACTGCGGCAGTCACCCCTGGAAACAGCTGCCTGATACCTCGCCATCCTCTCCTTCAAGGACACCACCTCCTGGAGGTCAGACGCACCCTCGCGGTCCTCTGCAAATTCACTTGCAGGTTTCTGAGGGCCAACAGTCACTGAAAACAAACATAGTATGCCCAGAAATGTGTCAGGTATCGAAGAGGAACTACCATCATTTTATGACCAGTAAAGGCATTTACAATATCCTTTGTTGTACAAACAGACTGCAACATTTCACAATATTTTCCATGTTTCGTATTCATCCTCTTTTCTTCAAGCTTTTAATCAGAGTTTCAAAATGCCTGTATAAGAGCATATGTAGATGTAAAAATATTGTCTCCTTCTACTCCTACAATTATTCTGATGAGAAATAGTTATATTGTAAGAGACATATAAATGTTAATACTGAACAATCCTGAAGTACTATGCATTGAATTTGTTAATCATTCTATGATAATTATTTCATTTCTACCCTTATTTACCACTTCATGAAGTAGGTGCTATTACTTCCTAAAATTTATAGATAAGAAAACAATGATATTGGCTTAATTTTCCCCCCATGGTCACAAGATTAATAAGTGCCAGGTCTGAATGTGATTTTACTAAATTGTTAGCAATTTAGTCAAAATCTTTCTTTGCTTTTCTCCCCAACCTTCAACCCTTAAGGAGACAAACCTTGTTAAATCCATTTGGAAATGAATTTAGAATACTTTTTTTTTTCTTTTGTTCATAGAGCATATATCACACCAGAAAGAAGTGATACTGCCTTTGGAAAAAAAAAAATCTCGTCAATCATTTATTTCAGAGAGACTGATATTTTTCCTATGTTAGTCATCTACCCAACAATTAAGGTTTCAGGGGTTCATGGGTAATAGAAGTAATATACTTGGAAACAGAAAAAGGCTGATAGCAAGATCACAGAATAACTTCTGTTAGAAATGGAAAGGTCTTAAAGATCATAAGTCTCACTAGTCTAACCAGCTTCTTTAGGCAGAAGGAAACATTTAGTGATGTTTCCCTTCCAGGGAAAGGATATATGGCTTCTCTACTGTTATGTAGTTGTATGTGTCAGAGTTCGCCTCAAACTAGTTTTCCTTATTTAACCTAGTGTTTTTTTTTCCCTGTTATTAATCTGCTTAATGGCATTGTAATTCGAAAATCAAAGGTGTCCCCTTAAGAAAAATCAGTGGATGGTAGGGGTGTCTACATATGTATGTGTGTGTGTGTGTGTTTATGTATACTCATAACTCACTCATACTTCTGCTGCTTTTCACTATAGGACTGGTTGTTTCTGGGTAGTTTCAAAGTACATCAAAGTTATTTCTGGTGTACTTTGTTAATTTGGACTGGCTCGATTTAATCACTATGTTGCAAGTCACAAACAACTTTAGGTAACAGGTAGCCAAGCTGATCTTTCTCTTCCCTGTTACTCCTGTTTCTTTCTCCAGACCGTACATGGAACCATTTCACTGAATTGTTTGCCTTTTCTATCAGCTTTTCAAGGTTTAGCATATAATAACAGTTGAGAACAACTTCTATAATCTAGAAAAAAGTAACATTATTTCTGTTGAGTATATCTTGTTTTCATAGGGACTTCCTATTTACGAAACATTTCTATGTACTTAAAATTGTAAATATATTTTATTTTACATGCTGTCAGAAACAAACAAAAACAAAGCAATACATATTTGTATCATAAGAATGTTACGATTGTACATTACAGTATTCAAGTTGTCAAATATTTTAAATTTCATATCCCTGCTATTCAAACTTCATATCCTTATGAAAGTATATTCCTCCAGGTGAATCTGATTTAGTCCCACAAATCCCTGAAAATCTTTCACATGTCTGATGGAAATATATTTTCACTTTCCCCATTTGATTATCTATCTACATTGATGAATTTATTTTATATTCAGTTCTACTGTTCTTACTTTGTTGCTAATGATCACAACAGAGGTTTTACTGAACAGAACCTCCCTAATGTTTTCCACATTAAAATATAAATTTCATTTTGTGTGTTATTCCTGAAGGATATCTTTCTTTTTTTTCTTAAAGATTTATTTATTTATTCATAGAGAACTGGGGTACAGGCCAGAGATGTGGAGAGTGAGAGGATTCACCAGAGACAGAGTGGGGAGCAGAACAGGCAGATCAATGAAGTACACTGTTGAGGGGAGCAGTGGGTGGGTCAGGAGAGGTCTGCCACGCCATGTGGTCACCTCCGGGGTAGACGGGAATTGAACTCATGCGGAAGTAGTTTTAGCTTCTTAGTGTAGTGCTTTACCCCGCTGTGCCACCAGGGAGGGCCGGAAGAATATCTTTCTTTCATTAATTGTAGCAGAAAGTGAGCAGTGTATTTTTGCTTAACCATGCATATATTTACTTTCCAAATATTTGCCTTTACTTATTTTTTCATCCCTTTGGGAAATGACCAAGATTGATAGTCAAGAAATCAGTTGCTTGAGTGTTAAAACTTTGGATATTATTATTGCCTTGTGGCTTTTTATTCTGAACTCAAGACCACTACATTTTAATCTTTCCTTTTTTTAATTTTTTAACATCATTATTTTAATGTTTCTTTCATTTTCTCTCTCCCTCTTTTCCTCTACCATAAATTTGCCTGCTCAAGTAAGGCTGTGGGATAAAAACAACAAAACAAAACAAAAAGAAAAAAAAAACATACCTTTAGCTAAGAATTTGTGTCTATAATTTGTGTCTATATTGTTTCTTAACCTCTTATTGACTAAATTCTTCATCTGAAAAATAAGGTGATGCTTCCTGCCCTGTCTACTAAACAGATCTACACCTAACTCAGTGTTGTATGCCTATGAAAATATTTAGTGTTGGTAAAATACCTTCCCTTCAGGATGTGTGGGGTAGGAGAGAGAAAAACTGGTCACAAGATGTCATAAAATGCTATGTCAGAAAATTTGATGCAACTGAGATCAGAAAACAGTGTGAAGTGAGCTTAGGATGCTTTTAAAGAAAACAGGTGACACAGAAAACCAAACTAAGATACCACTGTCATAAAATATCTGTAGGAACATGGGGGAATCCTGGTGGAATCTATAAGCATGAAGTTAGACAGAGGAGGAACATGCTATATATAAACCTAAAGTGATCTGTGAAAAAGAGAAGTGAGAAAGTAAAAGTTTCTATTACTGAAACTATTACTATAATTATTAATGTCACAAATCATTGTAGCAGAAATCACTTTCTCTGGGACTCAAAGGTAATTGATTTTGCAGATGAATAAACAAAACTTCAATGAATTTTCCCAAGTCTCCAGAATTAATGTTATAGTTAGAACTGGAATCCATTATACCCTAAGTATAGCATTAAACTATACCATTACATGCTAAGTATCAGATTTCCTTCCTTGGCTGATAATAAAATAAATGATAATCCATTCATAATGCTAATTCTTTGGGTAGTAGAATAAATTCTGTAAAACAGTAAGAACACAGGGGGAAGCACTTTGACAGACAAAAAAAAACATTAAAAAATAGTTATAATTACTATTAGATACCAAGGATAATGCAGTCTTTTATAAAAATTCTGAGGTTAGATAAAAATAGTCATACTATAATTTTTAATTTAAAAATTTATATGCTATTTATTTTCCTGAATCATGAGAGACTGTGGCTAAAGATCTGTTTTCTTGAACTCTAAACATGTTTTATTTTTTTTTCAATTGTTAAAAACTATGTGACTAAATCAATCAATTGATCACATTTGTACAGGTTACAAAATGCATTATATCTTCTTGAATTTTATTTTCTATGGAACATCCATGCTTAATTTAAGATATTTTAAAAAATAAAGAACATCACATCATATAAATAATCCTCTTATGTTGACCAACATGTCACATGCATATGGCCAATCAGAATAAATGCTATACTTATTCTTCTACTTATCCTCAGAATTGATAAAAATAGTTTTAAGGTGTCAAATATAGAAAACAATGAGGGATAGTTAAAGCAATCAACACATTCTAGAATTTTTTCTAATTTTACAATTTTTATTATCAGTGAAAGAATTCTTAGATTCATGCACAGAAAAAATATCACAATACATTCAAAAGGGTTACTACTACATTGCTATAAATTGTTCTAAGTAGCTCTTTGGTAAATTTTCAATATGAAATTCAGTGGTTTAAGAAAGTATGTTCTTAGAACATTAAGAAATGACAAAAATTATCATTTTTTCCCATGAAACAAATAATTGGCAAAAAATATTAAAATAGCAAGATATAGATATGAACCTAAAATCTTTATAGTATAATGATTTGGAAATAAGATCAATGACTAACAATAGTAGGATCATTGTGTTGTTCAAAAATTCTGTCAAAGTCAAGAAATGTTTTTTTGATATCTAATGTGGCTGGGGTATATAAGGCAAAGTGCTTTGTGATAATAATATTTATAAAGCAAAATTTAATCTCAGCACATTTTTTAATTTAAATATATCTATTTACTTTGGCATATACCCAAACGGTAGGTTTATGCCAAACTTTGTGGGCAAATTTTTTTTGACATTTATTTTATATCATTCTTCCTATTGTGCATTTTTTCATCTCAGTGGTAATGCCCATGGGCTTCCCACCACCAATTCACTCCATGTGACATTACCACAGTCCAATGCACTTTTCCCACCCTAAATTTTATGGAAAGGATGACCATTTAATAGTACAATGGGTGTTATGGGAAGATATATACCAAACACCGGCTTTCCTCAAGTGAGTTGGAAAACACTAAGAGAGAACATAATCCACATAATAGTCACCAAGAAAGGCAGTCAGGAAGTGGATCTCAATGCTGAAACATGGAAGAGAGGCCATTGCATATTTGAAAGGGAAAAAGAAGCAGAAAGGCAAAGAAACAGTGGCAAAATCACTAAGTTCTATTGGGAAAACTGGGTAATAACTTTGAGGGAAACATGATTTCCTCACTTGGCCACATATGTCAAATGGGGTGTTAGATAGACTAAGGATTGTTTTTTTACTGATAAAAGATCTTTGGTGAAATAAATATAATTTATAAAATTATTTCAGTTGGACATTCTAAGTACAAAAAATTCAAATTAAAAAACCTTTTACACAAAATTTATAAGACGAATAAAACTCAGTAGGAATAACAATAATAGGCTGAAATATTAATTCTTCATTAAAGGATATTGGGTAGAAGAAACACTACTAACATTATTGAAAAATGGATAAAGAATCCAAGAAAAAGAAGATATGTGCAAAGTGCTTTTTATGTATCAGACACTGATATATTGAATGCTCTCAATCACACCATAAAGTACATAAAGTAGAGACTGTTTAATATTTTTATCTCCATTTTACAGATCAGGAAACAGAGATCAAGAAAGGTTACAACACTTGCTTAAAGTCAGTGAATGATGCGCTTCAGAGCTGGGAAGAAAAGCAGACAAAAAACAAACCCAAAGGATCATATTTTATAGCAACCAGATGAAAGAAAATACAGTGAGATACCTTTTTTTTTTGTTGTGAATACTGAGAAGTCATATTAAATTCATATAATGTAAAAATGTATTCCTTAATAGCTAATCTAGCATCTATGAGTGGACCGAAAATATAAGGTTTTGAAGTGCTGAGCTGAAAAAATTAGAGCTTAATGATTTTTTTCTTTGAAATTTTCTAAAATCAATTGAAGAGGTCTTTATTTGTTCAAACTAAAAGGGAGGCAAAGAGTGAGCTGAAGTGTCACAGAGAAGCCCACAGAGCTGACAGAGACGCAGACAGCAGCTCTGGGCAGGCAAGCACACTTTTGGAGACACATCAATAGCCCTGCTATTATATTCTGCATGCATTGGAAAGAAGTCAGCTGCTTAGGACTCGGAAAATTGATTTAGAATTAAATGGGGGGAGTGATGAACAAAATTCTATCAAACCTAAATATATGATCTATAACCCAGCTCAGATTTGCTCACAGGATATCACACTGTTGGACATAATATGGGCTCAAAGCTATTAGCATGAATATATTTTCTATAATTGTTAATATTTGCATTTCCCTCAGCTAATAATAAAATTCATCTCTTTTAAACACTCAGAATGCTACCGCCAGATGAAATTTGTAATAAATTTGAGTTTTATATATTTTACTCCCATTTGAATATTATAAAACCGAGAAGTAGATGGAGAATAAAATGAGAGAGCAAGTGTATAGCACAATTTTGCATTAATTTACAGTTTGTTTTTTAACTGAGAAAGAACAAAAAATAAAATGGTGGAAGTCTATTCTGTGACAGCACAAAAACTGTACTGCGGCATCCACCCATCATATAGACACAGGAATCAATTTCCATTTTTTAAACTAAACTCTCTAAGGTCCTCTTTCCCTTAAATGTGTTGTGGTATTATGTGTATACCTTAAGCACCTTCCCCAGATCCATCCACCATCATATTACTATGCTTTATATACTAACAGAAATAGTTATCTCAGTTTAATAAAAATGATTACTATCCATCTTCTACCCAGAAACTGGGAGAAATCCTGTATAAATCCAGTTGCTGGCGAGAAGATGCAAAACTGTGGTAGACAAATTATTGGTCCTGAAAATATGTTTAAGGATTTATGCCCAGAATCTGAGTATGTCATGTACATGGCAAAGGTAAGGATCTTGATTAAGAAAAGCATCCTGGCCCTCCCTGGTGGCGCAGCAGGTTAAAGCAGAGCACTAAGAAGCTAAAGCCACCTCAGCACGAGTTTGATTCT